>NC_133363.1:54906419-54956806 GCF_049309525.1 Garra rufa
ATGGTAATGGGGAAATGCACGATTTATTTTATTAAATTAAAAAACGCCTTTTCCATACTGCCTGATTACCTATGTTGACGTTTGCATCACACAACCAGCTCTATATGTGTTGCTCTTCTGACGTAGTAAACCTGTTTTGTAGCTCTGGTACAGTGTAGCACTTGCTACACGAAGTGGTCGGGTATAGTCAACGAGTCACGATAAAATGGCATGGCTTCAGGTAATGGATTAGTTTTTCTGTACATGGTAGCAGGTAATTTTTAAACTCGATACTGATATACAAACTGCCTCTTTAGGCTATAACATAGGAGGAGCTACCCTGTATCAACCTCCCGCTCTCTCTATTGAACCAACACGGAAGTGGCCTTAGTATGAAGGTAAAACAGTAGCAAAACTCTAGAGCTTGTTGATCTGAATGTGAAAACTTGTCATATTTATATTCGTATTTGTAAATGGATATTTGCACTCACAGCTGTGATCTGAAAAGCTGAATCTTTCGATTTGCACACACAGTGATCAAAACACTTTTGAAGTTGCAAATTAATAGTTACAAATGTGTAAAATGACATTCACATAAATAAAATGACAGACGCAAGTGTGTACTACATATATTATTTCGCGCATTAGTTTCACTGTGCAACCTCTAGTGGGCGAGTTCCAACCTCTCACATCTGGCAGTACAACTTCAAATCCTAGCGCTTTGACTTTTGCTACTGCTTTTTCGACATTCCTGTAGCAAAACTCATTGGTGCACTTGTAAATCAGGCATCGACCAATGAAATGTCTTTATTGACACCCTAGCCCTGCCCCCGACTCTGTTCTCTCACGCAATATCGCAAATCAGAGCTGTGAGTGCAAATTTCCAATTACAAATACTAAGGGGTGAGCGGGGCAACCAACCTAACGCGGGGTTAATTGTAACACGCGTGGTTTAAATATTTCCACACACGCTAGCATAACCAAATTTACGGTGTTTACTAGTTGCCATAGCAACACTATGCAGAGAAAAAAGAGCGCCAGAATTCAAAAGCCTTTTGAAGATATCGCTGAATATTTATTTTACCATAGTAAAAGTACATTTCTGGCTGAAGTAAACTTTTCATTTCAGTTTTAAATATTCATTTAAAATTAGACAAATCTGCTATTATTTTAATCTCCAATTTGTTATTTATCAGTTTAGATGGTTTATTAATGCTTCGCAAACCAGCAGAAGACACTAACCTGTTTTAAACTCCAGTCGCGCAGATGGGGAACGATGTAACTCTGTGTTACAATATTCCCCGCTGTTATTAAACTATGCTATTCTGTGACATTAGCGGTGCAGTTTACACGATTTACTTCTAAGGATTTCGATAAGATACCTCAAGAAACAGGTGAATAAAGGCTGACAATCAATGTTTAATGTTCAGAAGTTATTATTTCAAGTAATGTAAAGCATTTTGGCTCGTTTATGTGTGTCGTGTTCTATGAGAGCTGTGTGTGGAGGAGTTGAGTGTTCTTCTGAATATCTAAATGTGTTTCATCTATCTGTCCACATTGTTTTGAACTACTGTACAGCTGTGTGTTGCGATCAGGGCCGTTCAAAGCATTGTTGCAACGTGTTCATTGTCAAACTCCAAAATTAGATCATTTTTATTTTTTTTAAAAACGTCATTACTTCATTTGAAAAAGTTAACTCATGTATTTTACTGACAAAATATTTAAGTTTGTTGTGTATATTTTTTCCATTCGATCAGATAACATTTTAAGCTGTCATATGGTCGTGTTACAACGTGCCCCTCAGATGTTACAATGTACCCCACCTATGGGGCATGTTGTCACGTTTCACTTCCTTTCTTTTGAGGCAAATAACGAAAAACGTATACACTGTAAATATGAAACAAAGCGATATATTTTTACTAGACAAGTGTGAAAATAACGTGGATAAAAAATTGTACTCTGAACCCCACGTCGATTTACATAAACCGCGAAATTCAAAAAGTGTTAGGTTGTGCCCCGCTCTCCCCTAATTTAGCTCTCAAACGTTGCTACTGTTTTACCTTCAAAGTAGAGACCAAAGAGAAGAAGGCATGAGTTACTAACAACATTGAAACTTAGCTACTTAACCTGATTTTAAATATTCCAACAAGGTCTTTTGTCAAAAGAGTGATAAAATACGTGTTCCTGCTTGTCTATAGACTCAGCTGGTGAGGACACAGAAAGAAGTGCAGCAGATGATCCAGGACAGAATCAAAAAGATTCAAGACATCAAACACTCAGCAGAACTCAGGAAAGTCAGTTGAAGTCAGTTCAATATTTCATTGATGATCTTTTGATTTGCCTTATTACTAATGCTGATTATTTAACATCAATCTGTAACAGAAATCTACAGAGCAAGAAAAGGCAGCTGATGTTGAGCTCTTCAGCGATCTGATGCGCTCCATTGAGAGATGTCAGGCTGAGCTGCTGGAGATGATGGAGGAGAAGCAGAAAGTGGCAGAGAAACAGGATGAAGAGCTCATTCAAGAACTGCAGCAGGAAATCACTGAGCTTAAAATGAGAAACACTGAGCTGGATCATCTCTTACACACTAAGGATCACCTCCAGCTCCTACAGGTCAGTCTCTCTCTGTCTGCTCACATCACATCACATCACACTCATACTCCTCATGCTGAGAGATTTCTCCTTTCCCCTGATGTAGATTGATTCATCCCTGTACAGTCCTCCAGATACCAAGAACTGGTCTGAGATCAGAATGAACACTGATGTGAGTGTGGAGACTCTGAGGACAGCTCTGACTCAGCTGCAGGAAACTCTCAATGAGAAACTCAGTCAAAGTGGTATGTCAATACCAAATAGAGCAAAGAGATTATATTTTGCACTGTATTAAGAAAATTAGCTATTTGAAAACTGAAATGGATCACTTGCACACAAAAATGTAAAGAACTTTTGTTTATCTCTACAGTTATGAGGATGATGCAGCAGCATACAGGTTATGTGTGATCTGTTCATAAAAATAGCATATATTGTCATATTTATTCTACTAAACACTTTTAAATAATGTGATTCATATTCTCTGATCTCTCTTTCAGTGGATGTGACTCTGGATCCTGATACAGCTCATCCAAATCTCATCCTGTCTGATGATAGAAAACAAGTGAGACATGGAGACATTAAACAACAGCTCACAAACAACCCAGAGAGGTTTGATCAAAGCTTCTGTGTCCTGGGAAAAGAAGGATTCTCCTCAAGGAGATTTTATTTTGAGGTTCAAGTGAAGGGAAAGACTGGCTGGATTCTAGGAGTGATCAGAGAATCTATTAACCGGAAGGGACAGATCATAATGAGTCCTCAGGATGGATACTGGGTCGTGGGTCTGTGGAATGAGAATGAATATTGGACCTGTACTGATACCTATGTCCTCTTGTCTCTGAGAGGCAAACCGCAGAAAGTGGGGGTCTTTGTGGATTATGAGGAGGGTCTGGTCTCCTTTTATGATGTAGAGTACAGATCTCATATCTACTCTTTCACTGGTCAGTCTTTTGCTGAGAAACTCTATCCTTTCTTCAGTCCATTACCCAATGATAGACGTAAAAATTCAGCACCGCTGATCATCTCACCTGGTAATTGCAATAAATGATTTGACATTTCAAGACATGAAATACACAATGAAGATCATATTTATCTCAAAAGAGTATATATGCATTTGTAACAATAATGTTTGTAAACAAAAACAGTCATATTGTGTTTTATTGTGCACATTTATGAAAATATATCTGATATAACAGTGAAGTTAAAGATGCTAAATCAAAAGATTTTACAACTCTTGTTTATTAGTTACAGAATAGTGCTGTTTTTAAAGTTACTTTATCTTGATGTTTATTCTTTGTCCACAAGAGGGAGACAACATAATAAATACTGAAGCTTTAACAGCTTCAAAAGCTGTGCTGCAAAGACATGGGACTCAAAATAATTCATAATCATGAGTTATATTTAAAACAAAAGCAGAGTTAGTATTTTAATTCTAATGCCTTATTGGGACAGAAGGCTGAAGATTTTTAATATATCTTAAAGAAACGACAACAACCAGCTTGTTATTGAAGCATTCTAGTAATGTTAACAGCTGATATTCATTCACAGGTGTTCATTCATATGGTTGTAGCAGGGTTTATGTCTAACTACAATGAGAGTTAAAGCATGAGTTAAGTATTTAATTTTAGCATAATAGGTCATTTGTTTGCTTACAGGGATGTTGATGGTCTACCAGTTTATTGCTCGTTTATTTGAATAATCTGGTTAATTTGAATAATCTGGTTAATTTACACATGTTTATTTTGCTTTAGATTGTTTTGTACTTTATTTATTTATTTAGAAAGGCTATCCCAATTACTGTCATGATAAAAAAAAATAAACATTACCTCTAGGTAAGTCAATATAAAAAAGACTGAATAAAGTAAATAGCAGTAATTAAAGAAAAAGACTGAAATGGAATGGACCGCCAATGTGAAAAGTCAGAAAATATTCTAATGGAAATTTGATGCTTGGTACTACTGGCTGAAACCTTGGTACTACCATAAAACAAAACATGTGGCCCAGTTTGTAAAACCTTCTACTGTATGCATAATTGTAAAGTAGGTCTACTCATAATTCAAAATCCAAACACAAAATCATTAAAAAAAAAAAAAAAACTTCCTGCAATACAGCAGTATGGAAATTATTGCAAAAAAGTTTCTGCTATAAAGTCTGATTGGAATTGGAAAACACCCTCATAGAGGCCACCTACCCATAAGGGAAAACAAGGTCGTCAATACCTACTCACAGAGATTCGTTGACATTATTTGCTTATCATGCCCTCTGTAAGTCATGATAGTCGACATGAAGTGAAATGGGTGGTATTTAATAGATGAACGTGTGATGAATGTGTGAGAACAACAGCACGGTAAATAATGACACATGTATAGGCAAATTGAATAACACCAAGATCCTTCCACGGACCATGATGAAACTAGCGCGTTTCCGGTCAATAGAGTGCACATGCCCAATATTTTCTGACACATTGCAAACATAGGCACTGAAACAAAAGTCTTACAAATGTCTTTAGCGCCACACGACACAATTTATATACTGTATAAATGGCATTTCACTAGTTCGCTTTTGCATATAATAAACAGCGTAAAAGTTAAGCGTGTTTGGCATGCTGTCCGGGAGAGGGCTCCGAGCTCGGTAGTCATTCCCGAGCCCGGGGCACTCCCCCTGCCCAGGGAGAGGGGTCCGAGCTCGGCCTTTGGCCCGAACCCAATAGCGCTCCCCCCCTAGCTGGAGGTGAAGAGAAAATAAAAAAGAGGAGGGGGGGGGGGGGATGCTGGAATCAGAGATAGCTGAAGATAGGACTGCTTGATTATTTAAAGGGACTGTAGTAATTGGATAGGGAGAGTGATTGGATAGGGAGTGATTGCTGATGATGAATTGGCCGTGTTAATTATCTGCGCGAGCTCCTCCTGAAATTTGTTAATGAAACATCACTTAATAAATGTTTTTGATGTCATCAATGTTTAGAGTTCCTATGTTGTAACTTGTTTGTCACATTTATCTAAAACCAGCCTAGGCTGGTTGGCTGGTTTAAGCTGGAAGTAGCCGGTTTTAGCCGGGCTCCCAGCTGGACCAGGGTGGTTTTAGGCCCCGTTTACACGAAGGGAAAACGCAGATATTTCCCTGCGGTTTGGCCTCTCATTTACACGAAAACCCCGTTTTTATCACAGAAAACGATTATTTCTAAAAACTCCGGCCAAAGTGGATAAATTAGAAAACGCCGTTTTCACGTTGTAGTGTGGACTGTGAAAACGGAGGCTTTTGAAAATGATGACGCATATTTATAGTCATGTGACGCATATTGTACCAATAAATATCTATGTTTACACCAGTAATTGTGCCTGTGCTATTCACACACTGCTGCTAAAGAGATTTACCTTGTACACTCTTCAAATTACAGTCCTAAAATGATGACAGAAATTTTACTCACAGTTGCTGTCCTGCAAAACATGACGACAACTGCTTTTCAGATAAAATATGAATGAGCGTGATATAGACGCGTCAGTGGATAATGAGATATTTCCGTAAATTATCCCGCCAGAAGAATTGCGTGAAAACTTATTACGTCTGTATAATTTTGGAGGCTTTACGCATGCGCAGTAAGGCGAATTTGATGTTTTCCTACGTTTCAGTGTGGATGAGAAACTTTTGGAAAACGCTTGGAAACGCTAGTGTGGACGGAGAGCGTTTTAAAATTAAAACTCCGTTTTCAAATGTATCCGGATTAATGTAAACGTAGCCTTAGCTGATTGTTTTCCAGCGTGGCCAGACTGGAAAAGTGGCCAAAACCCCTCTAAAACCAGCCTGCTGACCAGCTATGACAAGCTAAAACCAGGCTGGTTGACCAGCTACAACCAGCCAACAGGGGTTGGCAGTGGAATGGGAAAACGGGTCTCGAACTGACATGATTTTAACGTAGGCCCAGCGTTTTTAGAACGGTCAAATGCATTTTCGCGTGAAAAACAAAAAAGTGGCGCAATGGAAAAACGCTTTCTGTATGAAAGGCTCTTGATGGATAAATCCATCCTAAGATAAATGTTTCCTACGGTGCCCGCCAGGGGACACCTTCGGTTCACTTATGTTTGTCGTGGCCACGACATATAAACTCGTGGGAACGTGATATTATGTCGTGGCCACGAGATATTAATTCGTGGGAACGTCATATTATGTCGTGGCCACGACAAACATAAGTGAACCGAAGGTGTCCCCTGGCGGGCACCGTAGTTTTCTCCTAAAAGGTGTGAAAAAAACTTAACAAATGTGCCTTATGACACTAAAACCGCCAGGTGGCGGCAAAGCCTTGTTTTAATAAATAATTATTTGCTCGTCCAGTTAAAGGGTTTACAGAGGGGATGCTTTTTACAAAGACTGTAAAAAAGGCTTTTTGTCCTTTTTTTCAACAAGGAATCCCCCCTCAATTCAGGTTCTGACTGTGAGTGATATTCAGAAAAACGAGCAGATTCGCTGTGAACTTTCAGCTAGATCTTTTTAATTCTAATGCTCTTGTGAAACAGTCAGAATCCACATTCTTTATATAAGTACATTGAAGTTGTATACAGTTTAATGCAATACACTCCATAAAAACTGGAACTAAAGTCTGAAGGTAGGTAGATCTGGAAGTCTGCAGGTAGGTAAATCTCCAGGAACAGGATTGGGGACGCCAGCTGTGTACATATAAAATTGATCAACTAGATAAGGTACAATTTGTGATTGTGCTCCTCCCGAACCTGTTAATAAAACATCTTATGAAACGTCAGGGTCAAAGTCTGAATTGTTCCAGACAGAATAGGAGCCTATGATGGACAACAGGCTTTAATATCCTTATCATATTTTTAGAAAACAACCAAAATTCTAATTAAAGCTCTCCAAGACCTGATATTCACTCACAGGTAAGTTTTGGAAATATATGAAATATCTCATATTTTTCTCATGTTTGTTGCTGAGCCTAGTTCACAGACTGAACAAATTAAAAACAGCACTTTGTGGGTTAGATGTGGAAATTGCATAACTAAATATATTTTGATGTGTTTAGGAATTCTTCTTACTTCTAATAAGGTAAAACACTTATTTTGAATAATTTAACTCAGTTTTTAGTAAGTAATTGTTAAAAGCTGTATACGGAAGTGGATGTGATCTGTTTTGCCTCCTTGAATTTATTTTGTAAAGTGCTTCCATTGATATGTAAAATCATTTTAAATGGTAACAATAAAATGTTACAAATAGAGTGGTTTTAAAATTACATTGTGCTTCTGGGGTCATCATGTTTACTGAATAGCTTTAAAATACCCCTTTATTGCCTTGATTTGAGAAAGGGGTGGGGATTTCATGCTGTAAAATGATATATTTGCTCTGCTTTATTTTTCCCTGATGAGGCCTACAGAAAAGTAGAGCAATGGCAGTCACAAAAATACAGAGCATGGATGACCCTCCATGTAAGTCAATTGCTGAAAGTTTGACTGAATAAAGCAAACGATAAAAAGAACTGTAAAATCTTAGCATCATGTCCAGTGACATTTATTTTTTACTCTACAAGTAATAATACCTAATGTGTAGACATGAATTGCAGATGATACATTTTTATTATTTCTCTTGTTTTCAGATCTGTCATCCTCCAGTGGTCCTCTGGCTGAGGAGCTTCAGTGTTCAGTGTGTCTGGATGTGTTCACTGATCCAGTTACTATTCCATGTGGACACAACTTCTGTAAGAGCTGCTTGAACCAGTGCTGGGAAAAGAGTCAGAACTGCATCTGTCCATTTTGTAAAGAAACATTCAGTAAAAGACCTGACCTCAAGATCAACACAGCACTCAGACAAGTTGCGCAACTCTTTAAGAAAAAGCCTAGTGTAGTAAATCAGTGTAGTAAATCTGATGTTCTCTGTGACGTTTGTGATAAAAGAAAGAAGAAAGCCCTAAAATCCTGCCTGCTGTGCCAGGCTTCTTTCTGTGAAACTCACCTAGAGTTTCATCACAAAGTCTATTTAAAGAAACACAAACTGATGGACCCTGTGAGGAACATGAAGGACTACATATGCCAGAAACACGAGAGACCTCTGGAGCTGTTCTGTAGAGATGATCAGATGCGTGTATGTGTGTTTTGCACTCATGGAGACCACAAAACTCACAACACTGTTACTCTAGACGAGGAGAGTAAAATGAAAAAGGCACGAGTTACTAACAACATTGAAACTTGTTCCAAAGCCCTGATTTTATAGTCAAAAGATGGAAAATGTTGATGTGATCAAAATGTTTCTGTCTGTCTATAGACTCAGCTGATGAAGACACAGAAAGATGTGCAGCAGATGATCCTGGACAGAATCAGGAAGATTCAAGACATTGAATACTTTGCAGAACTCAGACAAGTGATCTGAAGATGTTCAGTCTTTAATGAATAATGTTTTATTTTGACACTGTAAATTAAGATGAGTACTTAAAATAAAACTGTTTTTCAGAAAAGCACAGATCGAGTAAAAGCAGCTGATGTTGAGCTCTTCAGCGATCTGATGCGCTCTATTGAGAGATGTCAGGCTGAGCTGCTGGAGATGATGGAGGAAAAGCAGAAAGCGGCACAGAAACTAGATGAAGAGCTCATTCAAGAGCTGCAGCAGGAAATCACTGAGCTCAAGATGAGAAACACTGAGCTGGATCATCTCTTACACACTGAGGACCACCTCCAGCTCCTACAGGTCAGTCTCTCTCTGTCTGCTCACATCACAGGACAACACTCACACTCCTCATGCTGATGGATTTCTCCTCTCTCCTGCTGTAGATTTATCCATCCCTGTGCAGTCCTCCAGATACCAGGAACTGGCCTGAGATCAGTATGAACACTGATGTGAGTGTGGAGACTCTGAGAAGAGCTCTGACTCAACTGCAGGAAACTCTAGATGAGAAACTCAGTGAAACGGGTAAGTCAACAATAAATACAGGACACAGATCATTAGATGCTATTGTTAGAATTAGTAAATTTATGTGAGACACATGCAATAGTTTTGTACATAAAAATTTGAAAATCTTTTATTTTATGATTGTTTGACTTCACAGTGTTGAGGAGGATGCAGCAGTATGCAGGTACAATGTGTGATTTTTACTCTTGACATACGTAGTATGATAGTTTACATGAAGATCTTAAAATATAGTTAAAATATAACTAATTTTATCTGATTTCTCTCTTAGTGAATGTGACTCTGGATCCTGATACAGCTCATCCATATCTGATCCTGTCTAATGATAGAAAACATGTGAGACATGGAGACATTAAGCATGAACTCCCAGATTACCCAGAGCGGTTTAATTACAGTGCCTGTGTCCTGGGAAAAGAGGGATTCTTGTCAGGTAGATTTTATTTTGAAGTGCAGCTGAAGAGAAAGACTAAGTGGGATTTAGGAGTGGCCAGAGAATCTATTAACAGGAAGGGACCGATCACAGTGAGTCCTCAGGATGGATACTGGGCTGTGGCTCTGAGGGACGGGAGTGATTATTGGGCTTGTGCTGATTCATGTGTCCACTTGTCTCTGAGAGTGAAACCGCAGAAGGTGGGAGTGTTTGTGGATTATGAGGAAGGTCTGGTCTCCTTCTATGATGTGAAGTCCAGATCTCATATCTACTCTTTCACTGGTCAGTCCTTCATTAATAGACTATATCCATATTTTTGTCCCTTTCCTAATGATACTTGTAAAGATTTCGCACCAATGACCATCTCACCTGTTACTTACAATAAATGAATATATGAGCCAGATTTGAAAAACAGTACTTTATTTTCATTGTTAAAGACATATTCATTGGAAAGTATATACTGAAAAAATGTTATAGTGTTTTCCATCTGCTTTTTTAGCTTTGCAAATCTGCATAGTCTGTAATATTCTCCAAAAAAATAAAAATGTAAACGTTTGCACAGTTTGAGAATTTTGTCAGTAAACATCTGAATGATTCAGAGTGGATGGGTGAAAGTGTTGTATTCAGATAACACTAATTTCAAGCTCTTTGGCATCAACTCGTCATGTTTGGAGGAGGAGGAATGCTGCCTATAACCCCAAGAACACCATCCCCTCCGTCAAACATAGAGGTGGAAACATTATGCTTTGGGGGTGTTTTTCTGCACCGGGACTGGACAACTGCACCGCATCAAAGGATCTCACTGTCAAATCTTGGGTGAGAACCTCCTTCCCTCAGCCAGGGCATTGAAAATGGGTCATCATTGGGTATTCTAGCATGACAATGACCCAAAACACATTGCCAAGACAACAAAAGAGTGGCTCAAGAAGAAGCACATTAAGGTCCTGGAGGGGCCTATACAAAGCAAACACAGCAACGTTGTAAAAACGTTTTTTTCACGTTGTGAAAAGGTTGTGATAACGTTTTTTTTCTACGTATTTAATACGACAAATGTCGGGTTTTTTAAATGTTATAATACGTTTTTTCACAACGTTGTAAAAACGTTTTTTATTACGTCTGTATGTCTCCTTCGAACGTTTTAAAAACGTACTTACCACGTCCAAACTGGTACTTTACATCAGTGGTTCTCAATCCTCGTCCTGGGGGACCCCTGCTCTGCACATTTTGCATGTATCCCTTATGTAACACACCTGATTGAGATTATCACCTAATTAAGAGAGAGATCTATGAACTGAACTAACGAGCTGATGATCTCAATCGGGTGTGTTAAATAAGGGAGACATGTAAAATGTGCAGAGCAGGGGTCCCCCAGGACCAGGATTGAGAACCACTGCTTTACATGCTATATTAAATCTGTATATTGATCTTAATACCAGCACTTTTTTTACATTTCATCTTACTGATACCGTTGCTGACATCGTCGATTTTATTAGCCTATTAACATATGTAGGCCTAATAATTGATTCTACACACAAATTTTGTCACTCATCATATTTATTCACAAAATATAAAAATATGATACTTAAACAAGACAAATGTATAAATATATACCAATAAAACAAAATGGTTTCAAATAAAGTACAACATATGAAAATTATGCAATGCACAAACAATGCATAAACAACGTTCAAGAAATTTCAGGGCATATACATATTTTAACAGAAAAAAAGCAGAATTGTATTTGCAAAATGTAAAAAAACCACCAAATTATATGACTCTAGTACAGAGAGCAGGTTACGAACATTAAAAAAATATGGTTATTATAGCAATTCTATGGTAACCACAAATTAACCATGGTTTTATAAAAACACAGTTTTAACTATGGTTATACAAATGGTAATCAATACGGCAAAAAAGGTAGGACTAAGGGTTGGGTTTAGTAGTAGGTAAAAAAAATAAAAAACAGTAAAAACATTTTTTTTTAATGCTTAAGAGCAATTAACATTCATATCCTAAATAAGGCACATTCCCTATTCTTGCATTATTTGTGTTCATGTAATATCTGCATGCACCAAATACTGAGGAGAACAAATAGCAGACAGCAATCCATATGAGAAGTCTGGTGTGGACAGTGGATCTGGGACTTATGTCCAGATTGACACAGCATTTCTTGTTTATCTGTCATTCTCAAACTGCCCTGAAATACAATTTAAACATCAACAATGATTGTTATAAATATAACACAAGTCTCTTATATTCACAGTGCTCAGTACTTTTTTATATCAACTTGTTTTCTCATTACATACACATTAAAAATTCAAAAGATATTTGATATTTCTTTGATATATTACTTTTTTTTTATTAATAAATGGTGTGTATGAGGTTTTACTTTCTAGTCAGATGGGTCATAGCGCCTTGGAAATGCTCTTCAACAGGAGGTCCACTCCAACTTTGCAGCACTGCCATTAGCATGGAAGAATCTAACGTTAAGAACATAAACAATTTGTCACAGACAACAATATGTAATATACAATGTCAGGTTTATTAGAAATAAACAAACTAGAATTTAGGTGAAATGCAGAGAAGAGAACAATATGAAGAATATACCAATTTAGTAATCTTCATACAGTGTCACTTACAATATGTTTGGAAGTCAAAGCCTTCTTAAAATCAGAATCAGAATGAGCTTTTATTGCCAGGTATGTTTACACATACTAGGAATTTGTTTTAGTGACAGCAGCTCCACAGTGCAACAGAGTGACAGTGACAAGACAAAACATAGATTATAAAAAAGAACAATATACAAGTACACAAGACAAAGTGCAAAGTGCAAAATAGCAAAAACACAATATACACAATATACAGATTATGCCATTACTATGTACAGGTAATAAATAATTAATAAATAACTTACATCTGACGCTCCTAAAATCAAAGTACATTTTTTAATCAATATTTAATTTTAGCGTGATCAAAACTTGCTTTAGCTCATTTTCAAGCTCCATGTAACTTAAAGTCCCCCTGAAATCAAAATTAAAGTTTTTTGGCTTTTCGTATGAATATATTACCCTTAAGATTATCTATAAGCTAGTATGCTTTAAAACAATGACAAAATTCGCGTTCACAAGATATGGGCATTCAAAACTTACAGTCTCGTCACTTCCGCCAATATGAATCAACAATTTTGATATCACCGTGCACTTCAGCTACTTATCAAATGTTCTGTCCAATCAAATGCTCTCTAGAGTCCGTAGTATCCCGCCCCCTACACAAAGACGCAATACACGAGCAGATCATATGCACTCATATGTGCGATCGGCATGTATTAAACTACACAGCCTCAGCATGATTATGATTTTGTTTTAGCAAGAGTTTCATATTGAATCTGTGGGGTAATTTATCAGTCTGTAGCTGTCATAAGCTCACAAATGCGGCTTTACCAAGCTGGAGCTCCAGCTCCCCCTCGCTGGAGGTAATGGGTGGAGATAGACTCCTAACCACACCCTAACCCTACCCCTTACCCTGTCCCTAAACATAACTCCACCCATTGTCCACACAGAGGTGGAGCTGGACATCCAGAGAGGTGGAGCTGGAGGCCATTTGGCTCTGCAGTGAGCACTTGAGCTCAACGGCTCTGACCCGAGCAGATATATCAATGGAATGCTATTGGCTATTCAAAATAAGTGGGCGGGGCGGGGCGAAATTTTTTTGTTTCAGTTAAAAGTACGTCACCACATAGAATAATGCTGCGTGTTTCAAGCCACTTCAGTGGACCTTTAAGTGACCTCACCGATCAAAATTTTTTTTCCTTTTTTTCTGTTCATCCACTGACAAATTGCCAGCAATATTTACAAAATAAAAAAATAAAAACCTGTCATTTAAACATAATATGTGATTAAAAGCGAAAACGTTATTAAATAAGTGCTAAAGTCTATAGCTAGCCTACGTTAGCCTAACGGTTGAGATGCTAACGGACTTTTTCGGAAGACAATAAACCACTTCTATAAGGTATGTATTCAACAGAAACATGTATATTAAACGTAAGGAAGTATGAGAAACATCTGTATGTATTATTTGTGTAATTTTAGGGACAAAACTTACCTTAAAACAGTGTGACAAGCAGATGTTTGCTCCGCTTGTTGTTTGAGTTGATGCCCCGTTTCCATGGTAACTATCCGGTCCAGTTTAAATGCAACTGAAATGTTCGATGCGCATGCACGTTTAAAAATGCAGCGTTTACACATACATGAAGTACAACGTTACATACAGATGGAGTGAATTATCAGAATGATAGATAAAGTTTCCTGAAACATGATAACATATTGTGTAAGTGGATAGTGTAGGCCTAATCAAATTTATTTATTTATTTATTTACTTACTTATTTATTTATTTGACGGAAAACAGTATTGCAAAACACATTAAAAACAAACGTAGTTTTGGCACGATAGTATTTTGGTACTTTCATCTTTCGTGACGTTAAAAAATATAGGCTATATTGGAAGAGACAGATGAGACTGCCTAACTTTTTATGTTCAGCCTGCAGTGACTGCGATTTTAATATTTTCTCACTTTTATGACCAATATCGATTCATAAATCCCAGTCGATCTTTTGGTCTATGCTTTCGGTTCATGAATGAACACATATGCCTCCCATCCAATAGCCTAAATCGCTTTGTGCTACGTTTGATATCTCAGATTTCAAATTATGTCCATTTCATTAGGAAATTTAAAGCAATAAATACCGTTTTGGCGCTCTTTAATGTGGATTATTGGATCCGAATATCAATTAAATGAGCAAAAACAACTGAAAGGATTCACAAATAAGTTTTTTTGCTCATCTATTACTCAGTCACTGAATGCTGTTAATGATATTTTACTTTAGCCTAATGTTTACACAAACAGATAGTTTTTGCAAGGTTGTATTTGGGTACTTTAAAATAACGTTTTAAAAAGTTTTATTCCAACGTGTATATTACGTTATTTTAACACCTAAAACGTCCCCAGAAAGTTGCAGTTTGGTCTGGTTTTCTTTTTGTAGTAGACAAACGTGATATTTACGTTATTAAGAATACTTAAAGACAACATACCAGGTTGGTAGCTTTACAACGTTTCTAAAACGTTTTATTTTGGTTACATTATTTTTTATTAAAAAAAAAAAACGTTTTAAAAACGTTTTTAAAACGTTGTACTACAACATTACCTAATTGCAATCATAATGCAACGTTGTGGAAAGTTGTAAAAACGTTTTGTGTTTGCTGGGTAGCCAGTCTCCAGACCTGTGAACAGAGCTGTTTTAGACAAGGTAAAAAGAGTGTTGTTTTACACTATTGAAAAATTTCAATCAAAGTATGTTGTCGACTTTCCAATAAGACCCTAAAGAATCATATCAACTTCAAAATGGGCGTCCAATGACCCATTTAATCATAGAAAAATTTGTTCTATATAAACAGAACATGATGGTGTAGTTTATCCTGAGATAAATGTTTTCTTCTAAGAGGTGCTACACAAAGTTAATGACGTATGGCCTACACTCCACTCTTTTCAACCACTGTTCTCTTTCTATGCTGTTAGTTGTTATGCATGTTCTGTTAATGGTTTTATTTTACCAAGAATATTCAGAGCAATACAAATGTGCTTTATGATGCTTGTGTGATATAGAAAAATGAAAACTTGCTTGAGCTTGTGCACAGGCAGCTCATTGCAGAATTGCATTCTGATTTTAATATTTAATTTGCATGATCAATTTTACATAATACATAACATTATAATCTAACAGGATTCAGAACAATCCAGAACAATGAGCAGGTTTGCAGTGATCTTTCAGGTAGAGCATTTTAATCCTAATGTCCTTTGTCATAGAAACAGTCAGAATTCCGTGTTGCGAATTCACATGCTTTATATAACTATATTGAAGTTGCATACAGTTTAATGTAAAACACTCCATAAAAACTCCATATAAGACACGAGACAGGATCAAAGTCTGAATTGTTCCAGACAGGGAAGCCTACTGATAGACAACATTCTTTAATGTGCTTATTGTTTTTTGAAAAACAACCAAAAAATGAATTGGATCTATGTGATATTCACTCACAGGTAAGTTATGGAAATATATGAAACATGTCTTAATTTTCTAATGTTCGTTGTTGGGCAGCATGTGAACAGTTTTGTCGTGGTAATATATTTCTAAAACGTTTCAAAGAGACACTGTAACATGATAAAAAACGTTAGAAATACGTTTCTGCAGTGTTGCGAAGATAACGTATTTATTACGTAGAAAAATAAAATACGCAGAATAACGTTATCACAGGTGAAAAAAACACTTTTGTTTGCTGGGTGGGCGTGGCTTCTGAAGGCACACTTGAATGTGACCGCGGGCTGAGGGCGGGTTTCTTTGAAAATGAAACTAAACTCATACAACAGTCTGTAAGCTTTTAAAACTCTTTAATAAACAGGATATTTAGGACTCATTCAAAGACGAATGTGAACACAGCTGATACTCACTCACAGGTAGGCTACATGATGGACATGTAAGAGAGATTTACCTAAACTCGTTTAATATGTTAAGAATGTTGTAGGCCTACTACGTCTAAGTAGAATACACAGTAAAACAAGTACACGTCGTTAATTCGGACAATTACAAATAATGCAATATAATTAATTTGTATTTGATTTTGACTTTTAGAAACCTAAAACACTGGCATGATGTGAAAAGTGATTTTTTTTTCAGTGACATAATCAAAACAAAGACAAGCGAGGAGACGGAGTACAGACATGACATCTTCAAGTAAGTGATGTGAGAGAGAATGAATAAATGAATGAAAATAAGAGTTTTACTTGGGTAATAATATTCTTTGTAGGCTATATTCCTACCATATTCATTCCCAGTTTGGGGGGTAACGCATTACAAGTAGCCTAACGTTTTTCCAAGGAACTAGTAAAGTAACGCATTACGTTTTAACTGACAAGAAAATATCTGAGTTACTTTCTCAAATAAGTAACGAAAGTGCCCCCCCCCCCCATTTCATTGATTAAAAGCTCTCCTGTCATTGTAAAATGTTACTTTAGTTCTAGAATAAATATGAAAAGTACAGTATTTCTCAAAAAAAAAAAAAAAAAAAAAAGTGAAATTCAGCGCAAACCTGCAAAAATTTAAAATAATACAAATATCCTTTATGTATTTAATCCCAATTTATTAACCAATGTCTTTGCTGCCGACCTTTGATGATCCAATTCGTCCATACTAATAAGCAAAAATTACTCAAGATAATCTAATTTGTTTTCCTTTTTTCCTTTTTTTATTGCTGAAGAGTTTACATTTTTGCTTCTGCGGTCTACTGTACAGACATGAATTTACTTTTCTCTAAGCCCGAGGCTTTTGGTGTGAAAAGGCTTTTACATTTGGATTGGAAAGTAATGCCAAAGTAACGTAATGCATTACTTTCCATAAAAAGTTACTAAGTAACGTATTTGGTTACTTTTTTATGGAGTATCTCAGTATTGTAATTCATTACTTTTAAAAGTAACTTTCCCCAACACTGTTCATTCCTGTCTTCAAATGTAAAAGTGCTCAAAGAGCACTGATTTGAAGTCAAACAGCACTGGGATTTAACTGTTTGTATACATTTCTAAAATCTTAATATCTTACATTACTGTGGCATTTAGCAGATTAGAACTGGCCAATAATATATTTAGCATTTTGTGACAATACACACAATCAAGCAATTGAGATTTGCTCTGTATTACCTTATGTTGGTATATCAGAGAGTCCTTGTTTATTAAACTTTTGAGCAAAATAATACTTGCTGTCTTGATGTTGGTCTGTGGTTATATTTGAAAAAGTACACTTTAGAATGTTTTTTTGCTTAATTATATGTTCAGATGTGAACCGCAGGTGACATATTTTCATTATTTCTCTTTTTTTCAGCTATGTCATCTATCAGCGGTCCTCTTTCTGAGGAGCTTCAGTGTTCAGTGTGTCTGGATGTGTTCACTGATCCAGTCAGCACTCCATGTGGACACAACTTCTGTAAGAGCTGCTTGAACCAGTGCTGGAACAACAGTCGGGACTGCATCTGTCCAATCTGTAAAGAAACATTCAGTAAAAGACCCGACCTCAAGATCAATACAGCACTTAGAGAGGTTGTACAACTTTTTCAGGAAAAGTTTAGTCTTAGTAAAACTGATGTTCTCTGTGACGTCTGTGATGAAAGAAAGATGAAAGCTCTGAAGTCCTGTCTGGAGTGTCAAAACTCATACTGTGGAACTCACCTGGGGCCTCATCAGAGAGACCTGAACCTAAAGAAACATAAACTGATGGACCCTGTGAAGAATATGGAGGACTTTATTTGTCAGAAACACAAGAGACCACTGGAGCTGTTCTGTAGAGATGATCAGATGTATGTGTGTGTTTTTTGCACTGACGGAGACCACAAGACTCACAACACTGTTCCTCTAGAGGACGAGAGTAAAGAGAAAAAGGCATGAATTACAACACTGAAACTTACTTTAATAACCTGATTTTACATTTTCCAACTAAATCTTTTGTGACAAGATGGAAAATCTATGCTGAGTAATAAAACATGTTTGTGTTTTTGCATGTCTATAGACTCATCTGATGAAGAAACAGAAAGACATGCAGCAGATGATCCAGGACAGAATCAAGAAGATTCAAGACATCAAAGACTCATCAGAAATGAGAAAAGTGAGTGCAATATGTTCAATACATGATGATCGTTTGATTTGCCGTATTACTAAAACTAGATTAGTTAAAATAAATCTGTTATTTTACAGAAATGTACAGTACAAGAGAAAGCAGCTAGTGTTGAGCTATTTAGCGATCTGATGCACTCTATTGAGAGATGTCAGGCTGAGCTGCTGGAGATGATGGAGGAGAAGCAGAGAGCAGCAGAGAAACTGGATAAGCAGCTCATTGAAGAGCTGCAGCAGGAAATCACTGAGCTCAATATGAGAAACACTGAGCTGGATCATCTCTTACACACTGAGGACCACCTCCAGCTCCTACAGGTCAGTGTCTCTCTGTCTGCTCACATCACAGGACAACACTCACACTCCTCATGCTGAGAGATTTCTCCTCTCTCCTGCTGTAGATTGACCCATCCCTGTGCAGTCCTCCACACACCAGGAACTGGCCTGAGATCAGTATGAACACTGATGTGAGTGTGGAGACTCTGAGGAGAGCTCTGACTCAACTGCAGGAAACTCTACATGAGAAACTCAGTCAAACTGGTAAGTTAATATCAAATACAGCATAGATTTTATGTTGAGTGTAACTGTGTTTTGTAAGGAAATCAATAGTTAAAAAGTTAAAACTGAAATTGAACAATCAAACAATAATTCTAACACTGAAGCAAAGTTCATTCAAGCAAGTAAAAATGACTTTAATTTAAATATTTCTCTCATCTTTGTTGCCAGGTTACATATGTTTACAAAATGTTTTATTAAGTTATAGTAAACTTCTATGTAAATATATTGTTATACATGTAATGTAAAACAAACACAAGTTATAAACTATATAACTTGTTAATTTGTTTTGCAATAATATTCTTGGAAATCTTCTACAAAAGGACCACTCAGATGTGTGTGTTATTTCCTACATTATGGGGACCAAGCGTACAAGTATAGAATACATGTAGCAGTAGATTTTGACCTTGTGGTGACATTTCTTGGTCCATATGAGGAAACAAGCTTATCAATCATACAGAATGACAATCTAAAATAGCAGAAACTTTTTTTGTGAGGGGCAGCTTCAGGTTAAGGAAGTAGAAAATAAAGTTTATATAGTATAAAAATCATTATGCCTATGGAATGTCCCTGTAAAACATGAAAACAGTGTGTGTGCATGTATATGAAACATAGCTCCTGTAGTACATGAATGTTAAGATCTCTTCATTGTCTGTGATTATTATTTGTCTTTGCAGTGTTGAAGAGGATGCAGAAGTATGCAGGTACAATGTGTCATCTGCTCTCCCACACAACAAAACACTCACAAACATTCAATGAACACCGAATAAATAGTTAAAATGTGAAAATGATTGTATTGTGAAGATGTGATTCATATTCTCTGATCTCTCTTTCAGTGGATGTGACTCTGGATCCTGATACAGCTCATCCAAATCTCATCCTGTCTGATGATGGGAAACAAGTGAGACATGGAGACATTAAACAAAAGCTCCCAAACAACCCAGAGAGGTTTGACTGCTGCACCTGTGTCCTGGGAAAAGAGGGAGTCTCCTCAGGGAGATTTTATTTTGAGGTTCAGGTGAAGGGAAAGGCTAAGTGGGATTTAGGAGTGGCAAGAAAGTCTATTAACAGAAAGGGAAAGGTCACTGTGAATCCTCAGGATGGATACCGGGTTGTGGGTCTGTGGAATGAGAATGAATATTGGACCTCTACTGATTCCTATGTCTCTCTGTCTCTGAGCGTGAAACCCCAGAAGGTGGGGGTATTTGTGGATTATGAGGAGGGTCTGGTCTCCTTCTATGATGTGGAGTCCAGATCTCATATCTACTCTTTCACTGGTCAGTCTTTCACTGAGAAACTCCATCCTTTATTCAGCCCATGTCGTAATGAGAAAGGTACAAATTCAGCCCCACTGATCATCTCACCTGTTAATTATAATCAATAAATGTATGCATTTTCATCATTTAGAAAAACTTCAGTTAATGGGCAAAATGACATATGTTCTTTCTGAACTAGTTTATTTTCTTTAATACTGCAAATCCCAAATTTTATGATAAAAAAGTTAAAATGTCCACAAAATATGTCTTTTTCTCTTCACCTGTAAAAGTAAAATTGCATTGTAAATTCACCTTGCTGGTTTAAAATCAAAACTAATTTAAATGGTATCTGAATTAAAGGAGTAGTTCACTTTCAGAACAAAAATTTACAGATAATGTACTCACCCCCTTGTCATCCAAGATGTTCATATCTATCAGTCGTAAGGAAATTATGTTTTTTGAGGAAAACATTTCAGGATTTCTCTCCATATAATGGACTTCTATGGTGCCCCCGAGTTTGAACTTCCAAAACGCAGCTTCAAATGGCTCTAAACGATCACAGCCGAGGAAAAAAGGGTCTTATCTAGCAAAACGATTGGTTATTTTCTAAAAAGAATTACAATTTATATACTTTTTAACCTCAAATGCTCACCTTGTCTAGCTTTGTGTAGAGATAAAAAGTAGTTAAATTGTAAATGTTTTTAGAAAATAACCCATCGTTTTGCTAGAAAAGACCCTTCTTTCCTCGGCTGGGATTGTTTAGAGCCCCTTGAAGCTGCATTTTGGAAGTTTAAACTCGGGGGCACCATAGAAGTCCATTATATGGAGAAAAATCCTGAAATGTTTTCCTCAAAAAACATAATTTCTTTGTGACTGAAGAAAGAAAGACACGAACATCTTGGATGACAAGGGAGTGACATTATCTGTAAATTTTAGTTCTGAAATTGAACTACCCCTTTAAGTGCTTTAGCTCTTTCTAGAGCTAGATTATACTGATGTTGCATGTAAACGTCATAATTAAAGTATGAATATGACCATGCATAATCAGGTAAAGTGTTGTCTGTATCAGTCAGATTTTGTTTAATATTGTTAAAGGTTTTAAATAGAAACATGTAGACTATTAATAAATTATATAAGGATGTGGTAATGTTACTCACACATCCAGCTGTTTATGATATCATGTTTGACTACATGCTGCAACATATACCATGCCCATCATGCATTAACAGAATATAAGGCCAAAAAATTATTTCGGTAGTGACAAAAGGAAACAAACTTATAATTGGGGGAAATATTTTTTTTAGTAGGCTACAGTTTGTATTTTAGTATGTTTAGTTGTGTTTTAGTATGCAAAAATGTGGTGGTTACCAAAACATTACTGTAATTACCGAAAATGTTCTGCTACGACCAAAACAGGGAATGTTTTGTCAAAAATAAAGTATACTGAATTATCAACTAAAATGCTATGATGTTATTTTTGGTTCAATGTTTATTCAAATTAATGAATTCTGAACTTTGAAATCAGTAATCAACTTTTTGTCTTTTACAAAAAAAATAATTGGATTCAAAATACAACAAATCTCATAAATTACACTTGAAATATCGTTAAATATGTACTTGTTACTGATTTACCTCTAAAGACATTTTAATAAAATAGCAAAAATATATATTTACCATGTAGATGTAAGCAAAATCTTAATAAGATCTCAATGTATCTCAATATAACCCTTCCAACTAAATTATGTAGGCCTATTACTGTGTTTTGGTAGTGACAAATTTGGGGACAGGACAAATATTCCAAAACTTTCTGAGAACAGAATATGAAACCTTAAATGCACAATTACTAGAAATGTGTATCTTGGATATTTTACAATTTGCATACAATTAAAAAAAAAAAAAAAAAAACACGTTTCCAACTCTGACTTTGGGACAAATCTGCAGAATGGCCCATACACCATACTGTATATGCATTTGTCAATCTTTGGCTTTAGGTTTCTGTTTATGAAGACATTGTACGTTGACCTTTCTCCTTTTATACCATCTGCACCGTGATTGGCTGTCATTGCGCTCAAACTACAAGATGACGGTGGCGACAATATCAAACAGGTTGAGTTCGTGACTGCTCTTCACAGGTTCGGATCACGTTGCTGACCAGCTCATACTTGACGCGATCTGGGGGGTTTGTCACAGACCTTGGAAATACGACAGAATCCAGCCAAAAGTTCTGTGGTGTAAGCTTGCTACACGCTGCCTCAGTCCGAAGTCATTGCCTGATACGAACAAGGCATTTTGAATGCAGTCAGAATTAGCCAAGCACCGGAAATAACATTACCCTAAGTGTTATGTGGTTTATAGGTACACCATAACCTTTATAGGAGGCTCAACACAAGGAACACACAGTACGTCCATTGAACCCACGGCTTTAATAATCCCCCCTTCAACAAACACCTATACAAAGTTCCTACCCCAGTAGTTAACCTGATACTACATCCCCCTTTCAAAGCAAAGGATAAACTATGTGCAGATGCAGAAACAGAAATAACATTAAGAGTATTTATAAACCTTCCGATTACTTATACTGAAAATATAACCCAGAACATCACTAAAATGACAATCAAAATCAGTAACACCCGTAACCACACTATGGCTTTTTTTTTTTCAACTTGGCTGTAAAACACTACAGATCTGGCCATTAAAAATGCGTCTATTTTCACGCGGCAGCCTGCAATTCGGCACGCGTGGGCACGCGTCCTGCCGCAGCGGCTTTTTTAGATTTTTTTACAACGTTGTTGCACTTCATATAATATCCACCAGGTGGCGCAAGGAACAACATTCTGTAGCCAAACACCATGGCCAGCTCTAGGGGGCGTTGGTCACAAATACCAGTACAATAGTTCAATGATTCCTCTTTCCTGAAATTATGGTTCAAACCAATAGCAAAAAGATAGCCTATTCATAAGCAGGTGCAGTTGTGTTGTTATTTTGTTTTCTTTCTTTGTTTTCCTGACGAACATTTATTAGACTGCATCGGAAACAGAAATGTTAATTTCGGTTATTTTATTTCTCCAACCGACAACTGACGTAAACCGCTAAATTCGTTTTCAGGGATTAATTATACACAAGCAAGAAGCAGCATAAACATCAGAACCTCACGTGCAGAGCTTATGCACAGAGAAAAACCCAATAAACCTATATATAATAATAAATAAAATAGGCCCACAAAAGAAATATATGTTTTTCTTTTCTGAATGAAAAATAATTTAACAAATTAATAAGTAGCAAGCCTATATGCAGAATTTTAGGTAATTTCTGTGATGCGCCCGTAAACCAGCAACTTGTCTCCATTTTTTTTTTACAAATAGCCTACACGTTTTTTTTTTTATTTTATTTAATTTTTATTGTGATTGTAAACAAATAACATAAATATGTAAAATATCATAGTTTTAAGCAATGCCGTACTCTTGAACGAGTATTGTAAGCTGTATCCACTTTATTAAGGGGAAAAAAATCAAGTGATCCTGACGGCGCCGCGGGCAGTTAAATTACTCGACAACTTTCACCTTCAGAATAAAATACATTGGGCTATATATTTCAGCGTTTTAAAGCAACATCAAATTATCAAGATATGCATGTTTAAGAGGTAGTTCGTATTTTTCTTTTTCTAAGATACACAATTTTAGATACACTGACAATTAATTTGAGTAGAGACAGATAGAAATGGGAATGATAAATATAAACTACAGTATTTTTGCGATTTTGGTGCTTAGAAATTTATTCTAAGCGGGCCGCGGGCGAATAATATAGTTAATATAGCGCGGAGCGGGTGGATGCGGAATAAAACCTCGTGGAAGCGGGACTGGAAAAGCACTTTGTTATATCCTATAGACTATTTAGATACTTCATCATCAAGCAAAAATTTATTCATAAGCAGGAGCAGTTTTATTATTATTTTCTTTTATTTTTTTCCTGTTGAACTTTTATTAGACTGCATTGAAAATAGAAATGTTAATTTCTGTTTTTTTTTTTTCCAAACGACAACCGACGCGTTTAGTTATTATTAACGACAAGATTGTGTTAAAATACATTTAAATTGAAACGTGGCTGTGACACATTAATAACAGTTAAATTCGTTTTGAGGGGTTAATTGTACGCAAGCAAAAAGCAGCATAAACATCAGAACATCACGCGCAGATCTTATGCACAGAGAAACCCCCAGAAAGCTGTATGTAAAATAAATAAAAATGCCCATATGCGAAATATAAATTTCTTAATGAATAATAATTTAACAAAACGAAATAAAATAAAATTAATAAGTAGCAAGCCTATATGCAGAATTGTAGGCAATTTCTGTGACACGCCCTTGAACCAGCATCTTGTTTACATTTTTTTTTTTTACAAATAGCATACACATCTGTTTTTTCGTTGTGATTGTACACAAATAACAGAAATATGTAAAATAGCATAGTTTTGAGCAATCCCTTACTCTTGAACGAGTATTGTAAGCTGTATCCACTTAATTAAAAGGGGAAAAAACGTGATCCTGACGGCGCAGCAGGCAGTTAAATAACTGGACCACTTTCACCTTCAGAATAAAATACATTATATATTTCAGCGTTTTAAAGCAACATCAAATTAAGATATGCATGTTTAAGAGGTAGTTCCTCTTTTTCTTTTTCTAAGATACACAATTTTAGATACACTGACAATTAATTTGAGTAGAGAGGAATAGAAATGGAGAGGATAAATATAAACTACAGTTTTCATAGATTAAAAAATTAATTAATTTATTTATTAGTATTATTACTATTATTATTTTGATTTGTTTTTGCGATTTTGGTGCTTAGAAATTTATTTAAGCGGGCAGCGGGCGAATAATATAGTTAATATAGCGGGAGCGGGTGAATGCGTAATAAAACCTTGTGGAATCGGGACTGGAAAAGCACTTTATTGTTATATCCTGTAGACTATACTTCATCATCAAGCATGGGCGTCGGAAGCAAAATAAATGTGGGTGGGTCCTCCCCCAGAAAAATAAATACTTTAGTATATGCCATTTTCTGTAGTCTGGTGCCTTTAATTTAATGTTTTTACACAATGCAAATACTCCATATTTACAAATATTACAAAAGACGGCAATACTGCTACATTTTCAGTGGCGTAAGTGATAATACGAGTAACATATCGTTTTTGACGCGGGAGACCCGAGTTCGCGTCCGCCTTTTGGTGAAATCATTTTCGAAATCGTCTCCCTTTTCACTTATATCATATCGGAAAGGCATTTGTTTATTAGTTAATTAATGAAATAATTGAAAAGTTGAAATAAAGTATCAACTAGGGTCACTATACTGTACTTTTAGGAGTGTTAATAATTAATTTTATTATTATTATTATTGTTATTATTATTATTATTATTATTATTATTATTATTATTATTATTATTGTCTTTAGATTTGTTCTTACATTTTGATGCCGTACATTATTATGACGCACTGCCCATGCAGTTTTTTTTTTCTTTTTTCTTAAAAACTAATTGAAGTGAAAGGGAAGAAACCCATGTAGATTTGGCCTAATGTCCATAAATACTAGCCTAGTATTATATCCTAATATAGAAAATAATTTAGACAAATAAACAGAAGGCTCACTTTTCAAAACAATAAAGCTTAGCATATGACTGACAACGAATACAACAATTGTTAAGTATCAAAAGTGCTCCAGTGAGTTATGCAATTTTTTTCCACCTTTTTTTCTTTTTCTTTTTTTTTTAAGTGGAAAAGTAGTTCTTCTATTTCGGAGAAGTTCATTAAGTCTGTCTCTTAACAGCTTCCAGTCACGAACTGCGGGTTGAATCTCCGACCAAAGATCAGTAAGTTTTTTTTTTTTTTTTCCATCTTTAAACAGCTCCGATTTACATCATTTTAGCCTGGAACTAGGCTTAAGTCTGTTCTGGGAAACCAAAGGGAAGTGTTTTTTTTTTTTTTTTTTTTTTCAGTTTTCTGAAAAGTAGCCGTTAATGAGGCATCAGAGTTAAGCGGCATGCAGTATAAAAAGCGAAATGTTTATGAATGGCAGAGTGGGGGTGGGGTGGGGTGTTGAATGCTGTCTGTTGCCTTGTTGTAATCAACATTTGGAGACTTGGGGGTGCTGGGGGCGGATTCCGACTGCATTCAGTTGCATTTCGAATTCAGCATTCAAATGCATGCCAGGGAGAAGGGGAAAGCTTTCCTCACACGCTCCACTTTTTTCAAAACATTAGTGTCCAACCTGACACGCGGGTCAGTGGATAAACAACCCGAACCCGACCGTTTTCAAATAACCCACCCGCAACTTGGACCGCAGAATAAAAAAAATAAATATTGTACCCGACCCGCCTCCTGACCCGTATGTTTAATACTAAAGTGATTAAGCTGTGGAGATGCAGTCTGAAATATCCCGACATCAGAAATCCATTGGTGTACAAGCTAAAAAATAAAATTAAAATAAAACAATGTGTCCTGTTGTAAAGTCGTTGCCGTATTGTTGTGTATGAAGTTCAGATGTTATTATTTTAAGAAATATATATGTTTTAGGATTCTCCTTATTTTTGTTTTAGACATCCATCTATTACGGTGAATAAAAAAAATTCCGCGCTGGTGGAAACAAGACTTTCGCTTCTACTTTTGAGACCGGTGTTCTGACGTTTTTCTAAAAAAAAAAAAAAAAAAAAAGAATTCAAAATTTATTGTCATAAAAACAGAAGGTGAATATAATTCAAAAATGTTAAGTATTTGCTGATTAAAGAAAACACGAAGGATGCCGCTTAATATTTGGCTTTTACGTGAACTTTAAAGCATATCCCTCATTCCATTTGTTTTCTTTGTTTTGTAATCTTTATATTATTTTCGTGAAATGTATTTTTGCTCAACATGCATTTCTCGTGGCCACGAGTTTAATGAATAAACCAACCTGCGTGACATTAGTAACCCAGAATTATTTGAGATATTTCGTTTTGAGTTAAGAAATTGTTTGCCTATATTAATTGTTATAGAAATTAATACAATATTAAATAATTATACAGGCGATGCTGTATATGCTAATGCTGTCTGTGCGCAATGTAGACAGCTTTCACAAGTGTTTACATGTATTACATGTTGGCCAGTTCAAATTAAATAGCCCTGCAAGAAACATTTCATTCATCTCACAATCTTGTCCATTGACTGACCTTCTTTTTTTCCCATTATATTTGTATTATTCGTTTGTATTCGTTATTTTTTCCTTCATTTTGATCTCGTTACATAACATTCTGAATGTAAATGATACTGTAAAGGTGCTATGACTGGGGTTTTTACTGGAATGCAGTTTAAAGGTTAAATTTAACATATATTGTATTTTATTTAGTCTAACTAATAGACAAATAACTGAAGAGTGAATCATTCACATAGTTTCATTTGGAAATAATTTATCGTCACACAGTAAAATAGGCCAACATTCCTTCTCTTAACTAAAGAATTGAACATATAAAATATGAATTGAACATATTTTATTTTGTTTAGTCTAATTAACAGACTAGACAATATAAATATTAAACTGTTTTACTGAGAAATGAATCATTCACGTAGTTTTATTTGTAAATGAAAACATCATGTATCGTCACACACGGGGATAAATACAATCAAAAAGTCAAAACGTTATTGGCATAATTGTCAGGCGTTAAAAATAAATAGCCCTAACCAGGTATTGAAATAATAATAACCTACAATAAGAATAAATAATAAGTGATTTAGAGCTATCTACTTTTTTCTTTATTGTGAATCGCTTAACCTAAATAACTTTATATATGCTATTTGGCATATATTTAGCAAATATTGTGAACTACAATTATGCCAATAAAGTTTTGACTTTATGATTGTATTAATGCCCGTGTGTGACCATACGATTTACAAATGGAACGTGAATGATTCACTCGACAATGAAACACTATATAGGTTATAATTAGACTAAAAATGAATATATGCCATATAGTATAATCAAAGCTTTCATGGCATGTCAGCATTTATCATTTAGATTCGGAATGTTAAGAGATCGAAATTAAGGGGGACATACTGAATATAAACGAATAATACATTTATTACAGAAAAAAAGGATCAATTAATGGATAAGACTTAAGGATGCATAAAATGTTTCTTGCAGGGCTATTTAATTTGAAGTACTTATATGTAATAAATTCTTGATAAACTTTTGAATGCTGTCTACATCGCGCACAGACATTTGCATACAGCATTGCCTATTGTTAATATATAACTTAATATTGCATTAATTTCTATAACAATTAATAAAAACATTTCTTAACTCAAAATAAAAAATATTAATAAACCTATCTCTGATAATCCTGGGTTATGGTTACGCAGGTTTGTTTATGCATTAAACATAAGGATGTCATTACCTCGACAAAATAATCTTGTGGCCACGACATAATATGACATTCCCAGGAATTAATATCTCGTGGCAATGACAAAAAGTAATATGACGTTCCTACGAATTCATTTGTGTGGCCACGACAAACATAAGTGAACCGAAGGTGTCCCCTCCAGGTTACCGTACCTTTTAGTTTGCAGCAATGTTTTCAGCCTGCTCCAGTCCAGTACGTTACATGACTGCCCCCTACTGATCATGTCTTTCCTATGTCATTGTATTTTCCGTGTTCCTTTGGAATACACCGGCGTCACGCGAGACCACTTTACTTCCCGCGCGCATTTTAAATGGCCAGATCTGTATGAACATGTGCTTCTGTTAACACTTTATCAACATAAATTCCCTGCCTTCCCCCTTAACTCAGGTTCCATTCCTAAGAACGAACATAGTCTTTCAAGTAAGATGGAGGATTCCTTATTCGGCCTGGGAAACGTCTTTCACACACAGGAGACTGCTGACTGGCTACACACTGTGCTCCGGGTGTGACAGGAGTGTGTGTTTCATCAAGAACTGTGCTCTCGGTTGCTGGTTCAATTAAGTTAGCAGGTTCTCCTGGAGCCACAGGGGTTGGTGAAAGATGGTATCTGTTCCTACGCAGAGTGCCCCCTGGCGTCTCAATGATGTATGACCTCGGCGTGCCGGCAGTAGACACTACCGTGCCTCTTTCCACTGTATCTTTGACCCACACATGATCACCCGGTTGAAGGTACGGCATGTCGCGTGCTCTGTGTCTTTTGTCATAATTCTGTCGCAGTTTTTGTCTGTACCTTTGCTCTGTCCTTTTCAGGTTATCTATGTCTGCGCACCCTGGGTTGAGCTTGGATGGAATGACAGGAACTGGTGTTCTTATTTTCCTCCCCATCAGAAGTTCAGTGGGACTGTATCCATTCGCCAGGGGAGCAGCTCGATAGGCCATCAGGGCGAGATAAGGGTCGCTGGATTTCTTGAGGAGACTTTTGATTGTCCTTACAGCACGCTCCGCCTCCCCGTTGCTCTGTGGGAAATGGGGACTGGATGTCACATGACTAAAACCCCAATCCTGTGCAAACTGTCTGAAAATCTCAGATGCAAACTGTGGGCCATTGTCTGAGCGGACCACTTCAGGTATACCATGACGAGCAAAGATAGACTTGATGTGATCAATCACAGCTCCAGATGTCGTAGATGTCAGTTTGGCTACTTCAAAATATCTGGAGAAATAGTCCACGATGACCAGGTATTGTTTGTTGTCTATCTGGAATAAATCCGCTCCTACAGTAGACCATGGTCTTGACGGAAACTCAGTAGACATCATCTTTTCTTTGAAATTGACTCTTTCACGGCTGCACACATCACATTTCTCTATCATGTTTGTCAGCTCTCTGCTGAGCCCTGGCCACCATACTGAATGCTTAGCCCGCTCTCTGCATTTTGTTATTCCCAGATGGCCCTCATGCAGCTTGGACAGGATGTCTGCCCTGAGTGACGCTGGGATGACTATTCTGCTGCCATACAATAATAGACCATCTTGGATTGTGAGCTCACCTTGGAATGGCAGATATGGCTGGTACACTCTGCTGATAGAAAATTTATCTGGCCATCCTTCGACACAGAATTTCTTCAAGTGCTGGAGTGTAGGGTCGTCGTCCTGGTGTCTCTGAATTTCTCTTAACCTCTTTTCTGTAGCTGGGAGGTTCGCTACCACAGAGTCAACATATAGGTTGATTTCCTCCTCCTGCAATCCTTCTGCAGTATGACTGACAGGAGCTCGGGACAGCACATCCGCAGTTGCGATGTCTTTGCCAGCCACATGCGATATGGTGTAGGCAAACCGCATTAGTCGCATGCGCAGGCGCTGTATGCGTGGAGGAAGTTCTTCTAAGCTCTTTGAGCCTAGTAGAGGAATCAGGGGCTTGTGGTCGGTTTCAATGTGAAAACTCTTCCCAACGAGGAACTCTGCGAACCTCTCGCAGGCCCATGTTGATGCTAGCGCCTCCTTTTCGATCTGGGCGTATCGCTGCTCAGTGCTGCTGAGGGCTCTTGAGGCATACGCCACCGGTTTCCACTCTGTGTCTGTTTGCCGCTGGAGAAGAACGGCACCCATCCCGTATGAGGAAGAGTCAGCGGAGACAAGTGTTTCAGCATTAGGGTCATACAATGCAAGTCCTGGGGGTGTCGTCAGTTCTTCCTTGATATTATCGAAGGCCTGCTGTTGTTGCGGCCCCCAGGCCCACATACTGGACTTTCTCAGCAGGTCTCTGAGTGGTCGCGTTCTCTCAGCTAAATGAGGCAGGAATTTCCCCAGGTGGTTTGTCATACCCAGGAAGCGTCTCACCTCGCTAACATTACTGGGTGCTGGCATGGCTTTTACAGCGCTCACTTTATCAGGATCAGCGCTGACGCCAGATGCCTCAATGACCTGCCCCAGGAACTTTATCCTGTTCTTAGAAAACTCACACTTGTCATTGAGCGTCACTCCCGCCTCCTGCAGTCGTGACAGTACTCTCCACAATCTCTCATCATGCTCTGTCTGTGTGGCTCCCCAGATGAGCACGTCATCCATCTGACACAGAACACCCACCAGGCCCTCCAGGATGCGTGACATGCGCTTCTGGAAGTGTTCTGGTGCTGACGAGATCCCAAAGCACAGGCGATTGTAACAATACCGCCCGAACGGAGTTATAAAAGTGGTTAGCAGAGTTGACTCCTTGGACAGTGGAATCTGCCAAAATCCTGCGTTGGCGTCTAGCTTTGAAAACACTTTGGCCCCAGCGAGCTGTCCTAACGTATGTTCAACTGAGGGGAGGGGGTGCTTCTCTCTCATAACTGATTTGTTCAGCTGTGTGAGATCGGTGCATATTCTCACCTTGCCTGTGCGTTTCGGCACCACCACCATAGGCGCACACCATTCAGTGGGCTCCTCCACTTTTGAGATAACTCCCTGCTGCTCCATACGGTCCAGCTCCTCTCTGACCTTTGGCAGGAGTGGGAGGGAGATGCGCCTGGGAGTTGAGAGGGAGAAAGGCTGAGCGCCTGGTTTCAGTACTATGTTGTACTCGCCCTCCATTTTACCTAGTCCACTGAAAAGCTTAGGGAACTCCCTTTTTACTGTCTCTTTACAGTCCAGGCTGATGTTGTTTATTCTTGCGACCAACTGCAGTGCCACTGCAGCAAGCCCGCCTAGCAGTGGTGTGCACAGCCCCTCCACAACATAAATTTCCTCCTTAGTACTGTTACTGTTTTTTCTGAGAGTGGCGGTGAACTTGCCCTTCACATTCAGACGAGTCCCTCCTGGTCCCAGCAGAACCCTTGTTGACTTCTCTAGCCTGCTAAACTGGCCCTGGTTATACAGCATTTCCGATATAGCGGTGACGTCTGCGCCAGTGTCAATTTTAAAGCGTGCATTGAGATTCTCCACATGTATGTCTGTCATCCATGGGCTGTCATTTGCATCCGCTGACAGTGAACCCAAAAATGCAACTTCCTCACCAGTGTCCTCAACCACTGTAGCTACATGCATTTCACACATTCTTTTGGTTTTGCACACTCTGGCGTAATGTCCTTTTTTTCTGCAGTTATTGCATATTACATCTTTAGCTGGACATTGTTGTTGGCTATGCCATCTTGAATCACCACATCTGCTGCATTGTGTCTGTCTTTCCTTCTGTTTTTTTTTTTTCTGTTTGCTTGTATTGTGGCTTGGGTTGTTTTGCGCGTGCGCCGTTGCGCTGACGCGCGTGCATGCTGTCAAGCTGAGCGTTAGAGATATCTGCTTTGAAGTTCATTTTTAGCATTTCTTGTTGCTTCTTCACCTGCTCACTTTGTCTAGCTCTAGTAATTGCTTTCTCTAAAGTCAGCTCGGGATCGAGTTGTAGCTGTTCTGACAAGCGTTTATCTCTCAGACCCACCACAAGTCTATCTCTCACCATTTCGTCATGCAGAGCCCCGTATCCGCAGTGCTCCGCTAGGCAGTGCAGCGCTGTGTGAAAGCTGTCGGCCGACTCACCCATTTCTTGCTGCCTCTGGTTAAACTTTGCCCTCTCGAAAATCACATTTCTGCGTGTTACAAAGTGAGCATCCAACTTTCTCTTAACTGTGTCGTACTCACTCGCTTCCTCTGGGCTGAGGTGCAGGGAAACCAATATATCCTCCGCCTCCTCCCCCATTGTGTAAATCAATGCATTCACTTGATTTTCGTCCGCTTGTGTCTCCAATCCGGATGCGATGCGGAATCTCTCGAAGCGTTTAATCCATTTAATCCAGTCTTCTGCTTTAAATGTGAACTTCTCTGGTGGAGAAACTTGAAACTGACTCATTTTGCCGTCTGTGAGCTCGCTAGCAGTAACGTTACCCCCGAACTTTCGATAATCGGCAGAGAGAAAACAAATAAACAAATAGCCTGCGTCCTGTGTTATCTCTTTTTTGTTCGTTAATACTACGCTTTTGCTTCTGACACCATGTTATGTGGTTTATAGGTACACCATAACCTTTATAGGAGGCTCAACACAAGGAACACACAGTACGTCCATTGAACCCACGGCTTTAATAATCCCCCCTTCAACAAACACCTATACAAAGTTCCTACCCCAGTAGTTAACCTGATACTACACTAAGATCTTGAGTGCACGTCAGATTTGACAGATTTACAAGCTGCCTGTTACAACCCAGGAAGAACCTCCGTGAATGTGAATCTAAACTTATGAACTACAACGTGGAATGTTTTTAATAAACAATAAGCTGATGTATTTCTAAGACGTGCAAAAACGAATGTGAACAGCTGATACAGGTATGTGATGGACATGCAAGAGACATTTAAACATTTATGTGATTAAGCGTCTTTGTCTAACTAAAACCAGGCAAAATCAGGTTAAAATACTCTAGCAACTAGTTTAGTTGTGTACTATGCGTGTCAGACTTCGACTAATAATGTGTTATTAGGGTCGTAAAACAGTTTAATGGGTGTCTGACATTGTAAAGCATGACAGGAAGTCTGTGAAATACTGACTGAATCCATAGAAGATCTGTATGAATTTATAACTACTTCCTGATCTATCATAGAGAACAGATAAAAAGAAATCAGTGGACTAAACACTGTAACAACTGCAGGTCACTAAATGAGAACAATTCCATTTACTGACTTGAATTTATCTCAGTTTTTAGAAATGCAAAACACTTATTTAGGTTTTTCAAGAAAGAGTGAATCATCCAAGAATTTAATTAAGTTTTGATATTAATATATTAATTAATAGTAGTATAAAATATTTGCAAATGTGTAATGAGACTAAAATATCATTATCATCATCATCATTGACTTTATTTGAGAAATTTTTGACTGATATTTGGAACAACAACACTCTTGACTGTGTAATATTGCTTATTTTTTGAATATGTGCAGATGTAAACTGCAGGGGATACTTTTATTATTAATATTATTTCTCCTCTTTTCAGCTATGTCATCCTCCAGTGGTTCTCTGGCTGAGGAGCTTCAGTGTTCAGTGTGTCTGGATGTGTTCACTGATCCAGTCAGCACTCCATGTGGACACAACTTCTGTAAGAGCTGCTTGAACCAGTGCTGGAACAACAGTCAGAACAGCTACTGTCCATTCTGTAAAGAAAGATTTAGTAAAAGACCCGACCTCAAGATCAACACAGCACTTAGACAGCTTGTACAACTCTTTCAGGAAAAGTTCAGTCTGAGTAAAACTGATGTTTTCTGTGACATTTGTGATGAAAGAAAGCTGAAAGCTCTGAAGTCCTGTCTGGAGTGTCAAAACTCATACTGTGAAACTCACCTGGAGCCTCATCAGAGAGTTCCGAACTTAAAGAAGCACAAACTGATGGACCCTGTGAAGAATATAAAGCACTATATTTGCCAGACACACATGAGACCTCTGGAGCTGTTCTGTAGAGATGATCAAACATATGTGTGTGTGTTTTGCACTGATGGAGACCACAAGACTCACAACACTGTTCCTCTGGAGCATGAGAGTAAAAAGAAGAAGGTACGAGTTACTAACAATACAATAAACTTACTTCAATAATCTGTTTTTACATATTCCAACAAGATCATTTTCTGTCTTGATAAAATATAAAATATGTTTATATGTCTATAGGTTCGGCTGATGATGACACAGATAAATGTGCAACAGATGATCCAGGACAGAATTAGGATGATTCAGAACATCAAACACTCAGCAGAACTCAGAAAAGTGAGCAGATGTTCAATATTTGATGAATATTGGTCTAATTTGATAAAGCTGATTTAATTACAAGTAAAACTCTATTTTCAGAAAAGCACAGAGCGAAATAAAGCAGCCAGTGTTGAACTCTTCAGCGATCTGATGCGCTCCATTGAGAGATGTCAGGCTGAGCTGCTGGAGATGATGGAGGAGACGCAGAAAGCAGCAGAAAAACAGAAGGAAAAGCTTATCCGAGAACTGAAGCAGGAAATCACTGAGCTCAAGATGAGAAACACTGAGCTGGATCATCTCTTACACACTGAGGATCACCTCCAGCTCCTACAGGTCAGTCTCTCTCTGTCTGCTCACATCACAGGACAACACTGATACTCGTGATGCTGAGGGATTTCTTCTCTCTCCTGCTGTAGATTGATCCATCCCTGTGCAGTCCTCCAGATACCAGGAACTGGCCTGAGATCAGTATGAACACTGATGTGAGTGTGGAGACTCTGAGAAGAGCTCTGACTCAACTGCAGGAAACTCTAGACGAGAAACTCAGTCAATCCGGTGAGTCAGTATCAAATAGCAGAACACAATATTAAAGCATGTTTTAATAGATTTCTATTAAAAACAGTTGGAGGTGTGTTATATCTAAAAGAAAACAGCTCATGTTCACGAATATGTAAATAATTTATAGTCTTGTTTGTCTCTACAGTTATGCAGAGGATGCATCAACATGCAGGTAATGTGTCATCTGTTCATGTAGCATAAAATGTAAATTATACTCTTATTCATATTTGTACTACTCTCTCTCTCAGTGGATGTGACTCTGGATCCTGATACAGCTCATCCAAATCTCATCCTGTCTGATGATAGGAAAAAAGTGAGACATGGAGACATCAAACAACAGTTCCCAAACTACCGAGGGAGGTTTGATTACAGTGCCTCTGTCCTTGGAAAAGAGCAATTCTCTTCAGGTAGATTTTATTTTGAAGTGCAGGTGAAGGGAAAGACTGGCTGGACTTTAGGAGTGGTCAGAGAGTCTATTAACAGGAAGGGACCGACCGCAATGCGGCCTCAGGGTGGATGCTGGGCAATTTGTCTGAGGAATGGAAATGAATATTGGGCCTGTGCTGGTCCTCTTGTTTCTCTGTCTCTGAGAGGGAAACTGGAGAAGGTGGGGGTGTTTGTGGATTATGAGGAGGGTCTTGTCTCCTTCTATGATGTGGAGTCCAGATCTCATATTTATTCTTTCACTGGTCAGTCTTTTACTGATAGACTACATCCATATTTTAGCCCCTCTCCTAATGATAATGGTGCAAATTCAGCACCACTGATCATCTCACCTGTTAATTATAATCAATGAAAATAACAAAATATGAAATACACAATGTAAATGAAGGATAGAAAGAGTATATATGCATTTGCTGTTTGTACAATAATGAGATGTTTGTACAATAATGAGAAATTCTATGAGTTCATTCCAGTGGCGGCTACTGGTCTGTCAAATAGGGGAAGCTCATTTTCGGCCTATATCATAAAATTGTCTATTTATTAAAAGTAAATTCTGCCCTACGTTCCTTTTCAAGAAAATGGTCTGTGACCCTGTCGTACCAACTAGGCGTCTTTTCCAGTGACTTTTCGTGTGCAGTTTCACCCACGACGCTAGCCTAGCCTACTATATGAATGAATGAATGAACGATCTAAAAAAATATTAAACTCTGTAAAAGTGAAACAAGGAATGTGGTGTATAATTGTGTGAAATGTATGATGAAAATCAAGCAATTTCGCCAAGCAAATATAAAGAAATAGGTTGCAGCAGTTTTTATTTCGACTGAACTTGAGAAATCCGCGATGGGACTGAGCGCGAATAGCTTCAGCGATTCCTTATAGTACAAAATCGCTGTCAGTCAAAAGGAGATGCAATCTTTCGACAGACCCTCCAATCATCACGCAGAAGCTCAGCGTCCAGGCCAGCCCACTCCCCATTCACTCCCAGAGACGCTGAGCGTCCGTGGGCGGGACATAATCGCAGCGTTTATCCAATAACCGTCTAGTTTCAAAGCACTGAAAAAAACGTTCAAAGCAGCCCCATTGAAGTCAATGGACGCTGAGCTTCAACGGGGAAATGCACTGTGACGCTACGGGAATGTACGAGAAGAAAATCAAGTCAGCCGACCTGCTATATCTAACTGATTCTGAACGAACTCATCTTTGAGATGAACGCATTTTTAGTCAATAAAATGTTAATACAATAGTACATAATTTGACCATTAAATTTGTGACATTATAGGGGAAGCTGAGCTTCCCTTGCAGTCTTAAAGTGCCCCTATTATGCCTTTTCAAATATGATATTTCATGTAGTGTGTCATGTAGCTGTATGTGAACATAAACTATCTGCAAAGTTGTGACGCCGACAGTGCACTATAAATAAAGTTTTTGTCTAACAAAAAAAAGAGTCGGCTCACATTCGCCTAAACGAGTCGTCAGCAATTCGAATCTTTTTTCTGTAACGGCCACACGTCACGAGCTACACATTTGCGTAATGTCCGCCCACATTCAATTTCGCGAACAACTTGCCCGCCCACAAACAGTAGGCCTACCATTTTCACGTGGATTACATCATGTCAAGAAGACGCCCTGTGCTGTGACAGCCTGTGAGAGTGAATTTGTTTTACATGCCCTTCCGAAAGATGGAACTATCAAGAATGAGTGGTTAACATTAATTTTTTCAACACCTCAGCAGTCCAATGCCAATCTTGTGTTGTGTTCGCGTCATTTTACTGATGACTGCTTTTCCAATCTTGGGGAGTAACGTTACAACGCGAGATTCACCAAACGCTTGGTTTTAAAAAATGGATCAGTGCCCAGTTTATTTGGACCGGCTTGCTCCTCTGAACTTCTACCTGTAAGTATGATTAATAATTGTATTTTCTAGCGATCGTTCAAAATACGTCTTTGTGTACGTTATGGTGTGTAACAACCCCGCACATGTCTTGGTAACCGGCTAACTTGCGTTTCTGTAGTTCTGTTGTTCAGCTGTGAGTGCAATGTAGTCTAAAAAGTCTTGTGATTGATGCAGCTTGATTGTCTGTCTGCCTTATTAGTTTAAGTAATGATAATGATAAACGATGGCTTAACGCAGTGTTATGGATTGTACAGTGTTGAAGTTCACAACGTAGAGGTGTGTCCGGTTCGCTTACAAAAGCAAATTGCAAGCACTTTCCACAGTTAACATATTACACCCACTGAGAAACGTCCTGCTCCAGTCGTGCTTGCAATACAGTTTCTTGTCAATGTGACACTTCAACCGTTTCATCGTCAGACTCCGGCTCGAATTGATAGGGTAAAATCGAGGCTATCTTTTCTATGCATTAACAGGTCTCCGCAGCTGTCGTTCAGTTATGCCAATGGGCGTTTCGTTTTGCGCTGTAGCGGTAGACCAATCCAAAAGGACTGCACCATCTGACCAATCACAGCAGTGAGGGCTCACTGAAAGGAGGGGTTTAGAGAGACTGATTTTACGAACTGCTTCAAACGAGTCGTTTACGAATCATTTAGAAACGGGGTAAAAATAAATCTAATTTTGGAGAAAACTAAAGTGTTTTTTGAACTTGCATACATGTAAACCTGTTTTAAGAGACTATTACAACAATATTAACTACCTTTAAAATGGCATAATAGGGGCACTTTAAAGAAATCGCCACTGGTTCATTCCCTCTTTTAGTCAGTTATCCTGTTCATCTGTTTGATTCAATATCTCATTAGTTCCCCAGTTCTTTCTGTCTGTAGATTGTGGTTTTCTCTTATGTTATTCCTGTTTCCTGAGTGCTTGTGATATAAAGTATATCTCCTTTAATTATTCCTATATTATTCCTATGTTATGTAACATTATGGATGTTAAATCAAAAGGTTTTACAACAACCCCTGATTTCCCCTACTATTTTACTTTATCAGCATTTGACAAAAAAAAAAAATTCCAAAACAATTTACATTGCATTTATTCAATTTATTTTAACGCTGATCTATAACCTTGGCATTGCTAGCATTATGTTCCATTGTTTGAGCTGCACGAAAAAGAGCAATATTACAGTACGCAAAGACCACTACTGATTTGGTTAAGACTTTCTTGTTGTTAAAAAGCTTACAAACCTGCTTTACCTAATTATTTTCAGTTATATTCTATCAAGTGAATTTATACACAATGTAACTAATGTTCCCTTGGGCTTTTAATACAGTGTTACAGAAAATCAGAGACTGTAAAACTGAATAGGTCGAAGTTTGAAGTCCAGAAAATATGGGAGTGACATGACTGAAGGTCAGTGAGAGCTGCAGTGAAAGTGCAACTAATGAAACACAGTCTTCAATAATTTGATAATCTCTAAATAATAATAATAATAACAATAACAACCACTGAATCATTCTGAGACGTATTTGAAAACAGCTGATATTCACTCAGGTAAGTTATGGAAATTGTGTTTCAAATGGCGCCTGGCTCAGTAGAGTGTATGTCAAATTAGAATAAACTGGGCAGAGGTTTAGGCTAGAAGGGATACAGCTCTGGCTACTGGGCATGCGCACATCAATCTAACGTTATGTTTTATCACACGTACTGTACAACAATAATAATACTGTTTTTGTATTATAGTAAGGGCTAAGTTTAGGGTTGGGGTAGGTGTAGACGTTAATAAAACACAATCTAATAGGTAGAAAAAAATAATTGAATTTCCGGTCGGAGCTGTATCCCATCAATTTTAAACCTTTTTTTTTCTTTTAATGCAAAACAACATGAATTTTGGATCAAACTATAACAAAACTAAAAAAAGACCTTATTTGAGTAGGGCTTTTCATATATACACACATATATATAAGTTGATATTTATATGCATAAAATCACACAACACAGACAAAAACGCATCTGATATGAGGCACTTTGATCCTTAAAATACATGTGAAAAATAGGAGGAGCTGCTGTAGGACATCACTGCCGGAGAGAGCGGGCGTCTGTGAAAGTGAAACTAATTGATGAATCACAATCTCGACACTTACACTCTTTTAAAAAACAGGACATTTATGAGACATTTAAATGTGAGCACAGGTGCAATGGACATACAAGGCAGATTTACCAAGACATTGTTTCAGTTGTAGCCTACGGTTATACAATGTAAAAAAAAAAAAAAAATCAATAAAAAAACGTAAAAATAGGACAATTAATATTGATTTTTTTTTTTGTTACATTTTTTACAGGTGTTTTGATTGTATTTAGAATGCACTTCATAGTTACGGATTGCATTGGGCTAACGGAAGTGTCCGTAAAATACTTATAATAGTATTAGCCTAATAATAATAATATAATAAATATAATTAGAATAAAATGGACAAAACTATAGGATTAAAACAGCTAATCTCTAGGCATTTCCACTAAATAAATTAACATTAGCATTAACCTACACCTGATTTGAGAAACATGAGAACAGTGTAGAACAGATTTCATGACGTGAAAGTGTTTTGCTGACAAAGCTTTAAAAAAAGAAGAGCAATGGCAGAATCTTTACCAACATCAGCGGAACTAAGAAAGATCAGGAAATGGAGTATGGATATACCTCCATGTAAGTAAGCAACCAAAAGAATAATGAATGAACTTATATTGTCATTGCAGGGTCATTTTTGCAAAAAAGTGAGTGTTACTTGCATAATAGGCTAACATTCTCTGCATATCATATTACTCCAGTCTTCGATCTGTTGGGTAGAACAGTGCTCCAAGCGCTGATTTACAGTCCTAATAATTGGGATGCTTTTCTATTTGATTGCGTTTGCGCGTTGTAGGGTAGACTGAGTACATTTGAGACATGTGTACAGTTGAAACACCTTAAATAACTTGCATACACAGAAATCCCGAGCCATGACTGCGTCTTTAACGGAAGCTCTGTCTCATTGATACAAGCACCCTGTCCCTGTAAAGTGGCCTGTCAGTCATCTTGTCACAGTTACCATCCTCCACATTTCATTTCATTTAACCTTCATAGCGAGAAAAAGAAGAAGAAAGAAAAGAAGTAGCACATTAATCTGCCAGTCGTGGGTCTTTCATGCCAAAAACATTTCATATTTTCTATGGTGCATTTAAAAGTTAACGACCAAACCGTTTCACATTGCTGTTGCAGATTAAATATAAAACAGATTAACATATTTTTAACCAGGTTAATTGTTAATTATTAGTCATCTTCTAAACATCTCTACCTAAAAGGCTGTCGAGACAACCGAAGCACAATGGATTGTGGGCAATTTTAGGCATTAGCGTGTGCACAGATACACACTTCAAAAATCGACCTAAAATAGTAGACCATCCTGGGACTTTTGGCATACTCTTTTTTTTTTAGCATACTATTGCTGCATTCCAGGCAGGTTTTTGAGCCCGTAAATCACGACTTCAAACCAAGATTCACGACTTTGTAGTGTTCCAGGCAAGCCACGCCTGAGCGCATTTATTATTACTATATTAGTATTAATTTGATTGCAACCTTATATTGTCCTAAAGTTTATTTTACCACTTGCATAAACACCGCACCCGTAGGGGCTGACATTGTTGAAAAAAAAAAAAAATCTGTAAATATTCCTTTGACTGGTAACATGTTCTTCCTGATTGTTTTGTATTATTTTAATTTAATTTATTGTTTAATTAAAAAAAAAATTAAACAATCTTTTATTGTCACAAAAGATGACATATAAAAAAGTTAGAAACATGGCATTACTTACAAAGGTAAAATAATAACAAACACTTTCAAGGAGTTAAATATTGCTTTATAATGGGAAAGTTAATTTCTGTAGGCTAATTTCTGTCATGTGATCAGAAGGTGTTCCTAAACTGTTGGGTTTTTTTTTTTCAGTAGGAGCACACAACATAGGCCTACAACAAATCTTAGTTTGGGCATAATTGCAAGAAGGTTTAGAGAAAATATTAGCGAAAGACTTTTAGACTTTCTCAGAGACACGCAATGTTTATTTGTGCTTTAGCTTTCTTTGGATTTTTTTTTTTTTTTTTTTTTTTTGCCAGAGCAATATTTTGTCTAAAATACAATTGCCTCATTATTATTTTTTATTGAACTGCATAAAAGTTAAATCACTCATGCTGTTTAGTCAGCATATCAGGGCGACTATGATTCTGCTGCTGCCTGAAATTCTGAACAACAACATTTTAAATAATATGATTTAATTTATTATGTGGCGAAATTACAGGTGATATATGTTTGCAAATAATTACTCTTATTTTCAGTTTTATCATCGTCAACTGGTCCTCTGGCTGAGGAGCTTCAGTGTTCAGTGTGTCTGGATGTGTTCACTGATCCAGTCAGCACTCCATGTGGACACAACTTCTGTAAGAGCTGCTTGAACCAGTGCTGGGAAAACAGTCAGGATTGCATCTGTCCATTTTGTAAAGAAATGTTCAGTAAAAGACCTGACCTCAAGATCAACACAACACTTAGACAGCTTGTGCAACTCTTTCAGGAAAAGTTCAGTCTGAGTAAATCTGAAGTTCTCTGTAACATCTGTGATGAAGTAAAGATGAAAGCCGTAAATTCCTGTTTGGTGTGTCAGACCTCTTACTGTGAAACTCACCTGGAGCCTCATCAGAGAGTTATGAACTTAAAGAAACACAAACTGATTGCCCCTGTGGAAAGTATAACAGACTATATATGCCAGAAACACGGGAGACCTCTGGAGCTGTTCTGTAGAGATGATCAGACGTATATGTGTGTGTTTTGCACTGATGGAGACCACAAGACTCACAACACTGTTACTCTAGAGGAGGAGAGTAAAGAGAAGAAGGCATGAGACACTAACAACATTCTTCCAGATTTTTACCTCATTTAATCAATTTATTGATTTATTAATTTTTGTCAGGAAGTGGAAAATCGTCTCGGGTTACTAATGTAACCTTAGTTCCCTGAGGGAACGAGACGCTGCGTCTAGAAACGCTATGGGGAACGCCATTGGCGGGCCGCACTCTGAATCATGTCTTGCAACCAATGAACGACGGGAGTGACGTCACAGGCGCGGTGACGTCATCGACCAGGAAGTATAAAGCATGTGCGTTTGACGCCCGCGGCAGCTCTTTAGGAATGAGGCGAGCGCCGCAGGGTGCGGGGATTATGGTCCGAGACGCAGCGTCTCGGACCCTCAGGGAACTAAGGTTACATTAGTAACCCGAGACGTTCCCTTCCGGGAACTCGAGCTGCGTCTAGAAACGCTATGGGGAACGAGACTACCAACGCCCCCATAATTTCCGAGCCCTGCGAGTGTCTGTGTCAGCAGGTGGAAGGTAGAGGGCATTTGTCTAGCATTCCGCGGACAAGAGGCCCTGTAGTCCTCGGCCCTCGGGCACACGAGGAATGGTAGTCTTCCTCTGTCTGGTCGCCAGCCAGAGCGAGAGGTACTCCGCGGCCCTCAGGCACACGCAGAGTCTTAGTCCTTTGTCTGGGAGTCAGCCAGAACAAGAGGGACCGAATGACCACTGTCTAGCACTCGGCGGACAGATGGTGTGTGTAGTCCCCGGTCCGTAGACCCACGAGGACTGTGAGCTTGACCTCCAGGCTCCTCGGCCCTCGGGCACACGAGGAGTGGGTGATCCTTTGCCTGGGGGTGCAGCCAGAGCAAGAGGGATCCAAGGCTCGGCCTGTGCTACGCCAGGACGCGAGAGATAAGGCCATTGTCGGCATTCCGCGGACAAGAGGGCACTGCAATCCCCGGCCCTCGGGCTCACGGGGAAGACAGTAGGGGCCTCAGCCTGGTAGCCAGCCAGTGCATGAGGCACTCCTCGGCCTTGTTCTAAGGCAGACGAGGAGTCTTAGTCCTTGGTCAAGGTAGTTTCCGGAACCAGAGGGACCGCATTACACTCGGTCTGATAGCATACTGCGTCAGAACACGAGGACAAGTGAGCCATTGTCTAGCATTCCGCGGACAAGAGGGCTATAAAGTTCTCGGCCCGCAGGCACACGAGAATAGAGACCTCCGCCTGGTTCGCCAGTCAGTGCGGGAGGCACCCCTCGGCCCTCGGGCACACGAGGGGTCTTAGTCCTTTGTCTGGGGTTTCAGCCATGACAAGAGGGACTGAAAGCTCGGTCTGTTAGTAGTGTCAGAACACGAGGGTAAGAACCTTTGTCTAGTTTTCACGGACAACAGGCTAAGTATTTCTTAGTTTGTTTGCAGATCTCTTAGTTTGGCGAAACTAACTTCTCTTCTTTCCGCAGAAAGATGCGCCTTGAGAAGTCTTCTCCTGGCTAGGGAGGTGGCTGACTCACAGCAGAGCCTGGAGCGGCTCTGAGGTCAAGCTCATAAAACCTAACGAAAGTTAGGGGTGAGGACCAACCCGCAGCTTTGCAGATGTCTTCTATGGGGACACCTGCAGTCAGAGCTCTCGAGGCACTCATGCCCCGAGTAGAGTGAGCCTTGAGTCCCAACGGTGAGGGGAGATCAGAGGACTCGTAAGCAGTAGTTATGGCATCGATGATCCATCTACTAATAGTGGGCTTTGAAGCCGGGCTCCCCCTCTTAGGGGGGCCGTAACAGACGAACAGTTGCTCTGTTTTACGCCACGTGGCAGCTCTGTGGACGTATGCGTCTAAGGCTCTGACTGGGCACATGCAATTCAACTTCCTGTGACCTGGCTCCACGTATGGAGGAGGATAGAACGCCTGTAGCGTTATAGGCTGCGGTGCTAGGGAGGGGACCTTCGGGACGTACCCGACCCTGGGATATAAGAAGGCTTTGGCCATCCCTGGGGCAAACTCTAAGTGGGACGGGGCCACTGACAAGGCCTGCAGGTCGCCTACTCTCTTGAGGGAGGTAAGTGCTAACAGAAGCGCTGTCTTAATTGTAAGTATGCGATCCGTAGACTCCTCTATCGGCTCAAAAGGGGGCTCACTTAGAGCCTCTAGCACCACAGCGAGGTCCCACGCGGGGACCCTGGGTGTCACCCGAGGCCTCAACCTGAGTGCACCGCGGAGGAACCGTATGACCAAGGGCTCTCTGCCCACTGAGAGACCACCTAGAGGGGCGTGGTAGGCACTTATCGCCGCCACGTAAACCTTCAGGGTGGAGTAAGCTAGCCCTGCGGACAGGCGAGACTGTAGGAACTCCAGAACTGTACCGACCGGGCAGTTGACTGGGTCTAAGTGGCGCTCGTGGCACCATCTCGCGAACAAGTTCCACTTGAGGCCATACAGTTTCCTCGTAGAGGGAGCTCTGGATTGGAGAAGGGTCTCTACCACCTCAGTAGGGAGACCCGCTCCTATGAGTTGTGCCCCCTCAGGGGCCACACCCATAACCTCAACTTCTCCGGGTGGGGGTGGCAGACTGCGCCCCCAGCCTGGGACAGGAGGTCCCTCCTGACGGGAATCTCCCATGGAGAGCCGTCTAGAAGGGATATCAGGTCCGAGAACCATACTCGTGTCGGCCAGCGCGGGGCTACTAGTAGCAGCCGCGCTTGAAACCGACGGACCCGTTCCAGAACTCCCGGGAGCAGAACGATCGGGGGAAAGGCGTACAGACGCAGCCTCGGCCACGTCTGTGCCATGGCGTCCAGCCCCAGTGGAGCTGGAGGCACTAGAGAGTACCAGAGGGGACAGTGCGATGTCTCTTGAGTCGCAAACAGGTCCACCTGTGCCTGGCCAAAAACTCTCCATATCTGCTCCACCACCTCTGGGTGGAGCATCCATTCCCCGGGCCTCGGCCCCTGCCTCGACAGGACGTCTGCTCCCACATTCAGATGTCCAGGAATGTGGACTGCTCTCAGGGAGAGGAGTTTTCCTTGAGACCACAGGAGGATCCGATACGCCAGCTTGAATAAGGGGCGTGAGCGGATTCCTCTTTGATGGTTTATGTAATAAACTACCGCTGTGCTGTCTGTACGATCAAGGACATGACAGTTTCTTAGGTCTGGTAGAAAACTCCTGAGGGCCTGGAACACCGCCAGCATCTCTAGGCAATTTATGTGCCATGAGTGATGGTGCGGGCTCCACAGGCCTTGGGCTGAGCGGCCACTCATGACCGCTCCCCATCCGGTAAGGGACGCGTCTGTCGCTAGTGTGACACGGCGGCATGGCATCCCTAAGACCGGTCCCTGAGAGAGAAACCAGGGTTTCTTCCACATGACCAGGGCACGTAGGCAGCGCCGCATGACACTGATCTTGCGGAGCGGGTTTCCCCTCGGGGAGAACCCCCTGGTTTTGAGCCACCACTGTAGTGGTCTCATATGCAGCAGTCCAAAAGGTATCACGTTGGAGGCGGCTGCCATAAGACCTAACAGTACTTGGAACTGTTTGACAGTGAGTGACTGGCCTAGCTTGACCGCATTTACTGCAGTAAGTATGGACTCTATCCGAGCAGGTGACAACCGTGCCCGCATCGTGGATGAATCCCATACCACGCCCAGATAAGTAGTCCTCTGTAATGGAGAGAGGATGCTCTTCTTGGCGTTGAGTCTCAACCCTAACTTCTGCATGTGAGCGAGAACAACACCTCGATGCTGAACCGCTAACTGCTCCGAGCTGGCTAGGATCAGCCAGTCGTCTATGTAATTGAGTATGCGGATGCCCTGGAGTCGCAGTGGAGCCAGCGCAGCATCCACACACTTCGTAAAAGTTCTGGGTGAGAGAGCTAGGCCGAACGGAAGAACCCTGTATTGGTACGCTTCGCCCCTGAAAGCGAACCTGAGGAACTTCCTGTGCTGAAGAAGGATGGAGACGTGAAAATAAGCGTCTTTTAGATCTATCGTGACAAACCAGTCCTCGGACCTGATTTGATACACGACCTGTCTGACAGTAAGCATCTTGAACTTCAGTTTTCTGACTGAGCGGTTTAGAAGCCTGAGATCTAAGATGGGCCGAAGCCCCCCATCCTTCTTCGGAACAATGAAGTAACGGCTGTAGAACCCGGATTCCCTGTCTTGAGGAGGGACCACCTCGATGGCCTCCTTCCTCAGAAGAGTATCTACTTCTTGTTCCATTACCAGACCCTGCTCGGGGCTTACTAATGTTGGAAATACCCCGCTGAAAGGTGGCGGCTTGGTGCCGAACTGGATAGCATAAACTTTCTCTACAGTACGCAGGACCCACTTTGAAACATTTGGCAGTAGTTTCCACGCTGCCAGAAAGTTTACTAAGGGTACCAGCCTCTCGAGACTGGTGTCTGGATTTCCTCGAGGAACTAACTCGGAGACCTGTAACAGCGAGCTGGCAGGAAACTCCTGAACTAGCTCCTCGGTTTTCTGAGGGCCTTGAGGGGGTTTGAAACCCGCACCCGGGGGTGCGGTGCAAACCCGCTCGTGAGGGGCTGCCCTCAACGGCCCTGAGCCACAACTGTCAGGGCCGCTTAGCCGCGGACTTCCTCGACTGAAGGACGACCCTCAGGTCGGGCCTTCTGTCGGGCGCCCGCGACTTAGAGCGTCGCCGTCCCCGCCCTCTAGGCTGGGCCGGAGGGGTACGGGTGGCGACGCTCTGTTTTTGTGCCTCTCTATACGAGGAGCTCGTACACGGTTGGGGCTGCTCCCGTCCAGCAGAGCCAGAGGAGTAAACCCGGCGAGGAAGGAAGGACCTGAACGCCGCAGCCTGTCGACGAGCCTCCTGGCGACAACTGTGTCAACCGAGGCACCGAAGAGGCCGGATGGCTGCAAGGGGGCGTCCAGGAGCGTGACCCTGTCCTTCTCTTTCACTTCGGACAGGGACAGCCAGAGATGCCTCTCCGCTGCCACCAGGGCTGCCATAGACTGGCCCACTGCGCGGGCGGTCTCCTTGGTGGCGCGGAGAGCGAGATCTGCAGTACGTTGCATCTCTGACACATTCACTTCCTCACCGTCACTCAACTCTTTCAGCAGGTCGGCTTGATAGGCTTGTAGCACTGCCATGGTGTGAAGGCAAGCGCCAGCCTGACCTGCTGCCGTGTACGCCTTGCCCATTAAGCCTGATGTAACTTTTAGGGGCTTAGTGGGCAAGGGCGGAGCCTTCAGGGCTGATGCCGAACCGGGGGACAGATAGCCCGCAAGCGTCTGCTCTACCCGTGGCATCGCCCTATATCCGCACTCCTCCGCGCCCGCGATGTTTCCATAGTTCTCAGCGGGGTTGAATAGGCGGAAGGATTACGGCTTCTCCCACGATCTAGAAAGTTCTTTGTGTAGATCGGGGAAGAAGGGAAGGCTCCGCTTAGGAGGTGCTGATTGTGTCCGCAGGAAGCGCTCATCTAACGCGCTTTGCTGCGGCTCATATGCTTTGCGACTTTCTTCCGCGGGCCAAGCGATGTTGAGCTTGGCCACAGCGTTTGTCAGCACCTCCAAAAGCTCCTCGTAGTGAGGCGAGCGGGGCGGCGGTTGTGGCACATCATCCGGAGCTGCAAGGTCGACCTCCTCGGAGGAAGACAACAGGAGCTCCGGGATCAACTCTGGAGGGGAAGAAACCGCAGTGCGGGCTTCCACATCCAAGAGAAGATCACTCGATTGGCTGAGTGAGGGCGGAGATAGGGGTTCACCCGTCTCCATTCCCTCCAGCAAATCGAGCTGCGAACCCCACGAGTGCAGCTGCCGCTCCGCCTCGGCGGAAGCGGGGCCACTCCCGCGGGGAACGCTGGTGAAAGCCCCCTCCTCGAAGAGGGCTTTCCGGGAGCGAAGCACACGCACCGGCAATCGGTCACAGTGCTCACAGCCAGCCTTTTCGAGGGCTGACTGGGCGTGCTCCGCTCCCAAGCAGACCACGCATAAGCTGTGTGTATCCCCACCAACAATGTAGCGTTGGCAAGGAGGAACACACTGCCTATGCGGGCGCTGTACCGCCACCGCTTTTCTGGTTGCTTTTCTACTAGAAGCAGACGCCATTTGCTCAAATAAAAGTGTACCAAACTGGGCACAAAAACAGCAAATGGTAGACAGACAGACACAGAGCGCTCTCGCTGAATGACAAAAGCTGCCGCGGGCGTCAAACGCACGTGCTTTATACTTCCTGATCGATGACGTCACCGCGCCTGTGACGTCACCCCCGTCGTTCATTGGTTGCAAGACATGATTCAGAGTGCGGCCCGCCAATGGCGTTCCCCATAGCGTTTCTAGACGCAGCTCGAGTTCCCGGAAGGGAACCATGTTTAGTGATCAAATGTGTATGTGTTTTTGTCTGTCTAGCCTCAGCTAATGAAGACACAAAAAGGTGTGCAGCAGATGATCCAGGACAGAATCAAGAAGATTTATGAGATTAAACACTCAGCAGAACTCAGAAAAGTGAGCAAAAGATGTTCAATGTTTAATGTGTGATGTCTGGCCGTTTAACTAAAGCAAAATAGTTAAAACTGTATATTTCAGAAAAACACAGAGCGAGAGAAAGTAGCCAGTGTTGAGCTGTTCAGCGATCTGATGCGCTCCATTGAGAGATGTCAGGCTGAACTGCTGGAGATGATGGAGGAAAAGCAGAAAGCAGCAGAGAAACAGGATGAAGAGCTCATTCAAGAGATGCAGCAGGAAATCACTGAGCTAATGATGAGAAACACTGAGCTGGATCATCTCTTACACACTGAGGATCACCTCCACCTCCTACAGGTCAGTGTCTCTATGTCTCTGCTCACATCACAGGACAACACTCACACTCCTCATGCTGATGGATTTCTCTTCTCTTCTTCTGTAGATCTACCCATTCCTGTGCAGCCCTCCAAATGCCAGGAACTGGCCTGAGATCAATATGAACACTGATGTGAGTGTGGAGACTCTGAGGAGAGCTCTGACTCAACTGCAGGAAACTCTAGACGAGAAACTCAGTCAAACTGGTAGGTCAACATCGAATACAACACAGATTTTATGTTAAAAGCAACTGTGTTTTGTAAGAAAATAAATTATTTAAAAAGTCACCAATGCTGAATAATCAATTTAAAATTTAATAAAAAATAGCAAGTAGATGATTATGTTATTATATCTGGAACAGTCCTACACTGTAAGAATCTAAAAATTATCCAAAATAAAAATGGACATAACTTTGAATATTTTCTTTTTGCCATTGTAAAGTGAAAAGTTTATATAGAAGTCAAAAAATTAAAACATACTGTATTAAATATAAACCAGACAACGTTTTTGACAATGTCAGACAATGTTTATTCTTGCACTAAAAATCGTGAGAATCTTCCATAGAAGAACACCTGTGTGTGTGTGTGTGTGTGTGTGTGTGTGTGTGTGTAAGAAAAGCATAGAAATACACTCTATGCCCTGACAATTTGGTTAAATGTGCATATTTAATTTATTAGTGTTTAGTGTTAACAATAGAGGCAGCAGTGAAGATCAGCAGTGACAGTCTATTTCAGTCAGAAAAGCACAGCTCTTGTAGTACATGAATATTGAGATT
>NC_133363.1:54957306-54991760 GCF_049309525.1 Garra rufa
TTCATTAGTTTAAAAAATTGCAAGTTGGGTATTCTATATTAATAAATATATTCTATATTATTAATATAGTACTTATAAATGCAGTTCATAACTCAGAAGCAATTCTGTATATTAATATTCTACATTTTTAATATAATAAAACCTGTTCTGTAACACGTCTGGAAAAAAACTAGACAAAAATCAGGGTAACAACACAGATGAATTCATCATGCCCTTATATGATTGCTGTATCCCAGAAGCCATTTTGTCCACCCATATTATCCTGCCATTGTGTCCTCAAGGTTTCTCTTGTCAGACGTTTGATGCTGCGGTGAAGAGCTGTTGCTCTGCACCTGTGCCCCTCTCCAAAGTGACCTCACCTCTAAACATGTAATTTCCCAGGTTGCAGTCTGTCTTCAGATGTATTTCAGGCCTCTTACCTCATGGCCATTGAACCCCGCGCCACTCAACAACAACGCATTTTGATTATCAGAAGGCAATAAGTGCTTTTCCAATGTCAGAGGTTAAAGGTTAAGCCTTTTAAGGTCGCTAGGGTCAAGATACTTGTGTGGACAAAACACATGTGATGTATTCCATCATTTTCCCTTCGAGGTTGTTATCTACAGTCATCGGAAGGTAAAGTCTAGAGGTCATCGCTAAAGAAAAAGCCTTTCAGTTCAGGAGTTCAAGACATTGTATTCATCTTGTGCAAACCTTTTAAGGTTTGACCTTGTCTTTCGCAAAAGAAAAGCGTGCCTTAACTATTATATTAACATTGAATGTCTGCTTGCCAAGTCGTAGTGGGTTACTTGGTTTAATCTGTCTCAGAACACATCAGGTTTAGTCTGCCCAAATATGTTTTTTGGCTTTGCTAAGTAACGTTTAGATAGAAATGAAAGTTTTCTTTTTAAAACTATTCACATTTATAATATCTTGGATGTTTTCGATATGTTCAGCAAAGGAAAGTGAGCAATAAGTTACATCGCTCCCAGTCCAAAATCTACTTCTGCCATCCATCTTTGGAGGCCAAAACAATGAATCACATGCGGTGCCCTGGCATGTTCCTCTAGATGAAGTTTATTTTAAACTCTGCCGCCGGAGCTTTCATCTGGTTTGATGTTTGTTAGCGTTTCAGCGTATCAGTTTAGACTGGATTGAGCTGTTTTTTCTTTGGTGTTCAGGGTTTTGCAGACTTAAGTTCTTATGTTGCTCTAGTACTGTAATCTTTAGCCATAGTAGAGCTCCTCTACCTGAAATTTAAAGGATTAATTCACTCCTGAATTTAAATTTCCTGATAATTTACTCACTCCCATGTCACCCATTACTCCCTAAAAAAGTAATTAATTACATTACTTAATTACTTTTAAGGGAAGAAATGCATTGTTACTTTTGCATTACTTTTGTGTTACTTTTTAAATCTGGGTAGGGCTTGCTAGTTTGTTTTTAATATAAAAAGTCAATAAATGCAAAAACAAAGTAATTTGCATTACTTATTGGGGAAAGTAATGCATTACGATATTGTGTTACTTCCTAAAAAAGAAACCAATTACGTTACTCAGTTACCTTTTAAACAAAGTAATGCATTACGTTACTTTTGCGTTACTTTTTAAATCTGGGCAGGGCTTGCTTGTTTGTTTTTAATATAAAAGTAATACATTGCAATATTGTATTACTCTCTAAAAAAGTAACTAACTGTGGTGCTTAGTTACTTTTTAAGTAAAGTAATGTGTTACGTTACTTTAGCGTTACTTTTTAAATCTGAGCAGGGCTTGCTAGTTTGTTTTTAATATAAAAAGTCAATAAATGCAAAAACAAAGTAATTTGCATTACTTATTGGGGAAAGTAATGCATTACGATATTGTGTTACTTCCTAAAAAAGAAACCAATTACGTTACTCAGTTACCTTTTAAACAAAGTAATGCATTACGTTACTTTTGTGTTACTTTTTAAATCTGGGTAGGGCTTGCTAGTTTGTTTTTAATATAAAAAGTCAATAAATGCAAAAACAAAGTAATTTGCATTACTTATTGGGGAAAGTAATGCATTACGATATTGTGTTACTTCCTAAAAAAGAAACCAATTACGTTACTCAGTTACCTTTTAAACAAAGTAATGCATTACGTTACTTTTGCGTTACTTTTTAAATCTGGGCAGGGCTTGCTTGTTTGTTTTTAATATAAAAGTAATACATTGCAATATTGTATTACTCTCTAAAAAAGTAACTAACTGTGGTGCTTAGTTACTTTTTAAGTAAAGTAATGTGTTACGTTACTTTAGCGTTACTTTTTAAATCTGAGCAGGGCTTGCTAGTTTGTTTTTAATATAAAAAGTCAATAAATGCAAAAACAAAGTAATTTGCATTACTTATTGGGGAAAGTAATGCATTACGATATTGTGTTACTTCCTAAAAAAGAAACCAATTACGTTACTCAGTTACCTTTTAAACAAAGTAATGCATTACGTTACTTTTGCGTTACTTTTTAAATCTGGGCAGGGCTTGCTTGTTTGTTTTTAATATAAAAGTAATACATTGCAATATTGTATTACTCTCTAAAAAAGTAACTAACTGTGGTGCTTAGTTACTTTTTAAGTAAAGTAATGTGTTACGTTACTTTAGCGTTACTTTTTAAATCTGAGCAGGGCTTGCTTGTTTGTTTTTAATATAAAAGTAATACATTGCAATATTGTATTACTCTCTAAAAAAGTAACTAACTGTGGTACTTAGTTACTTTTTAAGTAAAGTAATGTGTTACGTTACTTTTGCGTTACTTTTTAAATCTGAGCAGGGCTTGCTTGTTTGTTTTTAATATAAAAGTAACACATTGCAATATTGTATTACTCTCTAAAAAAGTAACTAACTGTGGTACTTAGTTACTTTTTAAGTAAAGTAATGTGTTACGTTACTTTTGCGTCACTTTTTATATCTGAGCAGGGTTTGTTTATTTATTTTTTTTATTTAAAAAGTCAATAAATGCGAAAAAGTAACTTGTATTACTTATTGGGTAAAATCACTTTTAAAAGTAATGCATTGCAATATTGCGGTACTTCCTAAAAAAAGTAACTAATTATGTTAGTTACTTTTAAGGAAAGAAATGCATTATGTTACTTTTGCATTACTTTTTAAATCTGGGCAGGGCTTGCTAGTTTGTTTTTTTATATAAAAAGTCAATACATGAGAAAAAGTAATTTTCTTTACTTATTGGGGAAAGTTACTTTTTAAAGTAATGCATTACAATATTGTGTTACTCCCTAAAAAAATAACTAATTACGTTACTTAGTTACTCAGTTACCTTTAAAGGAAAGTAATGTGTTACATTAGTTTTTCATTACTTTTTAAATCTGGGCAGGGCTTGCTTGTTTGTTTTTAATATAAATAGTTAATAAATATTTGAAAAAGTAACTCTAATAATGCATTACTTAGTTACTTGAAAAAAGTAATCTGATTACATAACTCCTGTTACTTGTAATGCATTACCCCCAACACTCATACTAACTAAATATATTTTTTTTCCTGTGGCATTTTTACGTTTTTATTTAAAATTATGTTTTTAGAGTATACTGTATGCCTAAATGTTTACATATGTCCTAACATACATTTTTATAAAACTTGGCATACTCCTGATTTAGCCCAACAGGTAGGAAAGACATCTTTTCTCATGAATAAGAATAAAATATACTTTCTTTATTATTAATTTTAAATTAATAATAAAGTTAGTTGTTTCAGTTTTAAAAGCGTCCCAGAAGTAGCTCTCCACGCTGCTTTTCTAAAGATAGATGCGTACGCCTCCTACGATTAAATTAAGTTTTAGCTGCATAACATTGGTTAATAGAAACGGCATCATTTTCAACAGTTTTCTATCAAAATGTATAAAACATCGCAAAAAGTTTTGCACAAATCAGAGGTTTGAATCTGATGTGTTTCCTTTTACATATTAGAGTTGGTCTGCATTGTGCTGTCCTATAAAAAAATGCTGTCCTTTTTACAGTTTTTGTATATGTTTTTTTTTTTTTTTTTCAGTTTCGAAAGAGTTAACAGATTATTCGAAGCAGCTGCTGGTAGTTGTTTGTGAACGTAGATGAGAGAAGTGTGCATGTATAGAGGTCTGATCTAGGTGGTCATCATCCTTGGCTAACTGGTTTTGATAGTAATTGTGGTGGATGCTGTGGCAGTGGGGGTCTCAGAAAACATATGTGCACAGATGCCCCCCCCTGCCGCGGCTGGACTTACTCTCCCGGCCTTCTACAAGCCACAGACCAAACACATCTGATCACGGGTAACCTCTCACCACCAACCCAAACACATCCTCAGGCTCATTGATTCCTTCTGCTGTCAGACAACCGGCTACAGGAATAGGATTAAACTTGTTGTTGTCTGTCTCGTTGTTATAGCTTTAATAAAACTATGAGTGCTAAAAAACTGAGAAAGAAATGAATGTATATGATCACATATAGCAGAAAATCTTATACGTATCCAGTCATGTAGTAGTGTCCTTTTCCACTGCCACTTACAGTACACTTTTTACAAAGAAAATCCACTTGGAGCACATAGAGGTTAAGTGCCTTTCTTGAGAACAGTGGTTTTAGCAGGGCTTTAAACAGCAAACTTACATCCCAACTGCTAAGGGGGGTAATTTTTGTCCCAGTGCACTTGAAAAGCTTGTCTTGGTCAAAAAAAGGGAAATAAAATGACAGTGAATGGGATCAGGAACACAGGCCAGAATTAAACCCATGTATCCCATACAGTCACCAGAGCTTTGTGTTTTTGGAGCATATGCACTAGTTGTTTGACCATACTGATGATAGGTTGAAGTTTATTAAATTTGTTTTTGTTTTGTTTTAAGCAAATATTTATTTATTTGTTTGATTGTTTGTTTATTTGTTGATGCATTTTATTTATGAATTTATTTATTTGTGCATTTGTTTTTGAATTTTTATTTATGCATTTGTTTATTTAAGCGTTTATGTTTGTTTAAGCTTTTATTTATAATTTATTTACATATATGCATTTATTTATTCATGCATTTTATTTATGTATTTGTTTAGATATTTATGCATTTATTTATTTGTGCATTTTTATTTAAGCATTTATTTAAGCATTTATATTTATTTATAATTTATTTACAAATTAGACTGTTTATTTAATTATTTGTACATTTATTTAAGCATTTATTTATATGCATTTGTTTAGATATTTATGCATTCATTTATGCATTTGTTTATTTAAGCCTTTATGTTTGTGTATTTATTTAACCATTTATTCAGTTATAATTTATTTACAAATTTGATGCATTTATTTATTTGTATATTTATGTATTTATTAATTTAATACATTTGTATTTATGGATTTATGTATTTGTTAATGCATTTTATTAATTTGTTTATTTAAGCTTTTATGTTTATTTATTTAAGCGTGTATTTATTTATTTATTTATTTACAAATTTGATGCACTTATTAATTTAAGTAGTTATGCATTTATTAATTTAATGCATTTGTGTATTTAAGCATTTATTTATTCGTTTATGCATTTTATTTATGCATTTGTTTAGATATTTATGCATTTATTTATTTGTGCATTTGTTTATGCGTTTTTATTTATGCATTTGTTTATTTAAGCATTTATGTTTGCTGATTTATTTATTTATCATGTATTATTAAGTTTAATGGATTTATTTACAAATTAATATTAATATATTAACACATTAATATATTTATTTGTAGATTTATTTAAGCATTTATTTAAGCAATTATTTATATATGCATGTTTATTTATGCATTAATTTAATGCATTTGTCTATTTAAGCATTTATTTATTTGTTTATGCATTGTATTCATGCATTTGTTTAGATATTTATGCTTTTGTTTAAGCATTTATATTTGTCAATGCATAAATGCACAAATGTGATGCATTTATTTATATATGCATGTATATTTATGCATTTATTAATTTAATTCAATTGTGTATTTAACCATTTCTTTATTTGTTTATGCATGTGTTTAGATATTTATGCTTTTATTTGTTTAAGCATTTTTTGTTTGTTTATTTATTTTCTGTATTAGCTGTGTCTTGTCACTGACACTGAGATGTAATGTACATGCCACTTTATGCCCCCAACACATGCAAAATAACACAAGTGTGCACATCTCACAACTGCCCACACGCACATACCAATAAAAACACACACACACACACACACACACACACACACACAAGCTGAATGGGTTGTTCACATGTTCAGGATGGGTTTGCAGACACACTGAGAATTTGCATTTTTGCATTTATATATTCAAGATTTATAAATATACATTCCAATTTAGAATTATATAGTCAGATTAATAATATATATTCACAATTTATACATATATTACATCTAAGTGTCAGTGACAAGACATGGCTAATACTAAATCTGGCTAGTTTGGTTACTAATAATAAATCTGCCTAAATTTATAATTAAATAAATACATTAAATTTTAACATACATGCTAAAATAAACAAATAAATAAATGCTTAAATAAACAAATGCAATAAATATATAAATACCATAACATAAATGCTTAAACAAAAATGGACAATATCTAAACAAATACATAAATAAACAAATGCATATATAAATAAATGTAAAAATAAATGCATTTCATTTTTAAATTGTAAATGAATGCATTATTTATATATATATATATATATATATATATATATATGCTTAAAATAAATTAACATAAATGCTTAAATAAACAAATGCATAAATGCTTACGTAAATGCAAATGTAAAAATACTTAAATATACAAATAAATGCATCATGTTTGAAAATAAATTATAAATAAATAAATGCTTAAATAAAGGAATAAATAAACAAATGCACAAATAAATAAATGGATAAATATCTAAACAAATGCATAAATAAATGTGTAAATAAACTATAAATAAATTATAAATAAATAAATGTACAATGTACAAATGAATAAATAAATGCATCAAATTTGTAAATAAATCATGAATAAAAAATGCATTACATTTGTAAATAAGTTAAATAAATTATTAAATAAACAAACAAGCATGAATGCTTAAACAAATGCAAAGGAATGCTTAAATACACAAATGCATTAAATTAATAAAAATCATAAATAAAAATGAATAAACAAATGCACAAATAAATACATGGATAAATATCTAAACAAATGCATAAATAAAATGCATAAACACATGCATATATAAATAAATGTTAAATAATTTAAATAAATATTTAAATGTAATTAAATATATGTACAAATATTTCTTAAACAAATGCTTTCATAAACAAATGCATAAGTAAACAAATATAAATAAATAAATAAATGCATCAAATTTGTCAATAAATCATAAATAAATAAATGCATTAAATGTGTAAGTAAATTATACATAAATAAATGATTAAACAAACAAACATAAATGCTTAAATAAACAAATGCATAAATAATGCATAAACATAAAGAAATTCTTAAATACACAAATGCATTCAATTAAAAAAAAACAGTCAGTTTAAATAAAACAATAAAAAAATGCTAATTTATTTTATGGTGATTATTTAATTATTATAATTTTTTTATGTAGTTCGATAAATGTTTTAATTTATTTTATCAAAAAAAAAACAAAAAAAAAAAACAAGTCAACAGGCAGTCTTTCGCTATTTCTAATGTCACATGGGACCTCCGAGTCTGACTTCTGTGTCTCATGTTCAGATTAAACATTGACTCTTTCACGTCCTCCTCACACCCGGTGACCTCTGCTGATGTCATCTCAACCCCTTACCTCACCCCTGTTTTCCTGTAGTCTAATTTTAGACGTAAGACAAAACTTGCATTTCAGTCTAAGAGCACTTAATAAATTACCCCCACTTTTCTGTTCTTTCTTCTGTCTCCAGCCGTTGTTTTTTTTTTTTTTTCGTTTCCTGTCTTAAATATTGCTTTTGAGACTTGAGGTATTTTAAAAGGCTTTATGGGAAATGTATGTGCAGATGTTCAGAAGCAACAGCGTGGACGGTCCATAAAGGAACTGCCATTTTAGTCACTCATTGTGAGCGGCGAAACACGTCAATTCCAGAACTGAAAAGGCCTGCCTGCCTGCCTACTTAACCTCAGAGCTTTCATGAAAAATTCTCATAAATTACAGGCTGCCACTAGCATTAAGGCAGGTAATTTTCCCCCTGTGTTTTTTTTCTTCTTCTTTTCTCTTTTCCTGAAACACAAAAAAGTCCTGTGACCTCTTCCGCAAAAGAACTGGCTGACAACGAAAAGATTTTATTCTTATTTTATCGTGCAAAATGAAAGAACGCCTAACCTTTATTTAATGTGTTATTTATGCAGTCTTTGGAGGAATGTGCTGTGTTAACCATCAGTTGTAATGTTGTTTAATATCAAAACATAACTTCAAATTAATTCTGTCTTTGCTGATTTATATTTATGTATATTTATGTATTCTTGGTAGATGTCTTCTTATTGATTTAAATGAAGAATGAGTGCAAATGACATATTATTTATGCACATTTGTCTTTAGGATAAATGAGAGAGACTGAAAACTGGAAGGAGATGGAGGGAGATTGCAATCGGGATGCAGTTCAGCCTCGAACCTTGAGCTTCTTTGGTTCAAACGTATGTATTTCTTACTGTGCCACATCTCTGAGCTGACTTTTAAAATCAGAGAGCATTGTTTAGCAAGGGACTTCAATAAGTACACCATTTATTGTCTGCACTTTTATTTTATTTTATTTTATTTTATCTTATTTTATTTTATTTTATTTTATTTTATTTTATGACAAAAAATGCAAAAGTGAAACTTCAACCACAATAACCATTTTGATTTACACATTAAAAAAATACTATGCATAAACACATGCATATATAAATAAATGCTTAATTAAATAAATGTGACCCTGGACCACAAAACCAGTCTTAAGTCGCTGGGGTATATTTGTAGCAATAGCCAAAAATACATTGTATGGGTCAAAATTATTGATTTTTCTTTTATGTCAAAAATCATTAGGAAATTAAGTAAAGATTATGTTACATTAAGATTTTTTGTGAAATTCCTACTGTAAACCTATCAAAATGTAATTTTTGATTAGTAATATGCATTGTTAAGAACTTAATTTGGACAACTTTAAAGGTGATTTTCTCAGTATTTGATTTTTTTGCACCCTTAGATTTCAGATTTTCAAATAGATGTATCTCGGCCAAATATTGTCCTATCCTAACAAACTATACATCAATAGAAAGCTTATTTATTGAACTTTCATATGATGTATATATCTCAGTTTTGTAAAATTCAACCTTATGACTGGTTTTGTGGTCCAGGGTCACAAATGCATAAACAAATGCACAAATAAATAAATGCTGACTTTTAAAAACAATGCTTTAAGAGCCGGGGGTGAAAACTTTTGAATTTGAAGAACAGGGTAAATTTAACTTATTTTGTTATCTGTTTTATGCCTTGTTGAATTACAAACAGTGTAAAGCAGTATATTCTGATCAGATAATGTACATACAGCATAAACAGGATTCAATCCATAAGCAATTTCTACGACTTCTGCAACTGGTAGGTCATTTTAAGGTGGCACATCAACTAAAACTCTAACATGTCAGGTGTTCTCCGCACCAGCTGTGTATTTCCAAACATAATGCTTTGTTCTGGCTATGGAATTCATATTGAGAGTGACAGTGCTGCTGTTTTGGCTCTCACATGCGAGAGCTTGGATGAATGGGGAAGGGTGGTAAGCGACGGCAGAGGACGGATGGGCTGGTGAACAGAACAAGAACAGAGACGATGCAGATTTGCAGTGCATTGCAAAACAGCAAAGAGCAGCGGCAGTGACACGGGGGGTTATAAATAGATCTCCATATATAGAGCCAGAGGCTACCTGGCTGGCGGAGGCCGAGCGTTCGCTACAGTAATCACACATGATTTATACCTGGTCTGGTGAGGTGCCACGGTTCTGCACCTGAGTTCTGCCACATGTGGTGTCAATTATGTGATCAAAGATCAGACGGTGGCTGTGTTTATGTATACGGCAGTATAGACAGTATTTTGGATAAGAAAATTGCTGTAATAAGGCATGTGGAACATTTTTCGAATTGTCATATTATTTAAGATATGTAGACATTTTAATCGGGCTATAACTCTCTAGTTTGTGAGCGAACGGCAGCATATGGCAGTCACTTCACGGCACGTGCTTTACATTCCTTATATGCAGCCATTAATCAGACCATAGCGTGAGTGTATATGGGGAATCTGAATGAAACAGTTGTACAAACAACCCATGTAAACAATTCACAACCTATGTAAACAGCTTAATCAGTATGTCGTCATATTCAGAATAAACGCAGAGTGTGTAAACAGCGAGTTAGGAGTGAAACTGAGACGTTTAGTAGAAAATAGTGCTGCTGTTCCTGCGAAACATTTTTGTAGTAGCAATAATAATAATAATTTTACTTGTAACAATTTATATTACAATTTATTTATTATTACTATTATTGCATACATAAAAATGTAATACACTGGATAAAAATGGCTTTGCACATCTTTTTCAGGATTGAAGTAAGTCAGTTGGCATCTTGTTGCGAATAGAAAAGCATGCACTTTTTATTTTATTTTAGGGTTTTTAATAGTGTGGCATGGATTTATATTCTCCCTGCCTATTCCTTTTGACATAACATGTTTATGGAATTATTATTTATGTAATTATTTTAATTGATTTTATTTTATTTTATTTGTAAAATGTGAAATTAATATTAGATTTATTTTATATACTTACAGCTGTCATTTAATTTTTTTTTTATTTAATTGTATTATTTTGGGCATTAAGATTTATTATTTGACATTAAGATTTTATTTTTTATATGATTTGCTCTTTTAACAGACTGGTAGGACTTCCTTTACTTACAGCTATTTTATTTTATTCATTTTATTTTATTGGTATGTAAACATTGAGTTGTGAGTGAAACTGAGACTTTTGTTAGAATTTAGTGCTGCTGTTCCTGTAAAACATTTTTGCAATAATTATAATAATTTTACTTGTAATAATTTATATTACAATTTATTTATTATTTATTTTGACTTAACAGATGTTTATGTAATTATTTTATATTATTTTGTTTTATTTTATTTGTAAAATGTGACATTAATATTTGATTTTTTATATTTGTTTTGCTCTTTGAACTGAATGGTAGGACTTCCTTTACTTACAGTTGTCTTTTTATTTTATTTTAGTTTAGGATTTTAAAATTTGACATTTGACATTAAGATTTTATTTTGTTTTATTTTATTGGTATGTAAACATTGAGTTGTGAGTGAAACTGAGACATTTGTTAGACAATAGTGCTGCTGTTCCTGTGAAACTTTTTTGTAGTAGTAATAATGATAAAACTTATGAATTTTATTTTATTATTTTTTTATTATTTTAATTTCTTAATTTTTAATTTATTATTATTTTAATCTGATTTATATTCTCCCTGCCTATTCCTTTTAACATTACAGATTTTTATGTATTTATTTTTATTTTTATTATTTTAGGTTTTTGTTTAAGTGTAACATGGATTTATATTCTCCCTGCCTATTCCTTTTGACAGATTTTTATGTAATTATTTTTTTTATTTTAGTTTTTTTTTTTTTTAAGTGTAACATGGATTTATATTCTCCTATATTCTCCAATTTTTTTATGTAGTTATTTTATTTAATTTTGTTTTATTTTATGTTTAAAATGTGACATTAAGATTTATTTTTTATATTTGATTTGCTTTTTTAACGGAGCGGTAGGACTTCCTTTTCTTAGAGCTTTCATATTACGTTATTTTATTTAATATTTTTTATATTTTAGGGGGTTAAAAGTGTGACATTGAGATTTTATTTTTACATTTAATTTGCTCTTTTAACAGAACGGTAAGACTTTCTTTACTTACTTTTACTGGCATGTTATCCTTACAAATTTTTTTGTACAGTAGACTCAGTGTCATTGGAAATCTCTGGTATTTTTCACACATTATGCTTTTTTTTGTAATGTTTCAGGTTGTGTGGTTTTAAGACACTTTACAGTCATAACACTGATATTTTAGCATTTTAATTAGCCACCTAAGAGAGATTCAAGGCAAAAGCATGGTAACACTAACACAACTAATGTTACACTAAGTTAAAGTTACACACAACTCATTGTCCAAAAAAAAAAAATCCTAATAGCACATGCTAATTTCTAACCTAACAAAGAATTGCCTTCTTTCATTTAGTTGTCCGAGCGTGTAACATGTCCCGTAAGGACGCCTGAGAGCTTGCCCAACTCCCAGAGCCGTATGACCTATGTTGCAAACCATAATATTTGTATCCAATCCTATATTTAGACTACAAATCATGTATCCCGTAAATGCAACTAACATAGTAACCTACAAATGAAATGAGTGCTGCGTTTGTTATTTTCATGCCTATTGCTTTTGACATCACAGAGTTTTAATTAAATTTTCTGTGCCTATAGATTTATTATTTACATGGCCTTTAGAGTTCAGATGATTGTCTCAAAATGCTTTTCTTAAAATCTCATATTTTCAACAGATCCTGCGCCAGCCAGGCAGCTACCATTGAGATGAATGGGAATGCTTATAGCTCTCTCCAGGTATTACACTGTTTTTTAATCAGACTTTTTGTGTATGAATCTATGTTCACTATCTATTCTTGTTTTGTAGCTCTTGATTTTTTTGGGTAACTTTCTCTTTATAGAACTTGATCGTGTTATTATTTTGGTCCTCATACAGTATTTTCCGTGTCCTGCTGTGATTTGTTTGAGAAGGTGTCCAGGGATGCTGTGAGAGGGGTCACCCTCATGGCCCCTGCCTGACACCCCTCCACAATACTCTACCAGACCTCACAATCAACTCATTGTTCACGCGGTCAATATCGCAAAGGAAAAGGTAAGGGGTGTGTCTGTGTGTGTGTGTGTGTGTGTGTGTGTGTGTGTGTGTGTGTGTGTGCGCGTGCATACTGTATCTTGAAGTCTGTGCTTACTGTAACAAGCCCAGTCAGACTCTGATTAAAGAATATGTTGACTCCACAAATGAACTATATCAGACTTCATTATTAGAATCAGCTATAATGCATAATGTAATCAATGACAATTTACTTATTTTGTTTTGAAGTGGACATGAGGTATGAAAGAAGTGTTCTTTTTTTATTGAAAATAAATTAAAGTATTTTTTTTTGCTTACCATCTTGAATATAAAAAGTGTGTGTGTGTGTGTGAGACAAAAACAGTATATGAAAAGCATTTCAATTCGTATTTCAAATCAGACTTTTTTGCAATTCTGAATTTATATCTGAATTCATTTATATGAATTCTGTATTTTTTTGCAGTTCTAAGAAATAAAAAGAACTGCAAGACATAAACTCAGAATTGCGAAATATAAACTCAGAATTTTGCGATATAAAGTCTGAATTTCAAGATATTAAGTTTGAATTGGGAGATATAAACAATTTTGAGATATAAATCTAAATTGCAAGATATAAAGTCAGAATTGTGGGATATAAAGTCAGACTTGTGAGATATAAAGTCAGAATTGCGAGATATAAATTCAGTTTTGAGATAAAGTCTGAATTGCAAGATACAAAGTCAAAATTGCAAGATATAAACAATTTTGAGATATAAAGTCTGAATTATAAGATATGAAGTCTGAATTGAGAGATATACCCATGCATAATTTTGAGATATGAAGTCTGAATTGCAAGATATTAACAATTTTGAGCTATAAAGTCAGAATTGCAAGATATAAACAATTTTGAGCTATAAAGTCTGAATTGCAAGATATAAAGTCAGAATTGCAAGATATAAACAATTTTGAGATATAAAGTCTGAATTACAAGATATAAAGTCAGAATTGTGAGATATAAATTCAGAGTTTTAAGATATAAAGTCTGAATTGCAAGATATAAAGTCTGGATTGTAAGATATAAAGTCAGTTTTGAGATAAAGTCTGAACTGCAAGATACAAAGTCAAAGTCAGAATTGCAAGATATAAACAATTTTGAGATATAAAGTCTGAATTATAAGATATAAGGTCTGAATTGAGAGATATATGCATGCCTAATTTTGGGATATAAAGTGTGAATTGAGAGATATACCCATGCATAATTTTGAGATATAAAGTCTGAATTGCAAGATATAAGCAACTTTGAGATATAAAGTCTGAATTGCAAGTTTAACCCCCGGTTTCACAGACCAGGCTTAAGCATAGTCCTAGACTAAAATCTAAGTCTGAGCAGTTTCAACTGAAATAAAATTGCACTGATTGATCTTAAAATATATCAGTGCCTTTGTTCTGTCTCAAAATGCACACCAGTAGTTTTTTTGTAAGCATGTTTATAAAAATTACTTAAATGTTCTAATTGATCTATGGCCTAATCCTGGCTTAGTCTAAGCCATGTCTGTGAAACCGGGCCATAAAGTCTGAATTGCAAGATATAAACAATTTTGAGCTATAAAGTCTGAATTGCAAGATATAAAGTCAGAATTGCAAGACATAAGCAACTTTGAGATAAAAAGTTTGAATTGCAAGATAAAAAAGTCTGAATTGCAAGATATAAACAATTTTGAGATATAAAGTCTGAATTACAAGATATAAAGTCTGAATTGAGAGATAAATGCATGCATAATTTTGAGATATAAAGTCTGAATTGCAAGCTATAAAGTCAGAATTGCAAGGTATAAACAATTTTGAGATATAAAGTCTGAATTGAGAGATATATGCATGCATAATTTTGAGATATAAAATCTAAATTTTCAAGATATAATGTCTGGATTGAGAGATATATGCATGCATAATTTTGAGATATAAAGTCTGAATTGCAAGCTATAAAGTCAGAATTGCAAGATATAAACAATTTTGAGATATAAAGTCTGAATTGCAAGATATAAGGAACTTTGAGATATAAAGCCTGAACCGCAAGATATAAACAATTTTGAGATATAAAGTCAGAACTGCAAGATATAAACTATTTTGAGATATAAAATATATCTGTATTATATAGAATATATAATCGAAAAATTGTGAAATATAAACTCAGAATTTAGATATAAAGATATAAAGTCTGAATTGCAAGATATAAAGTCAGAATTGTGAGATATAAACTCAGAATTCAGAATTTTTTAAATCTTCCCATTCTCAGAATCTGTCTATATTTCATTCATATTTATACAAATGAAAATGTGAATGAATGCCACCTAAAATAAAACTTTGGACATATATATATATATATATATATTTTTTTATTTGCAGTCAGTTATCATTGCTGATGATTTCTGATTAGAAACTATGTCCAAATCTGTCTGTGTATGTGTATATCCAGCACCTCCATTTGAAGTTTAGCACAGCAGCTGTGGTGAATATTCGCTCACACACACACACTCCTGTATATACTTATAATGTAAATGCTGCAGTTCTCAGTATAATGACCCCTTGTGTATACACATCTGGACGTACACACACACTCTTAGCTTCCTCTGTACATACTAATATTCAGGCTCCCCTGCTCGTGCTGCAAAAACAAGCAGCTCCCGTTAGAGGCCTGGAATAATGGCTCCATTTTTCTCTCTTACTCTCTGCCTCTCTTTCTGTTTCTTTTTTTTTTTTTTCTCTCTGAGACGGGCCATTCTTTACATCCTATGAATACTGCATAAAGCTAGCCACGCGCCTACTAGTCCTCCGGGGCCTTCCCCAGACACAGGCAGGCAGGCCAAGGCCCACTCAAAGAGCTCTCTCGCCTTTATTCTCGTGTAAAGCGTTCACACACTGCCTACGGACTGCTCAGAATCTAAACCGGTAGAACTGAGTTCACAACGTACAGTGACGTGCAGGACAGGTTTGGCCAATTCTGTGTCTGTCTTAAGGCCACACATACATATTTATGCACCCACATTGCACATGAATGAAAATGGACTATTTATTGAAGCTACTAAACTGCTTATATTATCATCTAAATCTCAACTGGAAGCTGTAGAAATCTCCTGCATGAAAATACTGCATACGGTCAACAGAAATCCACAGAAAAAAGGTAGAGCTGGGGCTGTACCCTGAGGTATAAAGCTAACAGGTATATCCTTGTATCTTATTCTCTCTTAAATGGTACATATTAGTACCATAAGGGTACATACTAGTACTTTAAAAGTACAAATTACAGACATTCCACCTCTCCAGGGAGGTCTGGGATCCTCTTGCATATTTATAGCGGCTCATGGTTTCCCCTGCAAATTGTGTGCAATATTCCAGAATTTGAGTGATACAAGTGTTTCCACCTTGTATTACGATGTGTTTTTGGTGAAGTGATGCCAAGATGCAGCCAAGAAACATGTTATCATGCATTTCAAATGCATTTTTTGTGAACGCATGCTTTCAGATTTTGTGGAGACCCTTGCTTCTTTTTCCGTCACACAGATATTATTAAATATTAGTGCCCAACGAATAAAAAGGTAACTCTGTTTTTTGTAGATTAAATTCAATTCAATTAAATTCAATTCAATTTCTTGGAATTCTGAGGGGAGAAAAATCATAAATGTGAGCTATAAACATGCAATGAAATAATTGTAAGATATAAACAGAATTCATACTCTTTTATTTCTTTCTGAGTTTATCTCAAACTTCTGACTGTCTCTCTGAATTCCATGTTTACATCTCAAAATTCAGATTTTTTGTTTATGCTACGAAATAAAATAAAATAACCGTGACTTTTATCTCACACTTCTTGCCCTCGGAATAAAAAGGTAATTGTGACTTTTTATCTTTAAGTCTAGTTTGGTCTGTATTTCTTGCAATTCTGAGAAAGAAAAAAAAAGTAAATGTGAAATATAAACATGCATGAAAAACACACCATAATTGTTAGATATTTATAATACACAGAAGTAGTGCTGGGCGATATGGAAAAATCATGTATCACGATATGGATTATTTTATATCACGATAACGATATATATCACGATATACCAAAATAAAGTACGTTTTCAGTTATTCTCTGAAAAGTTTGACAAAAATATCATTGCATAATTTTTTTGCAACTTTATTTTTATTCGTTATTTGAAGTGACATTTAACTGAACTGTCACAAATGAGAAAAATACATTTTAGTGCAGCAATATAAATGTATCAAATGACAACAGATGTGGTGGAGGTAGAGCTAGTAGCCTTCACATTTTTTATCCACATCATAGTTAAATAGTATTATCAAAATAAACTATTTTTTTATTAAAGTGCACAGCCATTTCAAGTTTCTGAGCAGAAAAGCACTCAATTATAAAAAAATAAACAAAACATTTTTCAACCTTGTAGTGCAAAGTTTGCAAACCAAAATAAAGTATCACGCCTGTTTCACACATACTCCGTCTGCAGTGCGTATGCAGTCCGTGTGCGTTATGTATGCGGTGCAGAGGCAGCACGGACTCGTTTTGCTTCCACACAGAACGCGTTTGCAGTCCGTTCCTGATCCGCGGGTGTTTACCACAAACACACCATTTATCCGTTATTTTAATTTCAAATCCAAACGTGCTTTTTCAGCATTGGGATACTCTTTTATCACAGTACACTAATACAATAATACTAGACATATTCACGTTTAAACTCAACGTATTATAAACAACGTAGGCTATTATTTAATGCACTTGACTTCTAGATTTGTTTATTAAATTGGTCAAGCAAGTTGCAACACATTTAAACCCAGCATATGTAGGCTATAGCTTCCTTTTCATATTGAAATTGGGCTATCACAAATATTTTAAATTAAAACTTACCACAGACAAGCAGTCGGCTCTCTGTGCCTTTCTTTCGTATTAAATCTTTATTAAAAACCATATTTTAAAGAACTTTTCTACCTGGACAAGTGCATCTATTATGTTGCCTTGTTTATTTAAAACTGCACTATTTTAAACCTAGCCAAAAAGCCACGTGTTGACTGTGAAGCACAGTAGACTGCATTTATGGTACATTTCCGTGTCAATCCATGGTCATTTTTACAGCGAACAATGCGCTGTCACTTTAATTCAGCGCATGCAGCGCAGCAAAAACAGACTCTGTGCCGGAAGGATCGCTCCACTGCTGCAAACGCACCGCTTCTGGAACGCACTACCGGACAGTCAGCAACCGCGTGCAGTGTGAACGATCTGATCCGTTAACATGGGTGCGGAAAAAAATACGCAACGCATACGCACTGCAGACGAAGTATGTGTGAAGCGTCGGGCGCGGAAACAATCTTTTGGAAGAGTTTGCACATGACTGTCTTCTGGTCCGTGTCGGAGCTCTTGAAGCCAAAATGCAACAAAATCACTGACGTATCCCCACGTGTCGGTAAAAGTACTTCTTGTCTGCTGCCTGCGTAGCAGTTTCAGTTTGTTGCGACTCGATCCGGGCATTCATCTTCAACCTCTTGCGTCTCCATCTTTAGGCACTCACGAGTTAAAGCATGTCGCAACAACGTAAAGCGTCACGTCGCACAAGACGGAGTTTCTTTGTCAAAAAGTTCGTTTTTATTCTTGATTATCACTTATAGGGTAGAGTATGCATTGCACAGCAACAAGACACTATCATACATTTGTCATAGCCTATTTAATACAATATTTTCTTTAGTAATTGATAAAATTAGGTTAGAGACGATAGAAACGATAGAAGAGAAATAGGACGATAGACACTTTTCTATCGTCCCCACGATATATATCGTCATATCGCCCAGCACTACACAGAAGTCATACTATTTTCTTTCTTTCTGAGTTTATATCTCACAGTTCTGTTTTCTTAGAATTCTTAATTCTGTTTAAATCTTAAAATATATGTATTTTTTTGTTTACGCCATAAAATAAAATAAAATTTAAAAAATAAATAAAAATAAAAAATAATAATATTAAATAAAATTAAAATAAACGTGACTTTTTATCTCACAATTCTTGCACTTGGAATTAAAAGGTAATTGTGACTTTTTATCTTACAGTTTGGTCTGTATTTCTTGCAATTCTGAGAGAGAAGAGTCAGAATTTCGAGATATACACTGAGAATTGTGCCCTTTTTCTGGAAATCTGAATTTACATATGCTAATTCTAAATATTTTTTCTTGGAAATCTAAATTTACATTTTCAGTTCAGTTTTTGAATGAAAAAAAGAAGGTGAGGTTTTATCTCACAATACTGACTTTTTGTCTCACAATTATGATACAAAAATGCAAGATATAAACATGCAAAAAAAAAAAAACCGGCAGAATTGTTAGTTATTTAGAATGCAGAATTCATTCTACTTTCTTTCTTTCTTTCTTTCTGCCACAAAATAAAATATAATAAGGTAATTGTGACCTTTTATCTCAAAATTTGGACTTGTTTCTCACCATTCTGAGAGAAAAAAGTCAGAATTTCGAGATATACACTCAGAATTCTTCCCTTTTTCTGGAAATCTGAATATCCCAATTCTAAATATTTTTTCTTGGAATTCTGAGTTTACATTTTCAGTTCATTTTTTGAATGGGAAAAAAGAAGGTGAGGTTTTATCTCACAACACTGACTTTTTGTCTCACAATTATGATATAAAAATGCAAGATATAAACATGCAAGAAATTGTTAGATATTTAGAATACAGAATTCATACTATTTTCTTTCTTTCTTTACGTCACAAAATAAAATAAATAAAATAAAATAAGGTAATTGTGACATTTAATCTCACAATTCGGACTTGTTTCTCACAATTCTGATAGAAAAAAGTCAGAATTTGGAAATATACACTCAGAAATCTAGAAATCTCACAATTCTAAATATTTTTTCTTGGAATTCTAAGCTTACATTTTCAGTTCAGTTTTTGAATGGAAAGAAAAAGAAGGTGAGGTTTTATCTCACAATAGGGACTTTTTTTCTCACAATTATAAATTTATAATTGTTTATTACAATTTAGGCTTTTCGCCTCTGAATTGTGAGATTCTATCTCACTATTGTGAGATTTAAGCTCAGAAAAAAAATCTGAATTGTGAGATAAAATGTTGCAATTAACTTTTAAATATTTTTTATATTGTGTGAAAATGGGCTTGCATACAGGCTTTCTATATTTCATATGCACTTTTAGAAAAAAAAAGTGAATATGCGATATATTATTTCACATTTTAAATACTATATAAAAAAAAACACCAAACAACATGTTGTCGTTGTCATACAATAATTATACCATTTAACATTTTATATTTTTTTACATAAATTTTCCATAAAGAAATGCAGAAAATATAAATAAATAATGATTATTTTATTTTATTTCGTTGTGTAAACACGCACACAAATAAATAATACTAATAATTTTGAGATGTAAACTCCAAGAAAATAGTCACTGTGAGATTGTGTGGGTTAGGGTTAGATAAGTGTGAGAATTAAACATCTGAATTATGAGATATAAACTCAGAAAGAAATAAAAAGGTCACAATTCTGAATTTTTTTTTCTTGCATGTTTATATCTCACAGTTAATAATATGAAAGCCAAGAATTTCAGTTTGTCTTTTTGCTGTCATTAAAGTAAACTATGTTATAGGAAGACTAACTGAATCTTCATACAAGCCAAAGCACAAATGCTGTAAATCAAGGCAGATCAGTATATTTTATATTTGTAATATCAATAAATTTAATTTGAATGGGTCAATGTAAGTTCTATGGAAAAAGGTAGATTATTTGTTAGATGTGAGTAGTTTAAACTGAAGTTCTAACCAGATAAACTAAATGTGTATAAAGACAGTCACGTTTTTTTTAGTCCATGTTTTGAATGAGCAGGTCTTTTTGATTCAGAGAGGTCTGGTAGCACTTTGACATGAAACGTACTCGGTTACTAACGTAACCTCGGTTCTCTCAGAGAGGGAACGAGTACTGCGTAAGCTAAGCTTACGCTTGGGGAAAATCCTTTCCGCGAGAGATATTGAAGCCAAAAAATTATCCTTAATTTTGTATTAATGTAAAACGCGTTGCCGCAGTGAGCAGACATAGGCGAGGCGTATTGCTTGCCTATTGGCTGCTCTGCAGCAACTGCAGCACCTATCGAGCGAGGCTTGGCGCGAAACCAGCTCCAATGAGAGCCTTTCGCGCCTAATACGTCATCTCCCGCCGAAAGTGGCGTGATCCAAGCCTATAAATATCGCTCGAAGGTAGCTACACTCTGGTTTTTTCATCATAAAAGCGCCCAGAGCACGCGCTTGCACGGCAAGGTACGCAGTACTCGTTCCCTCTCTGAGAGAACCGAGGTTACGTTAGTAACCGAGTACGTTCTCTTACGAGAGGTCTCTCGTACTGCGTAAGCTAAGCTTACGCTTGGGGACCCCATGTAAAACGCCGTGCATGCCAAGATCTGATACCATAGACCCGAGGGCGAATAGCCCGGGGTTCATATAGTGTTTGAACGTGCTTGAACATATAAGGGGATTAGGACCCTATAAACACTGGCTCCTGGTATATCCGGGCAGGTAAACGACCTGGATAAACTTGGAACATGGGTCTAGATATCTGTTAATATCTAGACCGATAGCAACTTGGCCTGTAGGGCGGGAACCTCCAAGTTGTAGAATCTTATGAATGTAGACGGAGAGGCCCAGCCTGCCGCCGTACAAATGTCTTGCAAGTTAATTCCACTCGACCAAGCCCACGACGAGGCCACGCCCCTCGTGGAATGTGCTCTGACACCCAGCGGGCATCGCATGCCCTTGGACTCGTACGCCAGTGCAATAGCATCCACTATCCATCTGGATAAAGTCTGTTTTGACGCAGCCATTCCTTTAGAATGCCCGTAAAACGAGACGAACAGCTGTTCTGTCTGTCTAAAAGCAGACGTGCGAGACACATAGACTCTTAGCGCTCTAACTGGACATAAGAGTCTCGCGTCAGCCTCATCATCCCCAACCGGCAGAGCAGACAGTGCGATGACCTGTGCTCTAAACGGTGTGTTAATAGACTTTGGCACATATCCATGCTTGGGTTTGAGTATAACTTTAGAGTCGTTAGGTCCAAACTCCATGCATGTCGCGCCCACGGAGAGCGCATGCAAATCTCCTACGCGCTTCACTGAAGCGAGCGCTAGGAGGAATATAGCCTTAAGAGACAGATATTTTAATTCAGCCGCCTGTAGTGGTTCGAATGGTCCGCCCTTCATAGCGTCCAGCACCACAGAAAGGTCCCAAGTTGGGACTGAAGGCAGTCTGGGTGGATTTAATCTCTTAGCTCCCCTAAGGAAGCGTATGATTAAATCATTCCTCCCTATTGACTGACCTAGCGTTGTCATCGAGAACGCTGCTATGGCCGCCACATAAACTTTGAGCGTGGACGGGGACCTGCCCTTGTCCAGCAGCTCTTGTAGGAAGGAAAGTACATCTGTCACTCCACAGTCTGTGGGTGAGGATCCGCGGGCTGTGCACCAGTCCGCAAATATCGACCACTTCGAGGCATAGAGCCGTCTAGTAGATGGCGCCCTAGCCTGTGTGATCGTTGATATCACTCCTGTGGGGAGTTCATCATATATTCCCTGGTGACCCATACATGAAGGGACCACAGCTCGGGGTGAGGGTGCCAAATCGCGCCGCCCGCCTGCGAGAGGAGGTCTCTCCTCACAGGTATTGGCCACGGTGAGATGCTCGTCATCTGCATCAGCGCTGTGGCTGGTTCCCCCAAAACGGCGCTATTAGCAGTATTGCACACCCTTCCTCCTTCACCCTCTCTATCACCTGAGGTAGGAGAGAGACTGGGGGAAAAGCATAAAGAGGACGGTGGGGCCGCGCATGGGCTAGCGCGTCCTTGGCTTTGGAAAAGAATTCTAGACAATGAGCGTTGTCCTGAGATGCAAATAGATCTATCTCCGCTCTGCCGAATGTTTTCCATAATAGTTGCACCGTCTGAGGGTGCAGCGACCATTCGCCCGCCGGAACATTGTTCCTGGACAGTCTGTCTGGTCCTATATTTAGGGTCCCCCGCACGTGCGCTGCCCTCAGCGAGCGCAGGTTGCGATGAGCCCATACCAGAAGGCGTTCTACAAGTGCATGTAGTTTTCTGGACCTGAGACCGCCCTGGCGATTTATGTAAGCCACTACCGATATGTTGTCAGAGCGGACTAATACATGACTTCCCTTCAATAAGGGAAGAAAATATGTCAGCGCATTCTCCCCTGCCATCATTTCGAGGCAGTTGATATGCAGCGATTTCTCGCGTTCTGACCACTGGCCGAACGACGGTCTGCCGTCTAGCAGCGCTCCCCATCCCGAGGTGGACGCGTCCGTGGACACTACTTTCACCTTCGAGGGTCTCTCTAGAGTGACACCTGTTTGGTACCAGCCGGCTGTTCTCCACGGCATCAGGGCTGTAACGCATCTCTGATTGATCGTGAGACGGAGTCGACCGGACGCCCACGCTCGGCGCGGCACTCGCGCTCTCAGCCAGAACTGCAGTGGGCGCATGCAGAGCATCCCTAACTGTAGAACTGATGATGCTGAGGCCATAAGACCTAACACTCTTTGAAAGGTCTTGAGCGGGGCAGACTTGCTGCGGCAGAGCGCGCTCACTGCGCTCTGAACGTTCAGCGCGCGCACTGACGAAAGCTTCGCTGTCATTGTCAGCGAGTCCACTTCTATGCCCAGGAAGGAGATATTCTGGCTGGGGTTCAGCGAGCTTTTCTCCCAATTGACTTTCAAACCCAAGTTCTCGAGGTGATCGAGTAACATGGTCGTGTGTTCCCTGAGCATTGAGTGAGATTGCGCTAAAATCAGCCAATCGTCCCAATAATTCAGTATTCGCACGCCTTTCTGTCTGAGCGGGGCGAGCGCTGCGTCCATGCACTTTGTAAATGTACGGGGTGCTAGGGACCAACCGAATGGCAGGACTGTGTACTGATAAGCTTGGCCCTCGAAGGCGAATCTCAAAAATCGCCTGTGACGCGACGCTATCTGTATTTGAAAATACGCGTCTTTCAGATCCACTGACACAAACCAGTCTCCTCGGCACACTTGTGCGAGGATTTTCTTGGTTGTGAGCATTCTGAACTTTCGCTTCACTAGCGCTTTGTTCAGTTGCCTTAGATCTAGTGGTCACTTCGGCTCGTAGCAGGTGTGCTGCATCTGCCTTTATCGTGGTCTCGACGCGCGCCGTGTAACGGCGAGGGCGTCGTCGAAACTGGAGCGAATAGCCTCTCTTTATAATGTCCAGCACCCATTTTGAGACCCCTGGGAGTTTTTCCCATGCATCTATCATGTAATGCGAGGGGGTGGGTGCGAAGCGCGCTCCGATCTGTTACTAACGGAGCCGCTTCGGTGTCTGTGACATGCAAGGCTCGGGGTACGCTGACCGCGGGGACTGCTTTCTCTGTGTGTATGTGTGGTTGCGTGGTAACGGCACATTTAACACACTCGATGCAGCTTTAAGCCGCGTAGACTGGGCGTCGTCCGGTTTACAGAAACCGTAAGACCTGCCTGATGTAATATGTGTGGGCACTCTGAGGTGGGCACATATAACACCTGCGAAGTCGGTGAAACTGTAGCGAATAGCCTCCTTTAATAATGTCCAGCACCCATTGTGAAACCCCTGGGAGCTTTTCCCATGCATTTACCTGTAACGCAAGGGGGTAGGTGCGAAGCGCGCTCCGATCTGTCAATAACGGAGTCGCTTCGGTGCGTTGTGACGCACGAGTGACTGTGACATTCGAGGCTCGGGGTACACTGACCGCGGGGACTGCTATCTTTGTGTGTATATGTGGTTGCGTAGTAACGGGCACATTCAACACACTCAGCGCAGCCTTTAGCCGTGTAGACGGGGCGTCGTCCGGTTCGTTTTTACAGAAACCGTAAGACCTGCCTGATGTGATATGTGTGGGCACTCTAGGGTGGGCACATTATCACATGTGAAGCGCAGCCGATTCGGGTCGACTTTATGTGCGCGGGTTTTGTATGACAGGATGTGCTCATGTGTATGTGCATGCGAGCTACACACAAAACACCTTCGGCTATGGCCGGAACACCCGAAAATACACTCCTTTGAGGATTTAATTGGGTAGCCGTGAGAACGGCTCTTGAGTGCAGACAAGCAGGCTGCAGCGCCGGCTTGATGACTGCGGATAACGCTGGAACAGCCACATTTCTTGGAGCTGAGCGAGCGAATACTTTCGGTGGGAGTCTGGCAGCCGCGGGACTCGCGCACCGGCGTTCAACACTCCAAACAGCGTTCGCCTGCATAGAGCGAACGCACTCCTGGTTTCGTTTTTACAGAAACCGGTTGACGTGCATAATGAGGTGTCTGTGAGCACTGTGAAGCGGGCACATTTAACATCCCAAAGCATAGAGTTAATGCACTGTTGGTTTCGTTTTTACAGAAACCAACAGTGCATAATGTGGTGTCTGTGGGCACTTTACCACGTGTGACGCGCAATCGATCTGAGTCGATTTTATGTGCGCTGTGTTTGTGTGTAGAGATGAGCACTGGTTAGTGGGCATATTCATACGACACATGAAACACCATCGGCCGTGGCCGGGACACCAGATAGTACACTTTATTGGGGGTATATCTGTGTAGCCGTGGGAACGACTTTTGTGTGCAGGCAAACGGGCGACGGAGCCGGTTTGTTGGCTGCAGAAAACACTGGAACAGTCACATTTCCTGGAACTGGACGAGCGAATAACTTTGGTGGGGGTCCGGCAACCGCGGGACTCGTACACTGTCGTTTTCCCAGATGTGCCAGGACGATTTCGGAGGCTCAGGTTTCAACTCAATCCTGGGCCGCGGCCCGCGTCTGGCGGGGCGGCGGCCAGACGAGAAAAAACGTCAGAAAGCGTTAACCACGGGTGCCTCTCAGCAACGGTGAGAGACCATGTTACGCAGCGCTGACGCGGCTAGGCGGCGGCGAGAGCGCGGCGAAGCAGGTTTGACGTCTGACGGCAAGCTTTAGAGGGGAGGGCCGACTTAGCACGCCGTCCAGCGGAGGGCAGACATAAGTGGGCTGCTATCGCCTCTTCTGAGCAGCATGCGCGTTCCCGCTTTGGCGGGAAACGGAAATCCTCTTCCTCCTTCATGGCCCCCCTCGTCAGCGGCGTCGATGGAAGCGGTGGCATACAGCGGCCGCTTTACGTCCGGAACAGAGGCTGACGAGGTCGATGAAGCGGGCGGGCGAACCGGCGAGCTTTGTCGGCTGGAGGAAGGGTCCGGGGCCCGCTGGGCACAGCGCTTTTTACGGCGCGACACCGCGCGGGCGGGGGAGCAGTCTCAGTGAAGAAGGCAAGGCAAGTCCTCAGAGTCGCCATTGGCATCTGCACGAGCCGTATGAAAGCATCTTTAAAAAGACACTTTGCTCTCTTAGAGAAACAGTGTGTATCGCAGCGGCGACACACACTGTAGATTATAAATGATTATAAAGGATATAGGCGCCGGAAAGCGCAGCAGGAAGGCACGGAAGGCGGCGTGGCCAGCAGTTCCAATGGCTCGTCCCGCTGAGATGCTTGCAGTCGACGGCGGCTTCTTCTCCGGCTCCAGCGATGCGTGAGCTTCGCTTGAAGGATGAAAAAATCAGAGTGTAGCTACCTTCGAGCGATATTTATAGGCTTGGATCACGCCACTTTCGGCGGGAGATGACGTATTAGGCGCGAAAGGCTCTCATTGGAGCTGGTTTCGCGCCAAGCCTCGCTCGATAGGTGCTGCAGTTGCTGCAGAGCAGCCAATAGGCAAGCAATACGCCTCGCCTATGTCTGCTCACTGCGGCAACGCGTTTTACATTAATACAAAATTAAGGATAATTTTTTGGCTTCAATATCTCTCGCGGAAAGGATTTTCCCCAAGCGTAAGCTTAGCTTACGCAGTACGAGAGACCTCTCGTAAGAGAACCCATTTTAATTCAGCCTTCACAAAGTGATAAATGCTTTAAGTTTGTATCACTATGCATCACGCTTCAGTTTGCTTTTATTACTATTTTTACTCTTAAATGAAATTATTGATTGAAGCTTTTCAATGGTTCTTTTCAGCAACTTACAAAAAAAAGCCAGCTGAATAGGGGTTTTCACTTCACTATTATGGAGACTCTAAAATCTATTTGGACACTTTGATAATGCCTGAATTTCATGAACTAACTTTACTTTTCCGAAACATTTTTGCTGACTTTTCACCAGCAGTGTCAAGGTTTATTAGTGGAAGTACTGTATGAAGTCACTTCTCCAGGACACAATCCCAAAAAGCTTATTTTATTGATTTTTTTAAAGTATGCCTGTGCTATCGTACTTTACAATAAAGATAATTTGGCTTATGTTGTTATATAATGCAATTGCATTCATATATTTTTAAGCATGCATTACCCAAATACTTTCAGGAGCCACTGTATATGGTTCTTTGGAAATTAAAACGTTATATAAATGCAGATTCTTTCAAAAGCATTAATCTTATAGTTTTATAGTGTTTGTATATCAACACAATGTCATGGCAATTTGTAATTTTCTTTTTTTTTTGGTGAATTTTTGGCTAATTCATATGAATTCAGACAATGTACAGGTGCATCTCAATAAATTAGAATGTCATGGAAAAGTTCATTTATTTCAGTAATTCAACTCAAATTGTGAAACTTGTGTATTAAATAAATTCAATGCACACAGACTGAAGTAGTTTAAGTCTTTGGTTCTTTTAATTGTGATGATTTGGCTCACATTTAACAAAAACCCACCAATTCTCAACAAATTAGAATACTTCATAAGACCAATAATTTTTTTTTTTTTTTTTTTGTGAATTGTTGGCCTTCTGGAAAGTATGTTAATTTACTGTATATGTACTCAATACTTGGTAGGGGCTCCTTTTGCTTTAATTACTGCCTCAATTTGGCGTGGCATGGGGGTGATCAGTCTGTGGCACTGCTGAGGTGGTATGGAAGCCCCGGTTTCTTTGACAGTGGCCTTCAGCTCATCTGTTGCTCATCATTTTTTGATCTTTTGTTTCTCATTTTCCTCTTGACAATACCCCATGGATTCTCTATGGGGTTCAGGTCTGGTGAGTTTGCTGGCCAGTCAAGCACACCAACACTATGGTAATTTAACCAACTTTTGGCAGTGTGGGCAGGTGCCAAAACCTGCTGGAAAATGAAATCAGCATCTTTAAAAAGCTGGTCAGCAGAAGGAAGCATAAAGTGCTCTAAAATTTCTTGGTAAACGGGTGCAGTGACTTTTCAAAAAACACAGTGGACCAACACCAGCAGATGACGTTGCACCCCAAATCATCACAGACTGTGGAAACTTAACGCTAGACTTCAAGCAACTTGGGCTATAAGCTTCTCCATCCTTCCTCCAAACTCTAGGACCTTGGTATCCGAATGAAATACAAAACTTGCTCTCATCTGAAAAGAGGACTTTGGACCACTGGGCAACAGTCCATTTCTTCTTCTCCATAGCCCAAGTAAGACGCCCCTGTGGTTCAGGAGTGGCTTAACAAGAGGAATACGACAACTGTAGCCAAATTCCTTGACACATCTGCGTGGTGGCATTTGATGCCTTGACCCCAGCCTCAGTTCATTCCTTGTGAAGTCCACCCAAATTCTTGAATCTTAAAGGTCCCATATTGTCAAAATCAAAATTTCCTGGCTTTTTTCATGATAACTAAGGTCTAGGGGCTATCTAACTACCATATGAGTTTCAAAACAGTCAATCCACAGTAAACTGCAAACAGCCTGCTTAAAGTAGCTGTTCATTTTCACGAGCAGCTGTGACTTCCGTAACGATGTGACGTCCGATCTACTCAGTCACCGCCCCGAGCGCCAACCACCGTCCCACCCTCCTTTTGTCAAACCCAGACAACAACGCATCCATTCCATTATTGAGCAACAACAACACGAAAACAAGTGGAGAAAACCCTGTTCAGTCGATAGATGTCAAGCTACGATCATTACACAGGCTTCAGAACAACGTGAATATAAGAGACCACTGGCACGTCAACTTCAGCCTCTTTCACACAGCGATTCCGGTAAATACACGGTTCATTCACAGTTGTTTTCCGGAATCTGTGCGTGCTTTACACACAGCCCATAAAGACATGTGACGTTTGGATGTGAGATGTAATGCGATGCGTACGTTTCACTAAACTGAAACTAACCTGAACAAACTGTGCTTCAGCGCTGATAGTGAGGAGCTGGCTCTGCCCGATCGCCGCTTCATTCCACTTTGCACGTATTTTTTGTCGTGAAGAGTCGCTTGATAACGTGCATCATCACTACAACACTGCCTTTATGTCTCTGGCTTTTGTTCACACAGTGCTCGTTCCCGTAATTTTCCAGAATCAGCGTGCATTGTGAAAGGGGCTTTACTAAAGCAACAGTTATGTAGCTTACTGCATTCGGTGTTTGAAAAAGAAAAAACATTAATGATCATTCTGAAATATCCTGTTGAGTATCAGCAGGCTAGGCTCTCTCTATTGCTCTGAGCTCGCTTACAGCATACATGACCGTAGTTACCTGTGATTGGCCTGGTTGTGCGTCACTCAGAAAACAACAGGCCAATCAGAAGAGAGGCTCATGAATATTAATTAGATGGGCCAAAATCGACCTGTTTTTGACAGAGCTCCTAAAAAAGGAGCTGTAAAAATATATTGAGATGGATTTTGGCACTTATACCGCAAATATATATTCTTAAGGACATCAACAACTAAAATAAACCTCCAGAAATGTATACAATATGGGACCTTTAAGGCTGCGCGTCTCTCGGTTGGTTGTGCATCTTTTTCTTCCACACTTTTCCTTCCAACTTTCTGTTAACATGCTTGGATACAGCACTCTGTGAACAGCCAGCTTCTTTGGCAATGCATGTTTGTGGCTTACCCTCCTTGTGAAGGGTGTCAATGATTGTCTTTTGGACAACTGTCAGATCAGCAGTCTTCCCCATGATTGTGTAGCCTAGTGAACCAAACTGAGAGACCATTTTGAAGACTCAGAAAACCTTTACAAGTGTTTTGAGTTGATTAGCTGATTGGCATGTCACCATATTCTAATTTGTTGAGATGAGAGTGAATTGGTGGGTTTTTGTTAAATGTGAGCCAAATCATCACAATTAAAACAACCAAAGACTCAAGCTACTTCAGTCTGTATGCACTGAATTTATTTATTACACGAGTTTCACAATTTGAGTTGAATTACTGAAATAAATTAACTTTTCCATGACATTCTAATTTATTGAGATGCACCTGTACTTCTGACATTTTTGTAATATCTGCTCGCACTCCATTGCTGATTTTGTTTAGTAATGGATCATCATGCTCACTCTTTTTCTAAAAATTGTTTTTGTACAATTCACGTTGTGCAAATTCGCCACCTCATAAAACAATTACATTTTCCTGTCAGAATACACTCAGTCAAAGGTTTTTGAACAGTAAGATAAAAAAAGTATTTTCTGCTCAACAAGCCTGCATTTATTTGATCCAAAGTACAGCAAAACAGTACAATTCTGAAATATTACTATTTAAAATAACTGTTTTCTATTTAAATATATTTTAAAATGTAATTCCTGATTTCAAAGCTGCATTTTTAGCATCATTACTCCAGTCTTCAGTGTCACATGATCCTTCAGAAATCATTCTAATATTCTGATTTGCTGCTCAAAAACATTTATTATTATTATTATTATTATTATTATTATTATTATTATTATTATTATTATTATTATGTTGAAAACAGCTAAGTAGCATTTTTTCAGGTTTCTTTGCTGAACATAAAATTCAGAAAAACAGCATTTATCTGAAATTGAAATCTTTTGTAACATTATAAATGTCTTTATTATCATTTTTGATCAATTTAAAGCATCCTTGCTAAATAAAAGTATTATTATCTATCATTACCCTAAAAAAAGTATACTGACTCAAAGTTTTTCAATGGTATAGTGTATAATGTTACAAAAGCTTTTTATTTCAAATAAATAGATCTTTGGATCTTTCTATTTATCAAAGAATCCTGAAAAAAAAATACTCAACAGTAAATATTTATAGTAATAAATGTTTCTTGAGCAGCAAATCAGCATATTAGAATGATTTCTGAAGGATCATGTGACACTAAAGATGGGAGTAATAATGCTGAAATTTAGGTTTGATCACAGGAATAAATTACATTTTAAAATACATTCAAATAGAAAGCAGTTATTTTAAATATTCAAAATATTTCACAGTAGTACTGCTTTTGTTGTATTTTGGATCAAATAAATGCAGGCTTAGTGAGCAGAAGAGACTTAAAAAAATATTTAAAATCTTACTGTTCAAATACTTTTGACTAGTAGAGTATATTCACATAATACATACATGGTGTTTGTTTGTGTATAAAATCTGTGTATAAAAATATACATGTATTCATATAATTCATATGTACTCTGTCTTCCCATGTGTTATTTTCTCTGAAAAAAATATGGCATCCGTAAGCAGAGCTACAACCTCCCACATCAAGGTAAAAATTATACTATTGTAAGAATCCCTGCTGAGTGAGTGATTGGAAACATGAGCTGCAGCTACATTACAAGGTAAATAATATTGTAAACTATATATACACACACACATGAACGTAGTTCTCCGCTTGTCTTTGCGATTCTTTCATGTCATCTGTATTTATTTTGACTGTTTGAACAGACAACATTCGTTTCCAGAGAGAAAGAGGCCGAGCACTGGCTACACAAGCCCAGATGTAACACATCAGTGAGCGGCCGATTTGATTGTGTGTGATGGCCCTGAGGTTGTGAGACGCTAGAGAGGCGTGTGCCACAGATACATGAGGTCATCAATTTAACAGACAGACTTTATTTGTCTGTTTCTTTTTCTTCCCGCTCTCACTTTTTGCCCACGCACATAAACACACGACACAAACAAATCTCCTGCACCTCATCAGAGCTCTCTTTCTTTCATTTATTTGACTCTGCATGTGAATAGTTATGTGTTATTCATGTACTTTAAATCATAAACAGGCTTTTCATACTGTATATGTATGTATTCAGTAATCTGCTTCTCAGAGTCTAATAGAAGATCTGATTAGTGTTGGGAGATATGCCCTACAGTAATATTGTCAGTAATATTGACAGTAATATAATTATCGTTACTGCACAATATTATCATACTGATTTATTTAAAAAGCAGGTCATACAGTGCCTTGCAAAAGTATTCACACCCCTTCATTTTTTTCACATTTTGTTTTGTTGCAGCATTATGTTAAATTGCTTTAAATTAGTTTTTCCCCACATCAATTTACACTCCATACACCATAATAATGTCAAAGCAAAAACCAGATTTGCAAATTTTACAAATTTATTAAAAATAAAACACTGAAATAAGTACATTGCATAAGTATTCATACCCTTAACTCAGTACATAGTTGAAGCACCTTTACAGCCTCAAGTCTTTTTGGGTATGATGTGACAAGTTTTGCACATCTGCATTTGGCAATTATCTGCCATTCTTTGCCTCACCTTTTCACCTCTCAAGCTCTGTCAGCTTGGATGGGGGCTGGCAGACATTTTCTAGAGTCCTAGTTGTTTCAATCCTCTTCCATTATGGATAATGAAGGCTACATGCTTCTGTGAACCTTCAATGCAGCAGATTTTTTTCTGAACTCTCCCCGAGACCATTGCCTTAGCACAAGTCTGTCACTGAGCTCTACAGGCAGTTATCTTGACCTCAGGACTTGGTTTTTGCTCTGATATGCATTTTCAGCTGTTAGATCTTTTCTGAGAGGTGTGTGCCTTTCTAAATCATACTCATTCAAATGAATTTGCCACTGTTTAAAGGGATAGTTCACCCAAAAATGGAAATTTGATGTTTATCTGCTTACCCCCAGGGCATCCAAGATGTAGGTGACTTTGTTTCCTCAGAAAAACACAAACGAAGATTTTTAATGAAAACCGGTGCAGTCTGCCAGCCTTATCATGGACGTGGATGGGCACCAAACCTTTAAAAGTAAACAAAAACATGCACAGACAAATCCAAATTACACCCTGCGACTCGTGACGATACATTGATGTCTTAAGACACGAAACGATCGTTTTTTGCGAGAAACTGAACAGTATTTATATAATTTTTTACCTTTGATACACAGCCACGTCCATCTGTCATGAGCACGAGTTTGGCATCAGTCACGTCACATGTGCACGCGCTCTAGCGTAGAATACGCAAACGCCGTAAGGGAAAATCAGTGAAAAGTCCCTGATGAGTTTGCGCAACCAAACGTAATCTTTTAGCTTTAACAATCAGTTTAAACAATCAGAATATGCGAATGTAATTACCATTTTGTATAGCCGCTATACCCACAATCTCTGTGCACTGTGTAAAACAATGAGTGTCGTATACATGCGACAGATCGCTTCCGGCGTTTGCGTATACTACGTTAGAGCGCGTGCACATGTGACGTAACTGATGCCAAACTCGTGCTCATGACAGATGGATGTGGCTGTGTATCAAAGGTAAAAAATGATATAAATACTGTTCAGTTTCTCACAAAAAACGATCGTTTCGTGTCTTAGGACATCAATGTATTGTCACGAGCCGCAGGGTGTAATTTGGATTTGTCTGTGCATGTTTTTGTTTACTTTTAAAGGTTTGGTGCCCATCCACGTCCATGATAAGGCTGGCAGACTGCACCGGTTTTCATTAAAAATCTTCGTTTGTGTTTTTCTGAGGAAACAAAATCACCTACATCTTGGATGCCCTGGGGGTAAGCAGATAAACATCAAATTTTCATTTTTGGGTGAAGTATCCCTTTAACTCCACTCGAAGTGTAGTAACATCTAGAAGCAATATGAATGCTCCTGAGCTAAATTTCGAGTGTCCCAGAAAAGGGTATGAATACTTATGCAACGATCTTTTCAGTTTTTTATTTTTAATAAATTTGCACAAATGTTACAAACCTATTTTTTGCTTTGCCATTATGGAGTAGGGAGTGTAGATTGATGTGGGGAAAAAAAGGTAATTTAAAGTAGTTTAACATAAGGCAGCAGCATAACAAAATGTGAAAAAATGAAGGGGTATGAATACTTTCGCAAGGCACTGTAGGTTTCAGAAAAAAATAGCAGTTTGTAATGTAGCTTTCCTTTAATGTAAACAGTATGCAAAGTTGTTAATCGAAAAAGGGCATTATACATAAAGATATTGTCTCTCAAAAGAAATAGTTGACTCTCCTTAACGTTTGTTTTGTTTTCATTGCTGAAAGATGATGATGTGAAGAATCAGTGGTTAAAATGATTTTTTTTTTCCACAATACCACAGCAATACAATTCAAACTTTTTGTTGTGTGCTTGTCATTTTACAGAGGACTGCATCTCTAATCTTGGCTTTTATCTTCTTTGGCTTCTAATCTTCTAACAAGCATCTCCGAACCACAACCTGTAAGTACGATTGATACATTATGTGTACATTTTCAAGTGAGTCTTCAAAACACAATTGGGCTAGTTTTGAGTATCAGTTGCGTGGGTTTTGTTGTGAAAACTTGGCAACCAATGAGGGACATTTCTACTTGACTGTACATTTTATATC
>NC_133363.1:54992260-55015075 GCF_049309525.1 Garra rufa
TGATAAACAATTCACTTAAAGAGCAGTAAAAATCTGCAAGCCGATGCGTGCGGTAGTGTAATATGCCATATCAGCTAATCAGTATGCACATTTTTATTTCAGCACTGATAAACATATCCCTTTTAATGGCCAATTTTATAATTACTATGAGGATTCATATTACACAACATTAACATAAGCATAAATATACTGTAGGTTGTAGTTAGAAACATTTTCGAATTATTGTGATATCTTAAAAGCATACTTCTCTTCCTGCAATACCTCATTATGCTTCATTTATATTTTATTCAGTATTAAATCAAATAAATATTTAAAAAATCTTGATTATTGCAACATTCAAATATACGGTGTGTGCATTTAAGAATGTGATATACAGTAAGAGACACTAAGTTAGCATTGCAGTATGTATTATAACATGCTGATCTCTTACACAATAAGATTGCAAATGAACTTTTGTTGAGAACATCTTTTTGATATACTGTACAATAAGGACAGAATAATGGATAGGTATTGTGCAGGCAAGTTGTTTCCTGATGTTTATACGAGCGGAAGCAAGTGGCATACAGATGGGCATATACTCAAGATATTAGGTGTCAACAGCAGGTTAGTTTGTCACCGTATGTGCTCGAGTGTACTTGTGTGAATGTGCACGTGTGTTAAGGGTTTGCTGTAAAGGTGAGAGTGAGTCTCAGGAGTGACTGTGTGTGATAACAGATGGATATGCTTTTGCATACATGTAAATAACACTGTGAGCTATTAACATACATCTGTACAGATGGTGAACCATAATAAAGAATAAACCGTACGGCTGTTTTTTCTTCTCTCTTTTCTCTTTTCTTTCTTTTCTTTTTTTAAACTTGCAATTACTTTATATTGGTGAATTTAGTTTTGGATTGGAAATGGAAATACTAGGGCTGGGTATTGACACAAATTTCATGTTTAAATTCAATTTCTATTCACAAGATTGTAATTCAATTTAAAATTATTTTGGATATACAAACCAAAAATTATTCAGACACCAGATATCATTTTTGGTGTTTATTTTACTAGTGGGTGCAAGACACTATAGCTTCTTTATGTAAGTCAGGATAGCAAAATAAAGTAAAATGTGACATAGTATACCCCAAAATTCTTCATACAAAATTTTGGGACCAACAATTATTCACTTGACACTTTGACCTGACCATGTTTTGCTTAAGTGTTTTTCTTTAATTGCTAATGTGACCTTTTTGCAGCACAGACTAAACAAAATTAAGCACTGCTTGGTAATCGGTCAACAAAGTATTGATAGTTGCGTAAATATTGTCATATCAACAGTTGTCTGAACTTTTTGGTTGATTGCAATCCATTACATACCTTTCTGTCAAAGTTATCGGACATTATCAAGATGAATTTAGTTTGACACAGTTTAACTCTGAGTTCTTGTCATATTTTATTACCATTTTGTAATCTATAGCGAATAAACTGTGATAATGTGAGAAATGTTGAAAATGTCTGAATGTATTTTGGGGATAAAATTAACTGATTTGTAGCTGATACAAACATTTTATTTAACATTTTAATTAAGTTTTTATTATAAAGTTATATTGAAGCCTTTGCATGGTTGAAACACTAATGGAGCGATTACACGACAGGATATGGATTTTGGTAAGTTGTACTCTTTGTTTTAACATAGCTTTGGCTGTTCAGTCATGTTTTTGTTTCATGCTGTAACTGATAATGTTAAATAAGCGGAAAAGAGGATAAGTTTGTGTGTGCTTCATGCTGCCACTTTTCTTGAACTGAGGCACTACAGTGATCTGTTACTCTACATTAAACAAAACATTTATTGCATCTACTGCATTTATTGTTTGAATACTATAATAAAATGGACAGAATTTTAAATCTTATACTTTCATATCCAAAGTAACAAAGCACAAAGTGTATTGCGGTTTAATGGATGGGAGGCGCGCTACAATTTTCTGTTCAATAAACAGGCTAGACCTTTTTTCTTTCTTTTTTCTTTACCCAGCCCTAGGAAATACATATTTGATCAAAAGTTTGGGTTCTGTATGATTTCTGTTCTTAACAGGAGCAATTATGCTTACTAAGGCTGAATTTATTTGATAAAAATACAGTAAGACAGTAATATTGTAAGATATTATTGCAATAAAAAAAGCTGTTTATTTCTATGCCGTTACTCTTTAGTGTCACATGATCCTTCAGTAATCATTCCAATATGTTGATTTGATGCTCAAAAAACATCACTATTAATTATAGCAATGATTTTATCTATTAGTTGTGCTGTTTAATATTTGTATGGATTTTTATAATGCATTTTTCAGTATTCCTTAATTTATCTGAAATAAAAAACTTTTATAATATTATAAATGCCTTTACTGTTACTTTGTATCAATATAAAGCATTCTTGCTTAAATAAAATTTTAAAAATACAATAAAATAAATAAATAAAAACATCACCACTTTTTGGGATCACTTATCTTGTTTGTGGGACAAGTACCGTACCTTGTAGTATTTTGTTGTTTGTATGTGTGTGTGTGTGTGTGTGTGTGTGTGTGTGTGAGAGAGAGAGAGAGAGGATTGCGTGCCAGTGTAAATGAATGCGTCTTTTGGTGCATGTGGTATCGCTCCAAAAGCAACGGATGTGAGGAAGAGAGAAGGAGGGAGAGACTGAGCCTTTTCAGGAACCTACATAGAGCTCCCTCTTAACATGTGTCTCTAATGATAACTAAATTATGTGTGCACATCCAGGTGTGTATCACAAATGCATGTGTTTTAATTCTGATGGCAGTCAGTCTTTACATATAGCAAATGCGAATCACCGCTCCACGCCGTCCTCATATGACATGTTCAATTGCCCTTATGTACCACACATGCTGCACACGGACCTCCTGTGTTTAGCCCCTGCATATCCTCTCAGATACCCCCCTGGTACGCACATCTTAAACATTGTTGCATACAACTCATCCTCACATCTCACACATTCTCAGATCACTGAACACTGCAAAAGTGTTAAACAAACAACCTCAAATAGTCACTAATGTAGATTTTCTCAACAAAATGGATGAAATATTAGATAAAAGCCACTGGCTTGGAATAAATGATTTTGATTCACTTTGGCATTGTATTTCCTGTGTAGCCTCATTAGATATTCAGATTGGAGGTTTGCCAAAGGCTGGCACTGATCTTTCATGTAAATGAATGTTTAACAACATGTTACAAAAAAAGCTCTGAGATGTAGAAAGATACCTCAAGGAAGTGTTGTTCATTAAATGTGTAACTTTTCTGCCACACACTACAAAAAATTCTCTAAAGGTTCTCTCTCGCTTTCCCGGTCTCTTTCTCTCTCTCTCTCTCTGTTCTCTGACAACATTTGAAGTGAAAATTGGCAGAGTTCTTTACACATTTCCGTGTCTTTTCGCCATTTCCTAAGAATTTCCAGAGACTTGTGTGATGCCTGCCTCGCAGCTATGCTGCATATGTTAAGAGTTAACCACAAAATACAGAATGCAAGGAAAGATGTGGCTAAATGGCTCGGACACGACGAGCTGTTTGATGTTTCCTAACCAAAATTTCATCTTATAATTTGATAATTCTGTAATATGCATTATTATGCGTAATGTGAGCCTATACTGAAAACAAACAGCCTAAAAAAATGTGAAATATTTTGTAGCGACAATATTAAATGTGTTTATTTATTTAATATTGCTGTTTAAGAAAATTGTTTGTCACAGTCTGTCTTTTTCCCCTTTTCCCTAAGCTCAGTTAAGGAAGAACTCAACAGGTATACACTTACACAAACAAAATATGATTTTGCTGATTTATGCATGATTTCGTTGAGACCTGTATGATACACACACACACACACACACACACACACACACACAAATTATACTACAGATTATTCTGACAATTAGTCACCATGATGTTCCTCTCTAAAGGCATTGATTAAACCCTGACATTCAAATCTTTACCAGACCTGCATTTATTTTATACTCTCTCTCTCTCTCTCTCTCTCTCTCTCTCTCTCTCTCTCTCTCTGTGTGTGTGTGTGTGTGTGTGTGTGTGTGTGTGTGTACTAAGAGAGAGAGAGAAAGTGCTGGCCTCACGCCTCCGAATATGGCTGCCTTTGATATCCAGCAGTTCCGTTTTCAGACCTTATCTGCCTCTATGAAGAATTATATCAGCGTATGAATCTCAAGCTTTAATCATGTTAACCTGCGATAGGACCTTCATTGCATAATGAGTTTATGGGGTTTGTAATAGACCTTGGAGGATTTCTTTCTCCTCTTCCTCTCCTCTATAACGCCTCTCAGGCTTACTTAAATTCTGTTTATTACATGCAGGAGACTCAACATGCAAATCTGCCTTATCTCTCTGTTTTTAATATTAATACAGGTTCATAATGGAATGCATTCATTTAATTGATCTTAATATTGTAGTGTGTGTATATGTGTTTATGTGTGTGGATATATACACTGCTGTCCAGAAGTTTGGGATTTTTAATGTTTTTTTAAGGAAGACTTTTCTGCTCATTAAGGCTGCGTTTATTTGATAAAAAATACAAAAATAAAGCGTAATATTGTGAAATATTATTGCAATTTAAAATAGTGGTTTTCTATTTTAATATACTTTAATATAATTTATTCAGTGATGCAAACTTGAATTTTTAGCATAATTACTCCAGTCTTTAGTGCCAAATGATCCTTTAGAAGTCATTCTAATATGCTGATTTATTTTCAGTGTTGGAAACCTTTTTTTGGAACCTGAGATATTTCAGTATTCTTTGATGACTAAAATATTACAGCATTTATTTAAAATTTGTAACAATACTGTTCAAAGTTTGGGGTCAGTATTCTTTGAAAGAAATTAATACTTTTATTCAGCAAGAATCAGTTACACTGATAAAAAGTGTTAGTAAAGCACCCCTGCTCTTTTTTTAACTTTTTTATTCATCAAAGAATCCTAAAAAAAAATAAATAAAAAATCACGTTCCAAAAAAAATATTAAGCAGCATAACTGTTTTAAACGTTGATAATAAATCAGCATATTAGAATGATTTCTGAAGGACCGTGTAACACTGAAGACTGAAATAATGGCTGATAAAAATTCAGAATTGCATCACAGAAATAAATTATATTTAAAAAAATATTAAAATAGAAAAGTGTTATTTTAAATTGCAATAACATGAAATTTCTGTAACTTTGATGAGCATAAGAGACTTCAAAATCATTAAAAATCGTACTGATCCCAAACTTTTAAATGCCAGTGTATATATTTATTATTGAAAAAATTACAATAGAAAAGTGTTCTGTACAGTTCAGTATTGTGAGTAGTGTGTAGTGCACATAGTGTTTGTTTTGCAATAATATTTGCAGTGTTTTTAATCAAACACATGGAATTTTGATGAGCATAAGAGATTTATTTAAAAACAAAAAATCGTACTGATCCCAAACTTTTAAATGCCAGTGTATATATTTATTAGTGAAAAAACTACAATAGAAAAGTGTTGTGTACAGTTTAGTATTGTGAGTAGTGTGTAGTGCAGGTAGTGTTTGTTGTAGTGTTTATAATACAGTGTTTTTATGGTGCAGGTTGTTGTGCGATCAGTGCAGTAGTGCATGCTTTTTATTAAACATTTTTAATGTGCCATGGCTCATGGCTGGCAGCATTTCCCGACTCACTATGGCTGGCTGGCTTGTGTGTGTGCCATCCATTTGATGCCAGACCTCCTCATTTCCTATCAGTGGTTATTAAAGGTGTTTCCGCTGTGTGTGTTTGTGTGTGTCTAAGCGGGTATGTGTGTGTTTGGCACCAGTGTAGAGATATTGGTAATACTTGAGAAAGGAAACCAAAGCAATATGCGTAACTTGGACCAACCGAATCCAGTCAAACTGATAAAAGTTTACAGTTCATTTGATAACCTCGTGGGCAAGTCAAAAACTTGAAAAGGACTGTTGCTATAAAAGTGATTTGAAATCAGCTGCTCTTTTGGGTTAATTATTTGTTAACGCATATGTTTTGACTAACTGAAGTGCAACCGTAACTGTACATTTATATTAGCTATTCTGAGGGCATTTAAGGTGGCATGGGCAGGTATAAGGTGAAACCAGTTCAGAGTAATCTTCTAATAAATTAAACTCTTTAAGAGTCATTTTAATATATTTGTGTCACAATTAAGCGGAGACATATTGCGCTAGTCTTATAGATCAACACTAAGGCATATTGTCATTAGATTAATGCTCACTCTCTGCACGGCGGACCTGCTTCTCCCCCCAGTGCCTCTCTCACTGTGAAATATGTTTAATAAGTGCATAATTATGACATCTGTTAGCCTCATTGTACCTTTCAGTGGCAAGTGAATCACAGGAATAACAGGTTTAAGTACGTGTTAACACTATGATAGCATGTTTAATTGAAATATGACTGGGGAGCAATGAAGATTAAATTAACCCTGAAGATAATCGCCTCACACGAAGATAATTGAGTCGCAATCATCCTCGCTGTGCAATGAAGAATAGCAAATAGAGAACAAGAGAGAGAGCGAGAGAGAGAGAGAGAGAGGCGGTAGCTGGGGGCCATAAATAATCAGGGATTTCTCCATCTGAAATAAACCTGTTTCTTGCTGATAGCAGAACGATAATTTCAGTCGTCAGATTAAAGTGCGATTAATCAAAGCGCTAATCCTGCATTTGAGTGGGAATGAGAATGGCATATGTCTGTTTTATGTAATTATGTTGTGCTGAGAACATCAAGGGCTTTTTGAGATCTCCTCATCATCATGCGTTTGAAGATGAGTTATCCGATTGGAAAGGCTAGCAAAATGTTTTCATCTCACTCTACCGGTGTCTCTCTCTCTCTCTCTCTCTCTCTCTCTCCCTGCTCAAAATAGCGCAAGTGGGCCTGTGTTTTTCGTGTAGCATATGGTCCCAACACAAGTGGCCGCGATGGTTGAAAAGAGATTAGAGAGGCAGCATAGCCGATCCTATTCCAGACATTCTTGTCTGCATCTGAAATGAAAAGGATCTCATTGTCTCAATATCATCATTAAGGCAAAATATGTGCTGAGCTTTTAGCATGTGAGTTCATTGTACTTTTATGAAATCCAGAATCTTATTTCAGTCATCCAGCCTCTTTATAACCACTGCGTTAATACTTCTGGGAAGGTTCAGGACACCAGACACATAATTTAAACAAGCAAATAGAATTTTTTTTTTACTTTTTTTATTTGTGGCTTTTTAGTTTAATTCCCTTTCAGGAGATTTATAAGATATGTCAGTTTGAATATTACAGTGCGAATGGATTTCCAGAGCTTGAGTGTTTCTATGTTAAAAAACTAAACATTTTGTTAGTCAAAAATCCTCAGTGTACAAGACACGCATTTGTATTTTACTTTGTGGAAACACTTTACAGTAAAGTTTCTTTGTTAACATTAGTTAATGAATTAGTTATCGTAAACTAAACACTTTTTTACGGCTTATAATTTAGGTATTTTTTTTAATTACATAATTGTTCATTTCTAATTCATGTTTGATCATTATACTGTACTGTACACAAGATATTCATTCAAGGGTTAGTTCACCTGAAAATAAAAATTATGTCGTTTACTAACACTTAGGTTATTTCAAACCCATTAGACCCATCTTCAAAATACAAATGAATACAGTTGAAGTCAAAAGTTTACATACACCTTGCAGAATCTGCAAAATGTTAATTATTTTACCAAAATAAGAGGGATCATACAAAATGCATGTTATTTTTTATTTAGTACTGACCTGAATTAGATATTTCACTTATAGTCCACAAGAGAAATTAATAGCTGAGTTTATAAAAATGACCCCATTAATTTACATACACTTGATTCTTAATACTGTGTTGTTACCTGAATGATCCACAACTGTTTTTTTTTTTTTTGTCTTTCTCAGTGTTAGTTGTTTATGAGTAAATTTTTTGTCCTGAACAGTTAAACTGCCCGCTGTTCTTCAGAAACATCCTTCAGGTCCCATAAATTCTTTGGTTTGTGTATTTGAACCCTTTCCAACAATGACTGTATGATCCTGACTCTGAGATCCATCTTTTCACACTGAGGACAACTGAGGGACTCATATGCAACTATTACAGAAGGTTCAAATGCTTACTGATGCTTTAGAAAGAAACACGATGCATTAAGAGCCAGGGGTGTAAACTTTTGAACAGAATGTGTAAATTCTGAAAATATCATTTTTTTTTATTTAGTTCTGTCTTTCAGAACCTACAGAAGATACTTACATGTTTTCCAGAAGACAAAATATGTTACATTTACCCTGATCTTCAAATTCAAAAAGTTTTCACCCCCCGCTCTTAATGCATCAGTAAGCGTTTTATGTATAATGTATTATAAAGGTATTTATAAAATATGTTGTTAACCATTATATTGTGTTATAAACAATTCTAACTGAAGTTAAAATGCATTATAATATTTTAAGGTTTGTTTGTCATGTGTTTTAATGCATTATAATTTTCAAAATGTGTAACAATAAATCAATAAGTATCATAACATTTTATAACCGTGGTTCGTGAAATCATACAGTGCATTATAAGGTACATTACACTGCATAATTAATGCATTAAAACTACTTTTATAATGCAGTACATAAGGCATTAAGTGAAGTATTACAAAAAATATATATCTTCTTGAACCTTTTGAAGCATCAAAGTTTGGAGTAAATGGATTTTCAGTGGAAGGACAGAAATCTCTCAGGATCATTAAAAAAAATTTAATGTTTGAAAAATGAAAGAAAGTTTTATAGGTTTGGAACAATCTGAGGGTGATTACTATATTTGAAAATGTAATTTATGCCTGTGGTATAGTGTATAATGTTACAAAACACTTTTTTTTTTTTCAGATGAATGCTTATCGTTGGATCTTTCTTTTCATCAAAGAATCATGAAAAAAAAAATTAAATATTGATGATAATAATAAATGTTTCTTAAACCGCAAATCAGCATATTAGAATGATTTCTGAAGAATCATGTGACACTGCGACTGGAGTAATGATGTTGAAAATTTAGCTTTGATCACAGGAATAAATTACATTTTAAAATATATTCAAACAGAAAGCAGTTATTTAAATAGTCAAAATATTTCACAATTGTACAGTTTTTTCTGTATTTTGAATTAAATGAACGCAGACTTGGTGAGCAGAAGAGACTTCTTTAAAAAACATTAAAAATCTTACTGTTCAAAAACTTTTGACTGGTAATATATATATATATATATATATATATATACAGATTTAAAAATGCTGTAAAAGAATTATCCATCATTAGTTCATGCTGCTAATGCATTAACTAACATAAACAAACCAAACCTGAATTTAAAATGTCAATTATTATATTACACTCCTGACAACATGACACATCTCTTGGAAGCATTATCGTTTTGGGTGAACAAATTAGATTCCTCAGGCAGGCTGCTAAAGATATAGAAATAAGCTGGGGGCAGAAAAATCATTCTTAAAGGGTCAAAGGTCATACTTTATGGGCTAACACACAACTATGAATGTGTTAAAGGGCTCTCACACGTTCAGCAGTTCTGAATATTATCAGTGTATTGTCAAGAGGCTGTTTCATATATCTGTGTGTGAGATAAAACAGTGGCAGCAGTAAGCCGGCTCATCTTTTACTATTCAGTGGGTTACATTTTCACAGCCTGTCTCTCCACCTCATGCATTAATTAGCAATATTGATTGTCTGGACCTTTCTGTGGAGATTAAAATCATAAACACTCACAGGAACAAGGACACCACCTGAGTGTCAAAACTCATAATCCCTGAGAGTCTGATAAGGCCTTACAGATATGCATGCACATCACATATAGCCATAGACAGAATACGAACAGCACACATGGAGTAGGAAATGAGGACCGGGTACAGACTCTCTCTCTCTCATACACACACACACACACAAATGGAAAAGAGGGGAGTTATCAGTGAATCGACTGCCTGCTATTGATGTGAATGTCATTATCTGAAGATTGGCTCTGAATTAGAAGAATGGCCACTCCAAGCCCATGTCCTCTGGGCTGAGCTGCATGTGGAAGACATTAGAGTGCTGTCATTAAGCCAGGCTGACCAGGTCAAGACTGTTTCTCTGTACACTCAACATACTCTAATTGACTCAATGGCGAGATTGCTTTAAAAATCTCTTCTTATGAGATATATAAATAAATAATTATGTTTCGATGTATACATAAATTATGCTAATTAACAAATCATCTTAATTATTAAATATACAGTACAGCTCAAAACTTTATTTTGATTTAGCGAGGACACGTTAAAGCGACCATAAAAATATTTTATAACGTTACAAAAGATTTCTATTTCAAATAAATGCTGTTCTTTTGAACTTTCTACTAACCAAAGAATCCTGAAAAAAGTATCATGGTTTCCATAAAAATATGAAGCAGCACAACTGTTTCTTGAGCACTGAATCAGTATATTAGGATTTGTTAAAATGGTAATAATATTTCGGTCACACATTTGACTTTAGGGTCCAATTCACACTATTAGCAAACAATTAACTACAACTTTTGCCTCAATAAACTCCTTACTTGCTATTTATTAGTAGTTAGTAAGGTAGCTGTTAAGGTTAGGTATGGGGTAGGATTAGGGATGAAGAATATGGTTATGCAGAATATGTGCTTTGTAAGTGCTAATAAACAACCTATATGTTGATAATAGGCATGCTAATAAGCAACTAGTTAATAGTGAGAATTTGCCCCTATACTAAAGATGGTCACACTATATTTTAAGGTCCAATTCTTGCTATTAACAAACCATTAACTATGTTTTTTTACCTCAATTAACTCCTCAATTTTTGCTTATTAATAGCTAGTAATGTAGTTGTTATGTTTAGGTATTGCATAGGATTAGTGATGTAAAATATGGTCATGCAGAATATGTGCTTTATAAGTACTAATAAACAACCAATGTGTTAATAATAGGCATGCTAATAAGCAACTAGTTTAGTGAGAATTAGTTCCTATACTGAAGTCTTACCAATATTTCATCATATTTTTGTTTGTACTGTATTTTTCATTAAAGAAATACACTACCAGTCAAAAGTTTTAAAGTTTTTTAATGTTTTTTTTTTAAAGAAGTCTCTTCTGCTCACCAAGCCTGTATTTATTTTATCCAAAGTATAGCAAAAACAGTTAATTTTGAAATAATTTTACTATTTAATACGTTAAAAATGTAATTTTAAACAGTATTTTTTTTTTGTAAAAAGTATTTTTTTAATCATCATTACTCACATTCACATTATTCTTCAGAAATAATTGTAATATTCTGATTTGCTGCTCAAAAAAACATTTATAATTATTATTATATTAAAAACAGCTGAGTGGAATTTTTTCAGGTTTCTTTAATGGAATAAAAATTCAGAAGAACGGCATTTATCTGAAATAGAAATCTTTTGTAACATTATACATGTCTTTATTATCACTTTTGATCAATTTAAAGCATTATTGGTAAAGAAAAGTATTAATTTCTATAATAATAATAATAATAATAATAATAATAATAATAATAATAATAAAATTACTCCAAGCTTTTGAATGGTATTACTGTATAGTGTCACAAAAGCGTTTTATTTCAGATAAATGCTGATAAATGTTTCTTGAACAGACTGGAGTAAGGATGCTGAAAATTTAGTTTTGATCACAGGAATAAATTACGTTTTAAAATATATTGGAATAGAAAACGGTTATTTTAAAATATTAAAAATATTTCATAATTTGACTGTTTTTGCTGTACTTTGGAAATAAATACAGGCTTGGTGAGCAGAAGAGATTTATTTAACGTTTTTTAACGGTTCAAAAACTTTTGACTGATAGTGTATTTTAAGGACCACTATTAACTAGTAGCTTTTTAGCATGCATATTACTAGCATATTGGCTGTTTATTAGTTCTTATTAGGCACATATTAATGTTATATTCTGCTTAACCATATTCTATATCCCTTAACCCAACCCCATAAACATAACAACTACCCTACCAACTATTAATAAGCATCAACTCAGGAGTTTTTTGAGGGAAAACTCTTAGAACTCTAAAGTGTTACCAGATTTTCTTTCAAAATGATTGAAAATCTTACAGACCCCAAACTTTTGAAGGATGTATGTATCAAATTTTAGGAATTATTAAATACCAGATTATATTAATAAACCCTAATTTATGTTACTCTAATGTTATATTAATCAATAAATTATTATAATAAAACACTGAATAGAAACTACTAAAAGCAAGATAAAAAAAAAAAAAAACATGTACACTCTTAAAAATAAAAGTGCTTCATAAAATACCTAAAATACCTTTTTGTCTAAATGGTTCCATAAAGAACCTTTAACATCTGAAGAACCTTTCTGTTTCACAAAAGGTTCTTTGTGACGAAAGAAGGTTCTTCAGATTATAAAAAGGTAAGAAAGAGATGGTTCTTTAAAGAACTATGACTAAGTGGTTCTTTGTGGAACCAAAAATAATTCTTCTATGGCATCACTGTGAAGAACATTTTGAAGCACCTTTATTTTTAAGAGTGTGTGATGCAATACTTTGCATGTAAGAAACTGTAAAATATTGAAGTTAAAAAATAATTTAAAAAAGTGTTTCTACAGTTTCATATGTTATTTGCCCATTTCCTCTTGTATAAAAAGCAGTAAACTGATGCATTTCCTGAGAGACAGAAAGCTGTCAGAAAGTTGCGCCCTAATACCTCATCTAAGACGGTGCGCAGAGTCATAAAAGCAGCCCAAACATTCCCATGTCACCATGGCACCCTGGCATACACGCTTTTTTGAAGTCGCTCCCTGGAGGGGGATTCACTTGTCTGCGTGGAAGTGTCCGCCAAGAAGCTGCAAAGACCAGCCCTGTTCCCAGGAGCGAGGCCTGTAAGGCAGTACAGCCGCGGCCACGCTCTCCCCTTGAAGGCTGGGAACCAGAAAGATAGCAGCAAATCAGTGTTTGTTCAGCCTCTCCGCAAATATCCCGTGTGCAGATTAGTAGGGCTTTCAGGAAATAGCAGCGCGTCCACACTCTGAGCATAGCACGGTGGCTGTCCATGGCTCTCCAGAGTGCTTGCGCTAAACACGCTAATAAATTTAACATGTCCGGCTTTGTTTTGGTTTCATTAGAGCTAATCTCCAGCGCAGAACAGAGAGTGTGTTTACTCTACAGGCACTGATGGATGGCTGTAGCTGGCTCTCTCTTCTCTTTGCATTTCCATAACTATAACGAATGAAAGAGCCGCATTGTTAGAGGCAGAAAACAAGCGGGAATTAACAAACATAAAAGTTATCATTTGCAGCTGTCCAGATAGGCAGCCGCAAACGCTACTGTGACCTGTCCTGAGTGACATTTACAGGAAGAAGTGCATTCTGGCTTTCATTTATCTCACATATGTTGTTATTCATGTCAGTCATTTGTTTGTGATACTGGCACAGAGTACTTTGTTGTTCATTTTCGTCTGACAGGAAACTACTTGAAGCTGAACTTACAAAGAAGATTCTGTTGTTCGTCATTTTGTCTGTAGGAATTATGATATGGTTGTGTGTTTAAGTGAAACTCTAGGCACAAAGAGTGATGTATGAGTATATGTATCTGCATGTCTTCTGATCAGGCTGCTGGTTTGTGAAATACAACTGACAAACTGCATTCACCATGAGATTCTGTTTTATTTACTACAATAGTGACGTTAATAATTTTAGTAGTCTTTATTTGTATTAATAATCATGTGGCCTTGCATCTAAGTTTATTGTGAAAAGAAATGTCTCATAGCAGCAAGAGAGAAATGCTGCTACTTTGAACTCATTGAAAAATTTGAAGTGGGGGGCAAATTCCTTTGAAGAATCAGAGAGAGTGTTGGCAAAGAGAAACCACCATTCACAAAAATGATCAAAGATTTTTGCCTTAAATCGTACAAAGACTGGAGTGACAATGTGGGAGCAACACTTATTTCCAGTCTTGCCTTGGTAGTTGGAATGTGAAATAGTAAAGTCTTTGTTTTTCTAGTCTAATAAAATATATTTCTGTATTTTTTTTCTTTTTCTCTTTTAGGATTTTATTTCATTTTAAGAATGTAAAATAATAATGCCTTAGTTTTTTTCTAGTTGAATAAAATGCATTTCTGTATTACAAGAATTTTATTTTATTTTATTATAGTTAATCTTATTTTATTTTATCATTTATTTTGTTTTATTTTATTATAAGAATGTGAAATAATAATGCCTTATTTTAACTAGTTTAATAAAATGTATTTCTGTTTTGTTTCCTTTTCTCTATCAAGAATTTAATTTAATTTAATTTTTAAGAATGTGAAATAATTCCTTAGTTTTTCTAATCTAATAAAATATATTTTTGTAGTGTTTCCTTTTCTCTATCAAGAATTAAATTTTATTTTAATTTATTTTTTAATTTAATTTAATTTTAATAATGTGAAATAATAATGCCTTAGTTTTCCTGCTCTAATAAAATATATTTCTGGATTTATTTTGCTCTTTCAAGAATTTTATTTTATTTTATTTTAATTTTTTTTTAAATGTAATTTAATTTAATTTTAAGAATGTGAAATAATAATTTCTTAGTTTTCCTATTAAAAATATATATATTTATATATTTTTTTATTTAATTTAATTACATCTTTTACATTTTATATTAAGAATGTAAAATAATAATGCCTTTTATGTAAATTTATTTTATTTAATTTTTTTAATTTAATTTAATTATTTAATTTAATTTTAAGAATGTGAAATAATAATTCCTTAGTTTTTCTAATCTAATAAAATATATTTGTGTATTGTTTCTTTTTCTCTATCAAGAATTTTTTTTTTTCATTTTATTTTATTTTAAGAATGTGAAATAATAATAATAAAATGTATTTCTGTATTTTTGTCTTTTTCTCTATCAATATTTTTTTAAGAATGTAAAAAATGATGCCTTCGTTTTTCTAGTCCAATAAAATATATTTCTGTATTTTTGTCTTTTTCTCTTTCAAGAATTTATTCTATTCTATTCTATTCTATTCTATTCTATTCTGAATGTGAAATAATAATACATTAGTTTTCCTAGTCTAATAAAATATATTTCTATAATTTTTATTTTTCTTTATCAAGATTTGTATTTTATTTATTTTAGTTAAGTATAGTTTATTATTTTATTTCATGGATATTTTAAGAGTCTGTAAAGACACTAAATTCTATACATTATTATTATTATTATTAATATTGTGGGGTTTTTTTCTTTAGCTTGTTTTTGTAACACCCTACACAGGACGGTTGGATGGAACAACTGATCTATAATAATGATTTCCTCCTTTTGTCACTAGATTTTTTTTTTGTGTGTAGTAGACACATACTTCTCATTTCAGTTAATAACCGATATCCTGGAATATATGTTCCCATATTTATTTATCACATACTGTTATAGATAATAACACAATAATTACATTTTCCAGTTATAGGTTTTTTTTTTCCTCTGCATTTCGAAAACACACACACACACACACACACACACACATGTTGGGTTTACATGTTTTATGGGGACATTCCATAGGCGTAATGGTTTTTATACTGTACAAACCGTATTTTCTATCGCCCTACACCTACCCTACACCTAAACCTAGCCCTCACAGGAGATTGTGCACACTTTTACTTCCTCCAAAAAACTCATTGTGCATGATTTATAAGCCTGTTTCCTCATGGGGACCTGAGAAATGTCCCCACAAGGTCAAAATCTACTGGTATTACTATCCTTGTGGGGACATTTGGTCCCCACAACGTGATAAATACCAGGTACACACACACACACACACACACACACACACACACACACACACACACAGGTTTGTTTTTGTGAATTGTGGGGACTTCCCAACTTCCCATAGACTTCTATTGATTTTATACTGTACAAACCATATTTGCCATCGCCCTACACCTACCCTACACCTAAACCTAGCCCTCACAGGAGACTGTGCATATCTTTACATTCTCAAAAAAACTTATTCTGTATGATTTATAAGCCTTTTGAAAAGTGGGGACATGGGGCAATGTCCTCATAAGTCACCCTCTCCTTGTAATACCTATGTCATACCCATGTTATTACACCAATTTGTGTCCTGATATGTCACAAAAACAAACACACACATGCACACACACACACACACACACACACACACACACACACACAATTAAATCAATAATTAAACAAATAAATAACTGCTTAAGAAATATTTCAGTCCACAGCAGAACATTTAACAGTCACAAAATGAGCACCTCCTGTTTGAATGGACCATGTTATGTGAGGGTCAAAGAGGGTCTTGTTTGATTGGCTGGGGTCAAAAAGCACCTTCCTTGATTGGCTGAAGCGGCGGGTCATACTGTGCCACGTGGCCTTTGTGCTAACTTTTAAAAATGTTCAGGAAGTTAGCTTCACCCTTTACAGCCTGGGACATTTCCTACTGCAGGAGTTAAGCACTCTGGACAGGAAGCTATTCACTCCAGCTGTAAGATCTTCTTAATGAGTGTCTAACTGGAACCAGACTGGCAGAGAGCGGGAGAGAGAGAGAACGAGAGCGAGTTTTGGGTCTGAAACCCTCTCCGTCGTTGCTCTCTCTTTTTCGGGAGTCTTTCTGACATGGGAGCAATAAAATTTACAATGAGCCCCTTTTTCAGCCTGATACAAGGCAAAGTGTGGTCAAGGGAATGAAAAAAAGAAGAGATGAAAACAGCTTGCAGATCTTGCCTGGGCGGCACTGTGTAGTGTTTGTGTTTAAACAGAAGAAAGGTTAAGAGGGGAGCGCAGGCAAGAAAGTCAAGTGGCCCCAGAGGAATCTGATTTGTTTGTTTCCTTTTTCATAGCTGTACATGAGATCAATTGGATACTGTTTCTTAGTAGCACTGTATATACATAAGAAATGCTGTATGTGCAATAATGGTGAGAGTTAAATCATCAAGTAGTGTCTAACAAAGAGCTCTTATGGTTTCTGATAATGACAGACTGGAGTATCGACAGGCTGTGACAGACACTGTGTATTTCTCATTAGTGCACTGTGGAGAACTGAAATATCTTCTTGCAGATACTAAAACGATGATAAATGAAGTCTGTTTATGTTAAATCATTGTTTGAAGTATGACCAGAGAGATAAAGACTGTGAAGAAAACACGACGGTGCGTTTGAGTGAGTGAGTGTGTGGAGTTTGTCACCCCCCAGCAGACTCTATCAAGCCAAAAGTCTCTCTCTCCAAAAAAATCGGGCTACTTTTTGCCTCTAATATGCCACCCTGTCAGTCCGTCTGGTTGAGGTGACACACTTCAGTACTTTAGTTTCACGGCATTTGGTCCCCCCAACCTCTTTCTCTTGCTCTCCTTCTCTCTCTCTTCAAGGATTTAAACAAACCCAGTCAGAACTAATTAGCGAGGAGTGAGAACAGCACAGGGAGAACTGGCTCATGCTAACTTTGTTCAGCTGCTTCCCGCTGTGAGGAGGCCTCCTCTAAATGATTCGCTCAATAACCCTCAGAAACACCCGCCCGGTGGGGGGGTGGGTCGGTGTGGAGGGCCGTCGGAAGGGGCAGGTAAGTGAGGCCTGAGCTGACCACTGTTGTCGCAGGAAGTGCCGTTATCAAAGCACGACGTGTGCATGTGTGTGCACTTTTATCGTGGTTTGCTGATAGAAACGTTTACAATCAAGGCCGTTTCACAGTAGACACAATATGAAAGTATTATGCATACTTGCAAATCTACTTCATGGAGTTTTTACAGTGCATACAAGAATTGAATTTTTTCTCTGTTATTTTATATTAGGAGATCTTAATATACTATGTACTTACATTTAAATGAATTATTTGATACAATGCACTTATTGTGTACATATATGTTTTTACATTGTACTTATATTTTAAAAAATACCTATCTGTAATTACATTTCTAAATGCACTGTTGACCCATCCCTTACACCCTTAAACCTGCTCATACCAACAAACATGCCCCTAACCTTACCCTTGTCCCACCTCAATAGCAGTAAAAGTATTTTGCAAATACAATATGAGCACAATAAATACATTGTAGTTATTTTTTGATGCAAGTACATAGTAGTTTATGCCATCTAATATAAAGAGGAAACATTTATTTGTTTTTGGAAAGACATGTAATGCTTTAATTCAACAGGAATGTATTTAATTGCATAAAAGTGACAGCAAAGACATTTATAATGAAACAAAAGTTTTAGATTTCTTTTGAGCTTTCATCACAGGAATACGTTAAATTTTAAAACAAAAAACAATTGCTATGAATTGTAGTTTATATCATCAGGGCTGCATTTATTTGATCAAAAATACAGAAAAAATGTAATATTGTGAAATATTTTTACTATTTAAAATAACTGTTTTCTTTGAATATATTTTAAAATATAATTTATTCCTGTGATCAAAGCTAAATTTTCAGGATCATTAGTCTTCAGTGTCACATGATTTTTCAGAAATCATTCTAATATGCTGATTTGCTGTTCAAGAAACATTATTATTATTATTATCAATATTTAAACAATTGAGTACATACTTAAAGGATTCTTTGACGAATAGATAGATCCAATGATCAGCATTTATCTGAAAGAAATTATAGAAATGACTACTTTTTCGCATTTCGCAAGGATGCTTTAAATTGTCAAAAGTAAGGATAAAGACATTTATAATGTTACAAAAGATTTCTATTTCAGATAAATGCTGTTCTTCTGAACTTTCTATTCATCAAAGAAACTTGAAAAAAAATCTACTCAGCTGTTTTTGTTGTAATAAAACGTTAATGTTTTTTGAGCAGCAAATCAGAATATTAGAATGATTTCTGAAGGATCATGCCACTGGAGTAATGATCAGCTTTTAGCTTAAAAATTAAACTTTGAAATAACAAGAATAAATTACATTTTAAAATTTGTTCAAATGGAAAACAGCTATTTCAAATTATTACTGCTTTTGCTGTATTTTGGGTCTAATTAATGCAGGCTTGGTGAGTAGAAAAGACTTCTTAAAAAAAATTGTATGTATTTACATATACTAAGTTACACTTTAAGCTATGTGAACCAGGGCCAAAGAAAAAGCAATAGTATGATAATGAAAAAAAGACAGAGTGACTGAATGAATGAATAAATGATGTTAAGTATGTATGTATGTGTGTGTGTGTGTGTGTGTGTGTGTGTGTGTGTGTGTGTGTGTGTGTGTTTGAGCATGAGTTCTCGATGTGAAACTCTTTGATGTAGTGTGTGTATTGTCTTGGCCAGTCTGCTACTGCAAGGCTTCCAGCAGATGGGCCCTTTGTAAATGGAAAATAAAAATCCAATAAAAATGGTAATTATATAAAATGCATCACATTGCTGACAGGCCCTACAGAGGGGTCCTGTAGTTTGGAGTTAGTCCAAAGATTGACAAATACGTCTCTCTCTTGCTCTCTCCCTTTCTCTCTCTCTCTCCCTCTCTCAACACAAGTCATAACACAGTGAGAGACGTTAAGAGAATGCAGAACAAATTATTGCACCACCCCCCTTGGCTACTTTGGCTCGTTGTCTTAGAGACTCATTGAAAAACGGAACGAGAGAAAAAAACTTTGCCACAGCTTTGACATGCAGCACTTGTTACTGAAATACTACAGGAGGATTAATATGCCATAACTAATTGCTCTGGGGAACACGCAAGTCTGAGCCAGAACAGACATACAAGAGAAAATCACTGATACTTGACACTTTACACTAACTCGCAGACACCGACGCATACGCGCAAACAAATGAAGGAGCGACTCTGATGGCCAGTTAATGATTCATAGGGGGATTGGGGAAATATCAAAGACTTTGCACGCCACATCCCTCCTCCTTTCTTTATCTTGAGCATGTTCTCTGATCTTCTGTCTTTAATAATGTCTCAGACTTCAGCTGGCAGTTTTAAAGGGGTGATTTACACCCCTGTGACAACCTTACAAAGATGACGAACTATAAATGCAAGCCGCTGACCCCACGCTATGATGTGCCACTAGGTAGAGATACATTCTAATTTGCTCTTTGAGAAAAGCCGGAGACAGAGAGAGAGGTTGTTCCTGAGTGCCAGCCGTTTAAACAAGACCGTTGGAAGTTCGTTGTGTCATCCTAAACCAACGCCGTTTATCACCCGCTATAATTTTTTTTTTCTCTTCTGCTCTTTTCATTTAATGTCATCGCTATGGGAACCGACAGCACCCTGGAAATCATTTTCAAAACAGCGTATTTGTTGAAAGGGGCCGATTGGGGGTGAAATATGTCTTTGGCACAGAGCAGGACATGGTGGCAGGGTCTGATGCATTAATAACCAGAGCTCCAGGAGGGGAGCGGGGGCCCAGCCCACCCTGTTCTCCACACACCAGAGGTCTTTGTCAGAGTGGGGCCATTGTAAAAGTGCCCCTTTATTGCTTCTTCAGCCGCATATTGTCACACATATACTGTTCTCGCTTTTTCGTGTCTGCGATGGGTTGATTTCTCAGAGAGGAAAATCTCGGGGAGAATAAGAGAAAGAGAAACTCAACAGACCTTGTGGCACCTCATCTGAGTTTACTTCACCCGCTCGCCTCTCTCTTGTAAAAACTGTTATTGAACCAGACTTTCCAGCCGTATGGACCTGCGGAATTAAAAATGCCTTTAAATTGACATTGAGTGTCAGGCTTTGATCACCTTGGTCCAGTGTTTGTCAGCACGACTCTATGGCTCCTCAGTTGCAGAGTGTGTTAATCAAACAGACGTTATGATGGCCACTGGCAAGCGCAGCTGCTTTAGAGGCTGTGCGCGTCTCTGTGCGGCTGGGGTGTAAAAGCTCACCTGGGCTCTGTCGTAGGCTTGGTTTTAGTGGCACAGACGTGGACTGGCATCTGGGAGCCTTATTTCCCACTCCTGTGAGGACGTCTCTGTTGGCGTCATTCACTTCAAGCCCACTTGTGACAAGAGCACCTCCTTATGAGTTTTGCCAGCCAAGGACAGTGAGAGCTGTGCTGTGGTTGTAATCTTGTCTGTGCAGCACTGGCGTAATTATGTTAAATAACCTTCTTTCTTATAGGTAGGATATAAAATTAAGATTAATGTGCAACATTAAAAATGCTAAAGTCAAACCAAAAAGATATCATTTTTGATATGTTTTAGTAGTGGGTGCAGGACACTATAGTTAATTTAATTTAGTAAGGATAGCCAAATAAAGTAAACTGTGACATACAGTGGTGTGAAAAAGTGTTGGCCCCCTTCCTGATTTTTTCTTTTTTTTTTTTGCATGTTTGTCACACTTTAATGTTTTAGATCATCAAACAAATTTAAATATTAATCAAAGATAACACAAGTAAACACAACATGCAGTGTTTGAATGAAGTTTTCTTTTTATGATGAAGGAAAACAAAATCCAAACCCACATGGCCCTGTGTGAAAAAGCGTTTGCCCTCTAAACTTAATAACTGGTTGGGCCACCCTTAGCAGAAACGTCTAGGTTACGAAGGTAACCCTCGTTCCCCGAAGGAGGGAACGGAGACGTTACATTGGGATCTCGCCTGAGAGACCGATCACCTCTGAGCCTTATTAAAAAGGCCAATTGAAAATTGGCGAGTGGACGTGCGCGCCGGCCACGCCCCCGTACATACGGGTATATAAGATGGCTGCGCGCACCACTCAGTCAGGCTTTTGCTGAAGAGCCGGGAGAGCCCGGCGTCAGCGCGACGCCAGGGGCGTGGCAGGGGAATGTAACGTCTCCGTTCCCTCCTTCGGGGAACGAGGGTTACCTTCGTAACCTAGACGTTACCCCTTCAGTCGAATCACTTCGACGTTACATTGGGAACAAACCCATGGAAAAGGCCACGACCCTGACGCCGCGTTACGCAACAGCTTCACGTGCTGACAAGTATACGTGCCGGCAGGCGAAGTGTAACGTAACCTTCCCAACGCCCTGGGGCCCAATAAGGGGGCCCCTCCAGGGATGCCAGTTGTACTGAAGCATGGGTTGGGGGGGGCGGAGCACATGAAATTTTACATGTGGAAATAAGAATAATTCAATATATCCATAAAAAGTTTTTTGGGGATATACGAGGGAAACAGCGGTCTCCTCCGCTGGAATAATAAAAAACTAAGCCACAACCTGCGGGGCGAAGGAAACCCAGGCAGGATCACAGTGCAGGACTACTCCGCGCCTAGCCCTGACTGCGGGGCAGGAGGACCCAGGGTTCGCCGGAGGGAACATTCTGGGAAATAGCGCACGGATCCACGTGGAAATGGCGCAGCAAGCCGACACCAGCCGGTCTTCCCGCTCGCCTGAGAGTCCCTAAGTTAGGACACGGGAGAACGGCCTCTACGCAAGGTTGGAGAACCAAGCGAAGGTAGGGTGTCGCCCAGCCCGCAGCTTCCGATTTTTACATCTGCTGGTGAGGTGCCATGAACCAAGGATCACGGCTGTCCCTGGGTATAACAGGGAGGGGCATCTACCACCATTTAGCCAACCTCAGTTCGGGGAGCATTCCCTTTCTGCGAATCCCGAGGCAGAAGCTGCTGGTGCGGCTGAAGTGCCGAGTGATTCAGTCTCACATATTTAACGACACAACATCGCACGACTGGGTCTGCCTCCTCCAGAGCAGAGCTTGCAGGTCTACCACCTGGTCGCGGAAAGGCGTGGTGGGGACCTTGGGCACCGAGCCGGGGTCTCGACGGTAACGTGGAGAACGCCGGGCCCGAATTCTCGACACACTTTGCTGGCAGAGAAGCTTATAGGCCCTCTTGATGGGAGCCAGGGCAGTCAGGAGCGCTG
>NC_133363.1:55015575-55131621 GCF_049309525.1 Garra rufa
TATCATCATCATCACAGTATAGGGAAAATTTTGCATATTGGTTCACAGTTGGCATTATCTGAAGTCCTTGCATTGATTGCATTTAATTAAATCAACATTATATTTGGTCAGTCTGATCTTGAGGCCTTAGAGATGTTAAATTGTGAAGATCTTGAGTTTTCATTGAGTTGTTATAACTTAGCCATAAAATGTCTGATCTGCCACAAAATTCACAGGTTTGGTAAGAGTCCTGGCCTGAAGACACCTAAAGGCCAATATTCAGATATTATCATAGCGCCACTTGTTGGCAGCAGGATATATCATATCTTTCACTAACTCAAACATACCAAGGTCAATCTGCACCAAACTTCATATGTTTGATAATAGTGCTGGCCTGAACACATCTACATGCCAATGATCAGTTATAGGCATAGCGCCACCATCTGGCAGCGGCAAGTTTGGCACATTTAAATGACTTATGACATATTTTTTCTATATTTACTGTTTTAAAAGAATACTGCCCACCGTTTGCTGATTTCCTGAAGCCACCGGTCGGCGGTGAGCCCAGGTGCGAGGGCCCGTTCATCGCTGCTCGCAGCTTTAATTATTCTTCTTCTTCTTCTTCTCCAAAATGAAAAGTCTTTTTGAGGGCCTAAACATGCCCGAAAACTCACGAAACTTTGCACACGCATCAGACCTGGCGAAAATTTACATCTAATATGGTTTTCAAAAGTGGGTGTGGCAAAATGGCTCGATAGCGCCACCTATAAAATTTCAACGGAGTGCGCCTCGAGCTACGTTTCACGTACATGTACGAAACTCGGTACACATGTGTAACACACCAATACCTACAAAAAAGTCTCCTGGTGCAACATCCGAAACCCAACAGGAAGTCCGTTATATTGAATTTCCTGTACGATTTTTGTGCAGTTTTTGCCATTTTCAGGCCTCGTACTTTAACGAACTCCTCCTACAGTTTTTATCCGATCATCTTCAAATTTGCTGAGTATCATCATAAGGCCTTTGCGATGTTAAATTGCGAAGCTTTAGAGTTTTCGTCAATGGGCGTGTCCGTGGCGGCCTGACAAACTTTGATGTTTCGCCATGAAAAAGGAAGTTGCTATAACTCAGGCATACGATGTCCGATCTGCCTCAAACTTCACATGTTTGATGACAGTCCGGTCCTGAACACATGTCAGTGCCCAAATTCAGTTATAGTCATAGCGCCACCTGCTGACAACAGGAAATGACATGTTTAACACTGTTACGGACTCTTAGCAACATATTGAAAAGCGTTAACAAGTCGTAAATAGTCTAGCAACATGCTACAAACATGCTAAAAACATGCTAGCAACACTTAGCTAAGAGCTAAAGCATGCTATTAATACAAATACAAAAGGAAATTGCTGTAACTCATGTATATACTGTTGAATCTGACCCAAACTTAATATTCAACATGCTACAAAAATAATAAAGCATGCTAGCAACACTTAGCTAATATGCTAAAGCATGCTAATAATACAATAAAACAGGAAGTTACTCTAACTCAGGCATACCATGTCCAATCAGCCCCAAACTTAACATGTTTGATAAGAATCCTGGCCTAAACACACGCCCATGCCTGTATTCAGTTATAGTCATAGCGCCACCAGCTGGTAACAGGAAGCCATATGTTTAATACTGTTGTGGATGACTAGCAACATTTTAAAAAAAATTCAACAACTGTTAAAAAGGGTAGAAACATGCTAGAAACATGCTATAACATGTTAACAACATTTAGCTAAGTGCTAAAGCATGCTCTTAATGCAATGAAACAGGAAGTTACTGTAACTCAGGCATGCAATGTCCAATCAGCCCCAAACTTCACGTTTGATAACAGTCGTGACCTGAAGATGTCTACATGCCAATATTCAGTTATAGTTATAGCGCCACCTACTGTCAACAGGAAGTGACATGTTTAACACTGTGACACACTATTAGCAACACACTAAAAAAGCCATTGAGTGCTAAACTAGTTAAAAACGTACTCAAACATGCTAGCAACACTTACTTAGTGCTAAAGCATGTTGTTAAAGACATAAAACAGGAAGTTACTGTAACTCAGGCATGCAATGTCCAATCAGCCCCAAACTTCACATGTTTGATAAGACTCCTGGCCTGAAGATATATACATGCCCATATTCAGTTATAGTCACAGCGCCACCTGCTGACAACAGGAAGTGATGTTTAATGGTGTTACGGACTCCTAGCAACATATTAAAAAGCTTTAGCAAGTTTTAAATAGGCTAGCATCATGTTAGAATCATGTTAAAACATGCTAGCAACACTTAGCTAAGAGCTAAAGCATGATATTAATACAAAGAAAAATAAGTGTAACTCATGCATACAATGTCCAATCTGACCCAAGATTAATATGTTTGATAAGAGTCCTGGTCTGAACACAAGCCCATGCCCATATTCAGTTATAGTCATAGTGCCACCTGCTGGCAATAGGAAGTCACATGTTTAATACTGTTGTGGATGCCAAGCAACATTTTAAAAATATCAACAAGTGTTAAATAGGGTAGCAACATGCTAGAAACATGTTAGCAACATTTTGCTAAGTGTTAAAGCATACTCTTAAAGCAATGAAACAGGAAGTTACTGTAACTCAGGCATGCAATGTCCAGTCAGCCCCAAACTTAATATGTTTGATAAGAGTCCTGGCCTGAATACATTTACATGCCAGTATTTAGTTATAGTCATAGCGCCACCAGCTGGCAACAGCAAATTACTTGTTTTACACTAACTTAAGCATGCAATGTACAATTTGCACCAAACTTGACATGTTTGCCAATAGTCCTGGCCTGAAGACATCTAAAAGCCAATATTTCTTAATAGCGCCACCTGTTGGCAGCAGGATATGTCATGACTTACACTCAAGCATGCCATGTTCAAGCTTCACCAAACTTCATATGTTTCATGAAAGCACTGGCCTGAACACATCTGCATGCCAATATTCAGTTATAGGCATAGCGCCACCAGCTGGCAGCAGGAAGATTGGCACATATCAATGACTTTGACATATTCCTCCTACATTTACTGTGTTAATAGCATAGTGCCCACCATTCGCCACCGATTGGCGGTGAGCCCGAGTGCGAGGGCCCTACCATCGCTGCTTGCAGCTTTAATTAGGGCCCGAGCACCGATGGTGTGAGGACCCTATTGAATCTGCTCCGTTTATTATTATTATTATTATTATTATTCTTCTTATCCGGAATGAATCGCATTTTTGAGGGCCTAGACATACCCGAAAACTAACGAAACTTCGCACACACATCAGACCTGGCGAAAATGGACGTCTGATATGGGTTGCAGAAGTGGGTGTGGCAAAATGGCTCAATAGCGCCACCTTTACACGTTCCGCGGTGTGCACATTCAGCTGTGATTATCGTACATGCACAAAAATCGGTACACACATGTAGCACACCAATACCTACAAAAAAGCCTCTTGAGATAAAATCCGAAACCCAACAGGAAGTCGGTTATTATTAATTTTCTCAGCAAAATTTGTGTAATTTTTGCCATTTTCAGGTGTCATACTTGAACGAACTCCTCCTAGAGATTTAGTCCGATCAACACCAAATTTGGTGAATCTAATCTAAAGCCCTTTGTGACGTTAAATTGTGAAGATCTAGAGTTTTCATCGGAGGGCGTGTCCGTGGCGGCCTCGCAAATTTCGATGTTTCGCCATGAAAAAGGAAGTTGCTATAACTTAGGCATAAAATGTCCGATCTGTCCCAAACTTCACATGTGTGATAACACTCCTGACCTGATGACATCTACATGCCCATATTCAGTTATAGTCATAGCGCCACCTGCAGGCAACAGGAAGTGTCATGCTGTACTCTACAACCAACTCCTCCTAGAGATTTATACAGATCAACACCAAAATCGGTCAGTCTAATATAAAGGCCTTAGCGATGTTAAATTGTGAAGATCTTGAGTTTTCGGTAAAGGGCGTGTCCGTGGCGGCCTGACAAATTTCGAGGTCTCGCCATGGATATAAAACTTGTTATAACTCAGCCATAAAATGTCCGATTTGCCTCAAACTTCACATATTCGATAAGAGTCCTGGCCTGAACACATCTGAAGGCCAATGTTCTATTATAATCACAGCGCCACCTGTTGGCAACAGGAAATGACTTGTATCAAACTCCTCCTAGAGATTTAATGATATCAACATTATATTTGGTCAGTCTGATCTAGAGGCCTTAGAGATGTTAAATTGCGAAGATCTTGAGTTTTCGTTAAAGGGCGTGTCTGTGGCGGCGTGACAAAATTTGATGTTTCGCCATGGACATAGAAGTTGTTATAACTCAGCCATAAAATGTCCGATCTGCCTCAAACTTCACAGGTTTGGTGAGAGTCCTGGCCTGAAGACACCTAGAGGCCAATATTCAGATATTATCATAGCGCCACCTGTTGGCAGCAGGATATATCATATCTTTCACTAACTCAAACATACCATGTTCAATCTGCACCAAACTTCATATGTTTGATGAAAGTGGTGGCCTGATCACATCTACATGCCAATAATCAGTTATAGGCATAGCGCCACCAGCTGGCAGCAGGAAATTTGGCACATTTAAGTGACTTTGACATATTTCTCATATTTTTACTGTATTAAAAGCATACTACCAACCATTTGCTGTGTTCCTAAAGCCACCGGTCGGCGGTGAGCCCGTGTGCGAGGGCCCGTTCATCGCTGCTTGCAGCTTTAATATTATTATTATTCTTCTTCTTCTCCAAAGTGAATCGCATTTTAGAGGACCTAAACATTCCCGAAAACTCACAAAACTTTGCACACACATCAAACCTGGCGAAAATTCACGTCTGATTTGGGTTTCAGAAGTGGGTGTGGCAAAATGGCTCGACAGCGCCACCTTTAGACGTTCAGCGGTGTGCGCTTTCAGCTGTGATTCACGTACATGCACCGAAATCGGTACACACATGTAACTCACCAATACCTACAAAAAAGCCTCTTGGAACAAAATCCGGAACCCAACAGGAAGTCGGTTAATATTAATATTCTCTGCAAAATTTGTGTCATTTTTGCCTTTTTCAGGTGTCGTACTTGAACGAACTCCTCCTACAGATTTATTCGGATCAACGCCAAATTTGCAGAGTCTAGTCTAAAGCCCTTTGTGACGTTAAATTGTGAAGATCTAGAGTTTTCATCAGAGGGCGTGTCCGTGGCGGCCTCGCAAATTTCGATGTTTCGCCATGAAAAAGGAAGTTGCTATAACTCAGGCATACAATGTCCGATCTGTCCCAAACTTCACATGTGTGATAACACTCCTGACCTGAAGATATCTACATGCCCATATTCAGTTATAGTCATAGCGCCACCTGCAGGCAACAGGAAGTGTCATGCTGTACTCTACAACCAACTCCTCCTAGAGATTTATTCAGATCAACACCAACATCGGTCAGTCTAATATAAAGGCCGTAGCGATGTTAAATTGTGAAGATCTTGAGTTTTCGGTAAAGGGCGTGTCCGTGGCGGCCTGACAAATTTCGAGGTCTCGCCATGGATATAAAACTTGTTATAACTCAGCCATAAAATGTCCGATTTGCCTCAAACTTCACATATTCGATAAGAGTCCTGGCCTGAACACATCTGAAGGCCAATATTCTATTATAATCACAGCGCCACCTGTTGGCAACAGGAAATGACTTGTATCAAACTCCTCCTAGAGATTTAATGAAGTCAACATTATATTTGGCCATTCTGATCTAGAGGCCTTAGAGATGTTAAATTGTGAAGATCTTGAGTTTTCGTTAAAGGGCGTGTCTGTGGCGGCATGACAAAGTTTGATGTTTCGTCATAAACATATAAGTAGTTATAACTCAGCTATAAAATGTCCGATCTGCCTCAAACTTCACAGGTTTGGTAAGAGTCCTGGCCTGAAGACACCTAAAGGCCAATATTCAGATATTATCATAGTGCCACCTGTTGGCAGCAGGATATATCGTGTCTTTCACTAACTCAAACATACCAAGGTCAATCTGCACCAAACTTCATATGATTGATGAAAGTGGTGGCCTGAACACATCTACATGCCAATAATCAGTTAATATGCATAGCGCCACCAGCTGGCAGCAGGTAATTTGGCACATTTAAGTGACTTTGATCTATTTTTCCTACATTTACTGTATTAAAAGCATACTGCCCACCGTTTGCTGTGTTCCTAAAGCCACTGGTCGGCGGTGAGCCCGTGTGCGAGGGCCCGTTCATCGCTGCTTGCAGCTTTAATTATTATTATTATTCTTATCCGGAATGAATCGCATTTTTGAGGGCCTAAACATACCCGAAAACTAACAAAACTTTGCACACACATCAGACCTGGCGAAAATGGACATCTGATATGGGTTGCAGAAGTGGGTGTGGCAAAATGGCTCAATAGCGCCACCTTTACACGTTCCGCGGTGTGCGCATTCAGCTGTGATTATCGTACATGCACAAAAATCGGTACACATATGTAACACACCAATACCTACAAAAAAGCCTCTTGAGATAAAATCCGAAACCCAACAGGAAGTCGGTTATTATTAATTTTCTCGGCAAAATTTGTGTCATTTTTGCCATTTTCAGGTGTCATACTTGAACGAACTCCTCCTAGAGATTTATTCCGATCAACACCAAATTTGGTGAGTCTAATCTAAAGCCTTTTGTGACGTTAAATTGTGAAGATCTAGAGTTTTCATCGGAGGGCGTGTCCGTGGCGGCCTCGCAAATTTCGATGTTTCGCCATGAAAAAGGAAGTTGCTATAACTTAGGCATAAAATGTCCGATCTGTCCCAAACTTCACATGTGTGATAACACTCCTGACCTGAAGACATCTACATGCGCATATTCAGTTATAGTCATAGCGCCACCTGCTGGCAACAGGAAGTGTCATGTTGTACTCTGCAACAAACTCCTCCTAGAAATTTATACAGATCAACACCAAAATCGGTCAGTCTAATATAAATGCTTTAGTGATGTTAAATTGCGAAGATCTTGAGTTTTCGTTGAAGGGCGTGTCCGTGGCGGCCTGACAAATTTCGAGTTCTCGCCATGGATATAAAACTTGTTATAACTCAGCCATAAAATGTCCAATTAGCCTCAAACTTAACATATTCGATAAGAGTCCTGGCCTAAACACATCTGAAGGCCAATATTCTATTATAATCACAGCGCCACCTGTTGGCAACAGGAAATGACTTGTACCAAACTCCTCCTAGAGATTTAATGATATCAACATTATATTTGGTCAGTCTGATCTCGAGGCCTTAGAGATGTTAAATTGTGAAGATCTTGAGTTTTCGTTAAAGGGCGTGTCCGTGGCGGCCTGACAAAGTTTGATGTTTCGCCATGGACATAAAAGTTGTTATAACTCAGCCATAAAATGTCCGATCTGCCTCAAACTTCACATGTTTGGTAAAAGTCCTGGCCTGAAGACATCTAAAGGCCAATATACAGATATTATTATAGCGCCACCTATTGGCAGCAGGATATATCATATCTTGCACTAACTCACACATACCAAGGTCAATCTGCACCAAACTTCATATGTTTGATCAAAGTGCTGGCCTGAACACATCTACATGCCAATAATCAGTTATAGGCATAGCGCCACCAGCTGGCAGCAGGAAGTTTGGCACATTTAAGTGACTTTGATCTATTTTTCCTACATTTACTGTATTAAAAGCATACTGCCCACCGTTTGCTGTGTTCCTAAAGCCACCGGTCGGCGGTGAGCCCGTGTGCGAGGGCCCGTTCATCGCTGCTTGCAGCTTTAATTATTATTATTATTGTAAAGTTTTAGTACTGCACTATTAATGATGGTTATTAGGAAACACAGACTTGCAGACAATGGTGAGTGAAACAGGAGAAGGAGTCCAGAGGAAGTGGTCATGAGGAGAACAACACAGTGGTAAGTGGTGCAGGTGTTGTGCCAAATTCTGATCCCCACCAGATTATTACCCTACTAGTATTGTTAGGTTTAGGGTTAGGTGTGGGGGAGGGATTGGGATTAGGAAATTAGGTAGCGATTTCAACAAGGTGGAGTAATAATTTGGCAGGGGGTCAAAAATGGGCACAACACATGTATAATAATTAAAAAAATCCTACAATTGTAGTTGTAGACCAGACAATTGTGTGTGTGGTGAAGGCTTTAGAGAGGTGCTGATGAGGGTGATTGTGCAATGTGTGCAGGTGGGAGATGTTGGTTGAAAAATACTATGCATTCACCCAATATATGCAGCATACAAGAGCAAATTTTGAAATTGCCGAATTTCCCATGTTGTACATCAATTCTTGCACCTTTGTTGTTTGTTTTAGTAATTTGTTTTGTAACAAGTTATGTCTGGTATTCATAAAAGACAGTATTTACTTTGCCACAACAGCGCCTTCTTGTGAAGTTTCATTTGTGAATAGTCAAGAGTTAGCATAAAAAGGTTAATCATCACGTTTTGTTTGCTTGTTTAATGCAGGTGCATTAATGGTGGATTAGAAGTTATCAAACCACTTCAGATTAGCCTTATATATATATATATATATATATATATATATATATATATATGCATGTATGTACTATAACATACTGAGGGTAACACTTTGGAATACTGTTTCTTACTTACTACAGAACTAATAAGGAATTATTGAAGAACTAACAGGTAACTATTACAGTTTTTTTCAATCGCTAACAAGCGCTTACCCATACTTCAGATACTTTTTCTAAACTCTTAACACAGACTCGCAACTACAAAACACAATTGGCCAAATGGATAATTTTCTTCTCAAAAATACATTTTGTTAAATATATACTAACTCTTCATTTCAAAATAGAACACATCTTTCTCTGCACACACTAACTTTACCAAAACACTGGAAATCTGACTCAAAATGAAATTATTCTGTCAAAGAATAACACTTGTTTTCACTTCACAAGGTACATGCAGTCAATCAAAGTACACCAGGTTTCAAAATACTGGCTATTGTTGACATTACAAAAACTGCATAGACTTTTTATGTTTCAGTTTTACAGGTATTTACATGCAAAACATGCAATCCACCATTTTGACACTAAATTTCTTGGTTGGGAACTGTCTGTCCACATGTACAGTAATGTTCACATTCAAAAGCATTCCAGTAAAAAGCAAATAAGTTTCTTTTTATGTTTATTACAGGAGGTACAGTAGAAACACGGTATGATAGAACAGAAAAAAGTTTTACTGTATACAGTGAACCAAATATCCATGAAACACACAAGAGCATTCTGAACAAAATTACTGTATCTAATCTCTGCGATCTTGAAATGAATTGAATTGAGAATTACAGTTTTTCTCAATTGCTTAAACACATTTCTTGAAATTATGCCTCTTATTTGCGAAACTCTAAACACAAATCCACAACTCCTAACTCATTTCCCCAAACTTCCTATACTGAGGTCAAAATGAACCTCTCCACTCAAAACAATTCAATCTTGCTGAAAAACCAAACTTTGCTTTCAGACATGACATACAAATCCTCAAAAACAAACACACTACAACACAGTTTTACACACTGATGAGATAAATTCAAAACAATACTACAAAAACAATACAAATAAAAAAAAAATTCACATGATGAACACAACAAATCTATTCCTTTGCAAGTGTTTTATTCCTTAATTTATTGTACTGTAGAGTACAGTACAAAACAGCAAAAAACAACAAAATAATTATTCTGCCCAGCATCCTGTCTTTGGTCTGGGACAGGCCAAAGAACCTCTTCAGCATCACAGGCTAAATTAGCCCTGGCCAGGCAGCAGGGGTCAAATCCTCTTGCATGCCCGATCCAACCCTGGCACTCATCAACTAAAATATATGAGACTGCTTGTCTTCTTGCCCTTGCTCTTCCTCTGTCTCTTCCATGTTGTTGTCGTCATCGTCCTCCTTCTTCTCCTCCTCCTCTTCCTCTTTCACCTCCTACTCTTCCTCTTCAAAATTACACATTACTGTATGTGGAATATTGATTGAAAAAGAATGGATAGGATTCACAGTTACACTTGTACTATTGGTCTGACAAAAATAATAATAATAATAATAAAATAAAAGCACACAATGTCATTGTGAAACAATGAAAAAGAGAAATATGGGCACAAAGGTGAAAATAAAAATAAGAAAGTCCACTGTCAGAATTTGTAACTCCTGTGTTGTCCTCTGTCTATATATGCTTTCTAATTGAAGGTTCATGAGCTGTACCTTTGATCTATTTCAGAGAACTGCTTTATCATTGGTTGATCTATATTATCTTCATTAGTGAAAGTCAAGATTCACTTGAATAATTCATGGCAAATTTACAAAAAGTCTAATAGAAATGTGTAGAATATATGATTGACAATTTAGGACAACTAGATCAAAAATTTTGCATTTAGGTAATGATTTATATGATGAGCTAATGACTTGATGTTTTGAGGGGTAAGACTATTGCACAGAGAACTACAGTATATAATACATTTTGAGCAACATGACAATAGCAACTGATAATGTAGGAAACTGCAGACAAATGTATATTTCATTTCTGATCTGAGAAATGCACCAAAGTGACTGAGAAAAACTTTTATCCTTTTATCTCCATCGAAGTTTCTGATTGGTGTGAAAAAACTGTAATACATAATACATTTTGAGCAACATGACAAGAGACTAGATGATGTGGATGTTGAACAACTACTTTTGACAATTTCATTTCTGATCTGAGAAATGCACCAAAGTGACTGAGAAAAACTGTAAGCTGACTTTGGCTCTTTTATCTCCACCGAAGCTTCTGATTGGTGTGTGCTAAATTTTGAGTCCTAGTGTTTCCACTTGGGTAATTGTGTGCTAATTGAGCTCAAACTTCGCAGACTTGAGTGAACAATATTGAATGCTTGTGCTTTCTAAATGACCACATGGTGTAAGCACTGAGAAATGTAGGGATTTGTGTGTAGAGTTTTGAAGTAACAGTTCACCAAATTTAACTCATGTGTCAAAGCAGGGAATAGTGTTTATTGTTTAGGGAAATGGGTGTGCTTTTTCAAAAATGGCGTTATAGTTTTGAAATTTTAGTTCAAAAGACTGGTTATAGTGTTTTAGCAATTGAGAAAAACTGTAATGGTAAATTCCAATTCACTTCCTGGAATGGAATTGGATTTGGAAATGGAATGTCAGGAAACAGAATTGAAATCAAATAAATTCAAAAAAATTCCACTTGAGTTGCTAGTTTATAGTACATCAAATATTGTAAATCACATAAACAACAAACACATAAAAGAAATACAAAGTACTGCATGTTTAGTTGGTTAAGCATGATCATTTCACATGCCAAATTTCAGGAAATGATAATAATTCGATGCAATAAAAAGTGAATGAAATACATGAATGAACATGACTCATTTTTTTTTTGTGAGTTGAGACATATATTATGTGGTAATCATATATTGAATGTATAGTACATCCAGAAACTTATCACCACTGCCATTCAATTATTAATTCATAATGTACCGTTCTCATTTTTATTTACTTGCATTTGATCAACTCTATTTCATACATTACTTGGTATTTGTAAAGCATCATAAATAAAGTTAAAATGTATGTCTCTAAATGCAATCACACATAGATGCTCAGAAACAGCAATAAATGGAATTCAGTGGAATTTCCCTGAATTGAATTCCACTTCCTGTAATTCCAATTCAATTCCAACTCTGTTTCCTGTAATTGTTGTTGAATTCCAATTCCATTACAATTCCATTTCCTTCTTTGAATTGGAATTGTTGAGTTCATTCCTGAATTAACCCCAACCCTGTTTCCAAAACATCACTCCTCAAAGTCCTCATTTTACTGTAGAAGTGTAAATGTAATAGAAAAAATTACTGCCTCTGAGTCTAAGCCAGACTGGAATCTGCTGTGGTTGGCCCAATTTACCCAACATAAATCAGCTATTCAATTGTTTGTTTATTATCAGCGGAGATATATTTTTGATATTGATATTGTTTTTGAACTGATATCAGTGCAGAAGCAGAGGTTTTTATACTGTATCTAAGGTTTGGAATAATGTATTTGCTATTGTGGGATGTTGTGTGTTAACATTCGTAAATACTACAAAAACAATCCATAATTTTGTTGGGAGGTATAGCTTGTCTGTTAAGAAAATGTAAGCATTGTGGAAATGTGTTCACTGACTGCATATTGGGTGAAAACGACATGAAATGTGTGAATGGTATGGCCACAAAAGACCGATGCTGTGCTAATTGTGTTTAGAGTTTTGAAAATGTGACAACTGTTTGGACAAACGCTTGTTAGCGACTGAAAAAAACTGTAATTAACACTTGACTCACTACTGTTAACTACTAAGGAAGATGTGCTAACTAATCAGTAATCAGTATGTGTTAAGTAACAGGTTGCTAATCAATAACTAATGTATTCTGTCATACCTCCTGGAGAACTACTATTAATTATCTAATAGTTAAGGTTCAAGAAAAATACCTATGAAGTAACTACTAATGAACATACACAATTACATTGAGTTGTGACCCTTTCATATATAAATGTTATTAGCAATAGTAGTAGTATGCAAATTCAATATTAATAAATGGAATAAACTTTATAGAGAATTGTCTTGTGAATGTTTTGTAAGAAATTCACTTAGCTTCCGATTTTTGCCAGTGTTACCGGCTAATAAAATTATTTCTCTGCCTCATCTGTTCTGGTCCTATCTGTCCTGACACCGATAGGAACCCAACCACCACTCTAGTGCCATGCGATAACTTACCTTAGTTTTTATATTTTGTATAAAGTACTGTGTGTCCTCAGCATATACCATATTAATTCAGTTCCTGTATGTAAGGCCAGGACTGAGGGAAAGTAAAAATACAGGTAACCCATTAGTAAATAGAATTAAAATTATCAAAAGAATTATCAAATAATTCTGCAGGACTTATTTCAAACCTGAAACAATAGGCCTATTCTTAAGCACAAATATAGTGAACCCTTAAGTAAATTAATAAAGAATTATCAGATAATTATGCAGGAATTACTTAGAACCTGAAACAGTATTCTAAAGTGAAAACAAAGGGAACCCATTAGTAATTAATAAATAATTATCAAATAATTCTGCAGGACTTATTTCAAACCTGCAACAGTATACCTATTCTAAAGTAAAATTATAGTGAACCCTTTAGTAATTAATAAACAATTATCATATAATTTCGCAAGAATATATTTAATTTGCATTATAGGCTAATAATAGTAGTAGTAGACCGTAACAAAGTTACTAGTAGTACTTTGTATTTGTCCTTTTACTCAAGTACTTGATTTGTGGGCCACAGCCCGATTATTATGGTGACTATTTGCATATAACTGTTCAGTAGCAGTTACTTCATAGTTATTTTTCTTGTACCATAACTACTATATAATTAATAGTAGTTCTCCATGGTATGACAGAATACATTAGTTATTGATTAGCTACCTGTTACTTAACACATCTTTCTTATTAGTTAACAGTAGTGAGTCAAGTGTTAATGAACAGTTACCTGTTAGTTCTTCAATAATTCCTTATTAGTTCTGTAGTAATTAAGAAACAGTATTCTAAAGTTTTACCAATTAAACCAATGTATGAACAATATAATTGTACATAACATTATTTTAGATTTAATTCTGTGATGGTGCATAAAATAACGTATAGACATAAACGCACAAGGTGACAACAGGAGGAACTACCGTATAACATCACTGCAGGTGAAGGCGGGTTTCTCTAAAAGTGAAAGTAATAAAAAACAATCAGGAAGCTTGTTTAAACTGTTTAACAAACAGGACATTTATGAGACAAAAAGACGAATGTGAGCACAGTTGATAGCTACTCACCAGAGTATGTGAGCGGAGCGGAGTGGGAGCGGAGCGTGGAGTGGAGCGGTGTGATTTTGAATGGAGGGAGGAGCGGATTTTTGAAAAGTCGGAGCGTCGTGGTTTTCACTCGCTCCAAGTGCGCTCCGCCACCGCTCCATCATAAGTACAATTCATGCCAACGGTCCGTAATATAACTGCATAATAAGCAGGAATTCACATGTTAAACATATTTAGCTTGATAGAGATGGATCACTCAAATCAGAATTATAGTTCACAAGGAATTAGATTGTTCCTTCTAGATACTAAATATATTCAGCTGAAAGCCTCATTTAAACATGTGCAGCACTTATTCACACGCAATCGCTGTGACAATAATGCATTACAACAAATGTAATGGTATCCGATTTCGAATGAGCAGAAATCTGTTAGAAATGCAGCGATCCATCAGTAAAACAACTGACGAAAATGTATTGTTACTTTCATTACAAACTTTGCACTGCATAAAGCAGTAGTTATACTCTTTTAATGCTGACAATGTTATATAGCTTGGTATGTGGTAGGTACAAAGTTTGCACACTATTCCAAACTCTCCTGTTGTTTTATTGAAGTATTTATTTTTTATTTTTAATATGTGTTATGAACAGGACCATTATATTTCAAACATTAGACTATTTCTGAATTTTTTGACGCGGAGCGAAGGCGGAGCGGTGTTTCTGATATCAGTGAGCGAGGAGTGGAGCGTGAGCGGGAAATTGTGAACCCGGAGCGGAGCTGGAGCGGAGTGATTATTAAATGCACTGAGCGCGGAGGGGAAATTGTTGCCGCTCCACTCCGCTCACATACTCTGCTACTCACTCACAGGTACGTGACGGTAATATAAGATAGATTTACCTTAAACACATTTGAAAGGTTAGTTGTTTGGTTTAGCATGGTTTATGGTTCAGCGTCTGAGTAGAACAAGCTGGAATAAACCAGGTTAAAGCATAAGTTAAAGACACAGCTAGTTTGGTCAATTGCTATATACTGAACACAAGAACTGCACATCTCTGATTATTTGAAAAAAAAACAACAAAAAAAAAACACTGAAGTTAGGGTTGGGATGAGGATTTGGTTTAGAACTGCTTGTAATTAATTATGTATAATTTAATGCTATATATAGTAAGTACATGTAGGTCAAAAAAGCTTAAACTTTTCATCCGTAGTCATAATCTGTGATCATTTCTACTCAGTAGATTTAAAATTTCATTACATTTGAGAAACTTGAGCACAACAAAGTAGGGAGCAGATTTCATGCTGTGTTTTTCTGACTAGATGTAAAGAAAAGAAGAGCAATGGCAGAACATTTACCAACATCACCAAAACTGATCAGAACAGGGAGTATGGACAGCCTACCTCCATGTAAGTGAGAGAGATGAATAAAGAAAATAACTTTTATTGGTAATCAAGAAGAATTTTACTGGCATAAAAATATTTTCCATATATCAAATATTATTCCAATCGTCAAGTCTGATTGATCCAACAGTGCTTTAAGAGCACTAATTTACAGTCCAGCAGCACCAGGACTTTCCACTGTTTGTATCAATTTCTAAAATCTTATTATCTTCAGGCCTCATAGTAACATTTAGAAGATTAGAACTGGGTAATAAAATAGTTTACATTTTGTGATGAATCAAGCAGTTGAAATCTGCTATATATCACCCTATATGTGTACATCAGATATATATGTGTATATGTATATCAGATAATATTTGTTTATTAAACTGTTGTATAAAAGCAAAAGCAAAATCATAATCGCTGTCACACTGTTGATATGTAGAGTAATATTTGAAACAGCCTTAAGTGTGTGATCTGCTTAATTATATGTGCAGATGTGAACTGGTGATACATTATTGTATTTTTTTATGTGATATATATTCTCTCTCTTTACAGCAATGTCATCCTCCAGTGGTCCTCTGGCTGAGGAGCTTCAGTGTTCAGTGTGTCTGGATGTGTTCACTGATCCAGTGACCATTCCATGTGGACACAACTTCTGTAAGAGCTGCTTGAACCAGTGCTGGAACAACAGTGAGACCTGTATCTGTCCATTGTGTAAAGAAACATTCAGTAAAAAAACCAACCTCAAGATCAACACAGCACTTAGACAGGTTGCGCAGCTCTTTCAGGAAAAGTTTAGTCTAAGCAAATCTGAAGTTCTCTGTGACATCTGTGATGAAACTAAGATAAAAGCCTTGAAGACCTGTTTGATGTGTCAGACTTCTTACTGCAAAACTCACCTGGATCCTCATCAGAGAGTCATGAGCTTAAAGAAACATAAACTGATGGACCCTGTGGAGAATATAAAGGACTATTTATGTCAGAAACACGAGAGACCTCTGGAGCTGTTCTGTAGAGATGATCAGATGTATGTGTGTTCGTTTTGCACTGATGGAGACCATAAGACTCACAACACTGTTACTCTAGAGGACGAGAGTAAAGAGAAGAAGGCACGAGTTACTAATACAATAAAATTACTTCAATAATCTGATTTTAAATAGTAATTATTTTTTTAAATATGCTTACATATATTTTGTCAGCAACTGGAAAATCCATGTTTAGTGATCAAATGTGTGTTTTTGTCTGTTTATAGACTCATCTGATGAAGACACAGAAAGACGTGCAGCAGATGATCCAGGACAGAAACAAGAAGATTGAAGACATAAAACACTCAGCTGAATTTAGAAAAGTGAGTTGAAGATGTTCAATATTTGATGAATAATGATATTTTAATAGATAAAGCTCATTCATTAAAATATATATATATTTTTCAGAAAAGCACAGAACAAGAGAAAGCAGCCAGTGTTGAGCTCTTCAGAGATCTGATGCGCTCCATTGAGAGATGTCAGGCTGAGCTGCTGGAGATGATGGAGGAGAAGCAGAAAGCAGCAGAGAAACAGGGTGAAGACCTCATTCAAGAGCTACAGCAGGAAATCACTGAGCTCAAGATGAGAAACACTGAGTTGGATCATCTCTTACACACTGAGGATCACCTCCAGCTCCTACAGGTCAGTGTCTCTCTGTCTGCTCACATCACAGGACAACACTCACACTCCTCATGCTCAGGGATTTCTCCTCTCTCCTGCTGTAGATTGATCCATCCCTGTGCAGTCCTCCACACACCAGAAACTGGCCTGAGATCAGTATGAACACTGATGTGAGTGTGGAGACTCTGAAGAGAGCTCTGACTCAACTGCAGGAAACTCTAGATGAGAAACTCAAAGAAACTGGTAGGTCAATTTGATGATAGGCTGCAGTTGGTTTGAATGCCACATTTTTAAAGAGTTTATTTAACACTTATAAATATAATTTATATTCTCGTTGCTTTTTTGCTGTTTAGGAAGCTAATGATAATGATATTAAACGTCCTGGCGTTCAATGACACATTTTAAAATTATATGTGGGCTGTTTGTATGGGCTAAATCATTTTATTTTGTAACAACTTGTGATAAATCTGTTTATAGAATACTAATTTACTCCAGCGGTTCTCAATTACAGTCTTTGCCACCCTCCCACTCTGCATATTTTGCATGTCTTTCTTATTTAACACACCTGATTCAGATCATCAGCTCATTAGGAGAACGCGCCTTGCATGAACTGTGTTCCCATTGCTCCTTACTTCCTGAGCACGGGAAATCTGTGTTTACTTCACTATGGAACATTCATTCATGGATTTGTGCTACACCATGGCCTGTAGCATCTTCACAGAAGTGCAGCATCTTACTAGTGAAGTGTGAAGTGTCACATAACATACCTCTGTAAATAAATACAATTTAAATTTGCACAGTTTAATGCCCGTGAAATGGATAATATAGAGTTGTTTCAAACTAGAGTCATGGCAGAATATCCTTTGATGTCTACTTCGCAGGGCACTTATGGTCAAATAGAACAAACGTTTCAAGTGATAAGAGATGCAAACAAAATATGGACTGGAATTGAGAACTACACTTAATCACATCTTGGCCTGCGTCCCAATGTGCATTTTATTCATCCTAAATTCTATGCGATAGTAGTAATTTTCAATACTTTTTATGACAGATAGGGTGGATAGTATGCACATTGGGACGCAGGGACAGACTCCACGGGTGCTCAATATCCCTCCTCATTTCCTCGCTTCTTCGTTCTCCATCCTATGACCAAGCTCAGCCATCTTGTAGGACATCTCAATTCTCTAATTGCAATGTGAGGAGTCTTGAGTGAGGATACACAGGTGTATCTTATGCGGAAATGTTTTATCGACCAAACGTGATGCACATATAAATTCTCCTTCCCCTTCACATCTGTCGTAATAATTTACATTTATATTTTACCTTTGCAGTGTAAATAATGTCATATATTTCAACAGGGCATCTTGCTTTGTTAAAATAACAAACTTTAACAACATATGAGCAGATCCCGTTAGCGCAGCTGATGATGTTTTGAAGTTATGCTTGAGTGGTCAAGAATATTTCAATGTTTATTCTTTGATTCCAACCGCGGCAGTAAAAAGGGTGTTCAAGAGTTACAGGACAGGAGGAATATATTCTAAATAGGAATTTTTGTAACAAGTCTCTTTAATCTTTGTGGAAATTGGTATATCAGATAGAGTGTAAAGGAAACCTCAACATCACCAATTCATTGGATCGTTTTTTGGAATGTTGAATTAAATTATCAAAAATCATAAAGACCCCTAAAATTTGAGTGGTACTGTAAATATAATAACAGTCCTCATTCTAAACAAAATGATAATCAACTTTAATATTTAGTGAAGACAGTTAAACTACATATTATTTGATGGTGGCGGATGGGGCCTGAATAATAGGTTAAAGGTTGAAAACCACTACCATAAAACATGGAAACCCAATGTGTGTGTATGCCTGTGTTTGCATGGGTATAAAGAAATGCATGAAATTACACGTTAAAGGAGAAGTCCGGTGTGATATTGACCTAAAGTGTATTGAATCATGATACCGAGTGTGAACGTACCTTGCATATCTCATCTCGGTTTGTGTCCTGCAGTCCGAAATCTGTGGTCAGTTAGCCGACACTAACAACAGGTTGTCAATGAGGGTGAATAGGGCATCGGAGTAGCCATGTAAATAAATCACTGTTTTATGCCAGTAAAACAGTGATTAAATTTCTTGCAGGTACTGTCTGTATAAATCTTCTTGTAAATAAACTACCGGTGCTTTTTCTGAGTTCTCAATGTCTCGTTTTAAATGTCAGGGCCCTTGGAAGTCTACCAATGAAGTGTGGAGCTACTTTGTACCTCGTAAATGGCATAAAACAGTGATTTATTTACATGGCTACTTCGATGCCCTATTCACCCTAATTGACAACCCGTTGTTAGCGTCGGCTAACTAACCCCAGATTTCGGACTGCAGGACACAAACCGAGATGAGATATGCAAGGTACGTTCACACTCGGTATCATGATTCAATACACTTTAGGTCAATATCACACCGGACTTCTCCTTTAAGATCTGTTCATCAATTTTTATAAAATTTTTGTCTTCACAGTGTTGAGGGGGATGCAGCAGTATGCAGGTACATGTGATTTGTACACAATAACACTTTTCATATACAGTATATGTGTATACAATCATGTGAAAAAGTTAGGACACCCTATTGAATTCCTTGGTTTTCTGTACCAGGACATAATAAAAAATTATCTGGTTCTTGGCAGGTCTTAAAATTTGGAAAATAAATCCTCAGATAAACATCATCGCGTGACATATCACAGTATTATTATTTATTTAAGAAAAAACAGCCAAGAGGAAAAGGTCATGTGTGACGAAGTTAGGACACCCTATGATCAATTGCCTGTAGATCCACTTTTAGCAGCAATAACTTGAAGCCCTCATTTTCTGTGTGACTTTATCAGTCTCTCACATTGTTCTGGAGGAATTTTGGACCACTCTTCTTTTCAACGTTGGTCCAGTTTGTTGAGGTTTATGGGCATTTGCTTATGCACAGCTCTCACCACAGTATTTGAGTCAGGATGAGCTCTGGACTTTGACTGGGCTATTGCAACACCTTGATTCTTTTCTTTTCAGCCATTCTGTTGTAGTTTTGCTGATGTGTTTGGGATCATTGTCCTGTTGCATGACCCAATTTTGGTTCAACTTTGGCTGGCAGACAGATGCCCTCACATTTGACTCTAGAATACTTTGATATACAGAGGAGTTCATGGACGACTCAATGACTGTGAGGTGCTGCCATGTAATTTTAGATAGAAGAGGCTTTCTTTTGCCAAGCCTTCTAAACATCCCATTTTTATCCAATATTTTTCATTTAACATGTTAACTGAGGCCTGTAGAGTCTGAGGTGTAATTTTTGGGTTGTTTGCCATTTCTCTGAGCATTACACTGTCTGAATTTTCTGGGACGTCCACTCCTGGAAGGAGAGGTGTCTGTTTTAAATGTCTTCCACTTGTGAATAAACTTCAAATTGTTTGGAAATGGCCATATTACTCTTCTCAGATTGATAGCAGCAACAATTGCTTCTCTAAGATAATTGCTAATGTCTTACCTCCTTGGAATTGTGTTAACACACACCTGAAGGCTCCAGACCAGCAAACTGCCAAAGCTTATGCTTTTATAGAGGCACACAGACTTGCTGATGATCATTTAATCAAAGGTATTTGATTAGCAGTGCTTGACTGTTATTTACCCTCTTAATTCCAATGTTAACAGTAAGAGTGTCTTAACTTTGTCACACATTGCTTTTACATTTTGTCTTTATTTTTGTTTAATAAGTAATGACACAGTGAAATGTGTCATGTGTGGGTTTTTATTTTTTTTAATTTTTTATGATGTCCTGATATGGAAAACCATGGAATTCAATAGTGTGGCCTAACTTTTTCACATGACTGTTTATATTAATTCTTATACTATACTATACTGAACACTTAATTAAAAATTAAGCATGTTAGGAGCTTTGTATTGTGAAGATGTGGTTCATGTTTTCTGGTCTCTCTCTCTCAGTGGATGTGACTCTGGATCCTGATACAGCTCATCCAAATCTCACCCTGTCTGATGATGGGAAACAAGTGAGACATGGAGACATTAAACAAAAGCTCCCAAACAACCCAGAGAGGTTTGATCACTGCACCTGTGTCCTGGGAAAAGAGGGATTCTCCTCAGGGAGATTTTACTTTGAGGTGCAGGTGAAGGGAAAGACTAGGTGGTCTTTAGGAGTGGTCAGAAAATCTATTAACAGGAAGGGAAAGATCATAGTGTGTCCTCAGAATGGATTCTGGGCTGTGGGTCTGTGGAATGGGAATGAATATTGGGCCTGTGGCAATCCGCCTGTCTCTCTGTCTCTGAGCAGGAAACCGCAGACGGTGGGGGTGTTTGTGAATTATGAGGAAGGTCTGGTCTCCTTTTACGATGTGGAGTCCAGATCTCATATCCACTCTTTCACTGGTCAGTCTTTCACTTATAAACTCTATCCTTTATTTCACACATGTCCTAATGATAAAGGTAAAAATTCTGCCCCACTTATCATCACACCTGCACTCCAAAAAATATGTTGAATTTAATTAACATTATTTTTTCAGTGAAATTAAGTTTATTACATTAGTGTATGCAATGACAATTAGTTGAGTCAAATCAACATTCTTAATTCCCTCCAAAACTATTAAATTGAATAATCCTAAAATTAGTATCAAACTAAAATAATACAAATAATCAAGTTTAATTTTAAATGTTATTTCATGAACAGCTCTCAAAAATCAATTTTTATTTTTAGGTCTAAGCAGATAGTTTTGTCACATCCATGGCATGCTGTAATGAGTCCACTGAAGGCAAGAGTAGTGAGAACCCAAGTGCAGTTTATTTACAGACACGTGAAATCCAAAATCCAAACATAATCCAAACAATGACTTGACAGGAAACAGACTTAACTTGGAATAGATATAGACTTCGCATAAAGCAGACTTGACTTGGCATGAAACAGACACAGACACTCAAACCAACCAATGAAAACAAGGAACAAGACTATAGCAACCAATGAACAGATAGAACAGAGAAGCACATGTAAAGACATAAACCAATGAAAGCATAACACATAGAACAGAGGAACCAATAGCAGGAATACATGAGGGAGGGAAGGGGAAGCAAGACACTAACAGCATGAACCAAATACATAAAAGACATGAAAACATGAACATGAGCAAAACTCCAAAACAAAACCCAAACCACACGTTACATTCCCCCCCCTCTAAGGGCGACTCTAGACGCCCCCCAAAAAACTAAACCCAACAAGTCCAGGTTCATGCAGGGGAGCAGGTACAGAGTTATAGCATAGAGCATAGAACAGGGGACAAGACCATGGGCTATGGTGCAGTGATGGGCCTGGACCATGGAGCAGAGGCAGAAGTTAAAGCACTGGAGGACCTGGGCCATGGGGCAGTGGCAGACCATAAAACCCTGGAGGACCTGGGCCATGGAGCAGGGGCAGACAGTGGAGCATTGGAAGCTTGGCTAAACAGGCAGTGATGGTGATCTTCTTCTACAGAGGCGGTGCTTAATCTTCCTATTACACCGTAGAGTAGAACTTTCCAAAAGCTGTCGTTTTGGCACTCTGCCTTCAATATAATCTGTTTTTAGACAACAAAGTTCTGAACTTTTTTTTATAGTACAATGACCTCTTATACAGTACATCAAAAGACCCAGGATTTTGGGTTTCTCAGCTCATCGCCCCTTTAAGTAAGTAACTTTATTTACTTAAGGAAATTGAACAAGCATCAAATGTTTTTTTATTCTACTAAAACGTGTAAAATAAAAATATTCAGTTGAACTAAAATGCAACTGTTTCAAGTCAGTGTAAATTACAGATGTGTACAAAAAGTGTTTGAGAGTGTTAATTACAAATGAATGAATATACAACTCAGATATGAAATTAAGCATTTGTATTTGTATTAAGGAACATGATCTTTTTCATTTGTATTGCAAATCGGACATTGTTATAAATGGCAAATGTTACAGAACATTTTTGATATTTCTATTCAAATGCAAAATTATATTTGAAACATGTTCAGTTTGATTATCTGTCCATAATTTGATCAAATATACCTTATAGAGACTGAATGAAGTATTGCAGTTCAGCTTCAGGAATAATGTATGTGTGTTGATCTTATTTCACACACATTTGTGACCCTGGACCACAAAACCAGTAGCTTAACCCTTTAACTGATATCTCTACTGTACAGTTGAGCTAACTTTGATAGGAAATAAATCTATCTGGAGAAAGAGATGAGAGAGCAATCTTTCCACAGCTATACTGCCCCATCTCTGTGTGTGCTGTTTCCATGGAGGCATGGGAATTTCCAGTTTTCAAGTGACAGCAGCAGTTTACAAACTACAGTCAGTCACGCAGAAAGGAGATTGGTGCTGGTCAGTCATCAGATAATAGGGTCAAACAAGCAATCAAGGAAGTAGGAATGAAACCATAGTTGTTGTGGATAGGGTAGCAAAATATATGACAAATGCAGAAATGTTTATTATAATAATGATCCAAATCATGCGTGACCATATGGTTGATATGTCTGTAAAAGGCATGGTATAGCATATGTATTGCCATACGTATGGTGTACATTTTAGGACATCCTCAGGCCTCAGTCATACAATGAAAAGGCGTCATGCCTCAGTCACAGGACAAAACGGCATCGTGCCTTAGACTGAAAGGCTTCAGGTCTCAGAAAAATGATGTCAGGTGTCAGGTATCATACAATTAGACACCAGGCGAAACGGACTTAGATTGAAAGGCATCAAACAAAAAGGCATCAGGTGAAACGGACTCAGGTGGAGTGTGACGTCACACACACGCGGTTCAGAACAAGCAAAGTGGTGTGGAACGTCATTTATTCTGGACTTGTCACTATACTGAACAATTCTGTGAAAATATTGGTTCATTTATTAATAATAATATCCAGCAAGATGTAGGCCTATGCATTACTTTCAAAGGCATAATTTTAGGACATTGTGATTCTGACTCTACTAAAAGCAATGCTTGTTTTGTTATGAACTTATTTTTTTTCTTTGTAAATTTTATATGCACAAATATAAATTTACCAACAACAAACCGCAGTTTCTTGTTTTTTTGAAAGAATTTAAAAATGATCTAAACACCATTTTGTTGTCAGAAAATAAAAAAGCAAGAAGAACAATTTTTATTGTGCAGTGACTTTAAGCAGTATACTGTAAATGATGGTTAAATGTCTTACCCTCACGTTCTTATGTACTTCAATAATACTTCAGTTGACATAATGTATATTCATGATATTTTGTGTTATGTACAAACGTCTTTTAAATGTCAACTCTGTTCTTTTTTTTTGCATTAATAAAAAATAAAAAATAAAGTGGTGTGGAACGGAGCATTTATATGCAATGTTGTACTTCTCTTGTTGTTATATGTTCATATTCAATAAAAAAAGGGGTGTAAAACGGTTGAGGATGGTAAGCTGCTCCTTATATATTTTATTTTAACTAATTAAATTGTATTCAAAGGAGAAAATGCATTTCACGAGTATTGTGTGCATGTTTAATTGTGTGCATACAAAAAAAAACTACATAATCGCTCAAATATTTCACGTGGAGAGTCACAATGCACAGCCAGCACCAAACAGACAGAACGGCAAAATTCAAAACTAACTGAATTATATAGTGCCAACATTCAGAATTAAACAAACATAGTATTTGTCATGACCCAAAGCTAACGCAAAAAGTTAGTTGTAAAATGTTTGCTCTTTGTACAGTAAAACACTGGCAGTTCGAGCTAATTTGTAAAAATAGACTTTGATTCCCGAACTTACTCTTGTTAAGCCGCTGTTGTCAACTAAAAAAACTTTTACCCTGCAAGTGTCAATCTGGAAGTAAGAAACACGGAAGTGTGAAAAGGCTAATTAGTTAATCCTCTGTTGCGTTGCGCAAGTATACTATGTTACGTTCTTCGCGCTGATATCACTGTCCAGATTCCAACTAGCAGCTACATTGAATATTTATAATAAAACAGCTATCTATACTAACAGAAAATTTTGATTACAACAAAATTATTACTATTTTCAACTCAAAACCCAGATGACTTAACTTGTTTAGAACAGACATCAGTCATTAAAGGTAAAGCTATACAGGTAGTTTTTAGTCTGGCCTGCCGTGGCATGTTATGCAATATTTGCATTGAAATATTTGCAAGGTGTTTTCTGGAATGTACAAACTGCAAAATAATAACATATTGGCGAAAACATGCTTGCGAATCTTCTCATTATAACAAACAAAGAATAGACACGGTGTAAATGTGTAGTGTAGACAATGATCTATATAATTAATAATACACTGTAAAAAATTTGCTGTAGTTCTGCAGCTGGTTGCCAGTAACTTACTGTAGATTTTTAATTTATGTTATTTACTGGCAACAGTTTGTTCAAAGTTAAATGAACATTAAACATTAACAAGTCTTTGTCTTTACAGAATAAAACTATAAAATAACAACCTACTGCAAAGCATTCTGGGAACCAGAAACCTTCATCAACCTTTTTCTGTTTTTTTCCTTCAGATTTTGGTTCCCAGAATGCTTTGCATGAGGCTGTTATTTTAGTTTTATTCTGTAAAGATAAAGACTTGTTAATGTTTAATGTTCAATTAACTTTGAACAAACTGTTGCCAGTAAATAGCATAAATTTAAATCTACAGTAAGTTACTGGCAACCAGCTGCCAGTAATACTGTAATTTCTACAGATTTTGTTTACAGTGTACTTATTTCTATTAAAGATCAGTGAGTATGAGATTCTTAGATTATAATGGAACTTGAGATTGCGATGAACTGTAGTGAGTGGAAGCTTATTATAGTGGAAGCTTTGCAGGCTTTCTAGACTTAAACTTAAATCTATAATTTTTAAAAAAAGGCTTTATAGGTGTAAAGAGCACCCTCACTAATGAAACAGTGAAATATGGCTCTGTATCCAGGCATGCACTTTTGCGTTTATAATGATCTGATAGCTATCCAAATAGTTTAAACTGTTCCATGTATAAATGACCACATAAATGTGTCTCCTCAGAACGAGTATAAATATGAGCTTTAATTCCTCCGCTAATATGAGAGTGAGCGTTGAATTTCCTCTCAATACTTTTAATTTAGGTGAATGTATTTTAAACCCCTGGCTGCAGTGGTGTAGTGCAGGGTATTGTCAGGGCCCTGCCCTGACAGCCCTGTCTGTCCTGTCTCTGTTCAATGTTTCTATGTTTGTCTTATGTCTAAGCACATGGCTGTGTCTTTGTTTGTCCAGGCCATGTGCTCCCTTGACCCTGCCTCCTTGTTTTCAGTTTCCACGCCCCCTTGTTTAGTCCTCATTTTTTTCTGAGTGTCGTCACCTGTCCTTCTTGTTTGGTCCTTGTTTGTCTTATTGTCTTCACCTGATCCTCATGTGTCCTGTTCCCTTTATATTATGCTCTTTCCCTCTTGTCTTTGTTGATTCGTTTTGGTGTGTGCGCTCTCTAAGCTTTCTCCCTAGCCTAGTTAAAACTTGCTTTCTGGTATATTTCTCCCATCTTTTGTTGAATCCTAGTTTTTGATTTATTGTTTTTGGTTATCCCCCTCCCCCCCCCCCTCCCCCAGTCATAGTTTGTTGGACCCTGCCCTGCCTCCTGAGTTCCTTGACCTGCCTGGATTCCTCTGTTGTGTGTTCCCCGGCTTACCATTTGGACTGTCTTCCTGCCCCTTCTTTTTGTGTGCCCTGTCCCTTCAATAAATTGTTAACTGCTCATTCTGCTTTTGGGTCCTCTCTTGCAAATCGTGACAGGTATACGGCGTATACCGTCTTATCAGTCGGCTTTGTGTATACCTACTTCTAAATACCCTCTGATGTGCATCATTCAGTTGTGTCCTGCATTAGCCACAAACATGACAGACCACCACATGAATAGCTCAGTTACACATGAATAAATTAAAATATTTCCTAAAAACACCCAGTAAAGACAGTGATTAAACATAGTATAAATAGCTTAAATAAATAGAACAAACATACAAATTAAACAATTTCAAACAGAGCCCAAGGGTACAACCTGCACCAGGGCCCCACAAACCCCAGCTACGGCCCTGGTCACAGGTATTTATGGCAAAAACAGACCATAAACAAGCAGTACAGAAGCATTACAAACAAGTCCTGTTGCATTCTGAGTATTCTGAAGCCGTGTGACATCCTCACGCTCACCCCTCAGGTTTTAATCGCTGAAAATGTTCCCCCTCCGTTAACGCGCTCACATCAAAAAGATACTATACTTCAGCATGACGCAATCAGTCACAAGACACACAAAAGCTAGTAGCATTTCACAACCACGGCTGATACAAGGCTTCTTCTTCAAGGCTTCGTCATTTTTTTAATTCGCACACATATGCTGCGTCCCAATTCGCATACTTATACTATGCCCTAAAAGTATGTACTCTTTTTGTGAAGAAAAAGAACATACTTTTGAGTATGTAGCAGAATAGTAGGCAAGCTTTGGGACATACTACTTCATCTTCAATGGGCGCTCTGTTGCTTATGCTGCGTTCCAGGCAGGTTTTGAGCCCGTAAATCATGACTAGTAATGAAACAATAAGTAAATTTATATGTGTTAAAGATTTTTAATGAATCTCAAAATTTAACTGCTTAACTACAGTTACTCACATCTTCATTAAGCTTTGACCTCATACAAGGCTAAATCATTAAAAAGCTAAATGTATCATTCAATATGTGGTTCTGCAATGTCTATGTAGGTTATAATGTGAGCACTTCACTGGATAATCTTTTTCTTAAATACAGTATCTAAGCGCAGGTTAAGAGTACCATCTGCTTGACTCATTTCAGCCTTTGTCACTGTGCCCTCTCTGTTCTGGCTATTGACAAACAGAGATGTGGCTGTCCTGCCTCAGGGTCCCGTCCACACACACACACCACAAAGCAAATTATCCTATGACAGGAGAGAAAGGCTCTGTCTCTGTGGGCAACACAGAAGGTCCAGCCATGCTGACACTGAATGAGAGAGACAGACAAATCTCTAACAGACTGTTCCTGACAGAAGAATTATTGTTATACAGCTGTATTACAACAGGGAAGTGTGTGCATGCTATGTAGACGAGCATTAGAGGTAAACATTTTATGTATCACAAATCACTATATATTTTTTTAGGTTAAATGCAGAAAATATAAAATAAATATTAATTCATATAGGTTTGAAAAAATGCATATTTTATTATCAGCTTACCAATTTATTTTAAATTTCTGTTATTTGCCATGACATTTACATCATGTTCCCAAACAAAAAAGACAAAATTATTTTGTTTTCAGTCATTCATTTTTAGACATACCATAATGAATATCTGTGCAATTATTTTACTTGTATATTTATTTATTTTGAAAATTAATGCTAGTAGATCTCAATTAAAGCAAGAAATGGCTAATTAAAAAAAAAATAAAAGTTTGACAGTTACATGAACACAAATTATATATCTGAGAAACATGTTGTCTTCAATAGAAGCTGCATAAACCATGCGCAAAGCTTTTTAATATGGGAATATAACAGGAATAACACTACCAGACTATGTTTGCTGATGTTTACTAATGTAGCCCAAAATCTAAAAGTCTAGTAATTTAAATCAGTATAATTAAAGAGTTAGTAAAGGCCTTCATTCATCTTCAGAACACAAATTAAAATATGTTTGAAGAAATCTAAGAGCTTTCTGTCCCTCCATAGGGACTAAATGTCCAACTAAATGTTCCCAGGCCCAAAAACAGAGAAAGGACATTGTTAAAATAGCCAATGTGACATTATTGGTTCAACCATAATTTTACAAATCTACAAAAATACTCGATTATGTCTATGCTTGCATGCGTCGTGGCGCTCTCGATAATGGCGGAGGATAAGCGTTGTTGAATAAAGTTGTTATGTTGGTTTTCTTTGCGCACAAAAAGTATTGATGTGGCTTTGTAAAATTGCAGTTAAACCACTAGTGTCACATGGACAATTTTAACAATGTCCTTATACACTCTTAAAAATAAAGGTGCTTCACGATGCCATAGACAAACCTTTTTTGTCTAAATGGTTCTATAAAAAACCTTGAACATCTGAAGAACCTTTCTGTTTCACAAAAGGTTCTTTGTGGCAAAAGATGGTTCCTCAGATGATAAAAAGGTAAGAAAGAGATGGTTCTTTAAATATTAAAATATAAACATAAAAATATTTTACTACAGTATAAATTTAATCACTCAGTAATAATTTGATAATGTGCCTTCAAAATACCCAGAGACAGGAGGTGAAGAAGACAGATCAGATGGTTGATTGAACATAAATAATTGCCTTGTCTTAATTTTCAATTAAAGATGAGACTGAAGTGTGGAGCAATCTCTTTAATTAGAGGCTGTGTGTGTGTTGATGTACACAAGGTCAAAGCTTTGACACGAATGGCATCCAGGTGGACATCCAGAAAGCTCTGACTTGAGAAAATGCCACTGAACATGTAACACATGCTTCATTGGTCTTTGCTGGATTCCATGGCAACTTACTGTTGGGTGGATTGGAAAATCATGTGTATGTTTCTGCACTTTTGTCTTTGTTCATTACTGTAAAACTCTTTGTGCTATTCTTAAGCACACACCAAAAACTCAGTAACAGTGTCAGTGACACCTCCATCTGAGCATTAACATTGATTGAAACCATCGATCGTGTTTCCTTCTAAAGCAACAGTGAGCATCTGAATCTTCTATAATAGTAGCATATGAGTCCCTCAGTTGTCCTCAGTGTGAAAAGATGGATCTCAAAATCATACAGTCATTGTTGGAAAGGGCTCAAATACACAAAAATGCTAAAAAAAAACAAGGAGGTTTTACCAGAAGGTGTTACAGAAGGTTCAAACACTCACTGGTGCTTCAGAAGGAAACACAATGCATTAAGAGCGGGGGTGAAAACTTTTGAACAGAATGAAGATTTTGCCTATATATATATATATATATATATATTTTTTTTTCATTTAGTACTGTCCTTCAGAAGCTACAGAAGATATATATGTCCCAGAAGACAAAATAAGTTCAATTTACCCTGATCTTTAAATTTAAAATTTTTTCCTCTTAATGCATCATGTTCCTTCTAGAGCATCATTGAGCGTTTGAACCTTCTGTAATAGTTGTATATGAGTCCCTCAGTTGTCCTCAGTGTGATAAGGATTTTCAAGATCATACAGTCATTGTTGGAAAGGGTTCAAATACATAAAAATGTTAAAAACCAAAGAATGTGTGGAACCTGAAGGATAGAGGGCAGTTTAACTGTTCAGGACAAACAAGAGACTCAAAAACAGCTATCACTAAACAAAAAACAGCTTTGGATCATTCAGGTAACAACACAGTATTAAGAATCAAGTGTATGTCAACTTTTGAACCGGGTCATTTTTTATATATATTTTCTCTTGTGGACTATATGTAAACATCTTTTATGTTAATGTATTATTCAGGTCAGTACTAAATAAAAAATAACATGCATTTTGTATGATCCCTCTTATTTTGGTAAAATAATTAACATTTTGCATATTCTGCAAGGTGTATGTAAACTTTTGACTTCATCTTTTATAATTTAATTTAATTTAATTTAAAATAAATTGTGATTATAGTATTGCTCAGTCTGTATTTTTTGTACAATATAGACATTTTGACAGCATCTAAAATGGAAAAGCATTTATGAACAGCTTTATAAAATGTAAAAACAAATCATTAGATTCTTTTCTCTTTTCCATTTTTCATCACACTTTAAGAACATTTCACTGAAAACTTATTTTTGGAGAACCAAGAATGGTTCTTATGGCAAGAGTGTAGAAGTGACTTACAAGTGTATGTAGTTAGTTGAGTAGAAGTAGTGAAAAGTGGGAATAAAAAAATCTCTGGACCTCTGGCCCTGGTGTGTGACAGCTGGTCTTTGGCTCTGTCTCCTTCTTCCCCCATGACCTCGCTGGATAACCGGGCCATATTGCAGCAGTGGGGTGCCAGGGCCATCCCAGGAGCGCAGTGTGGATGGATGCGGAGTCGCCAGTGAGAGCCCGCATCCAGACTCAGGCTCTGATGGCGGAGCTGCCTGACACAGATGTGCTCCAGGCTGGGATGGCTTGTCACAGACGGTTAAGGTGACGGCCACTCACACTTCATTATGTCCGTCTCACAGGTCAGTGAGCGACAAGCCAGGTCACTGCGCACCGCTGGGCCGAGCCACCCCAGGGCATCACACATACACCCCACCTAACTGTAAGACCATCACCCTGCCTGCATTAAAACAACATATTGTTACGCTTCATCTAATATCATTGTCACAAATGGTTTCCAATCACAAAGGCCAAAAAAGGGCTAAAACAGAGTGACAGAGACAAGTTCAGTCAAGACACTCAGGTGGTCCCACAAATTCTTTGTTTTTTCAACATTTTTGTGTATTTGAACTCTTTCTAACAACGACTGTATGATTTTGAGATCAATCTTTTCACACTGAGGACAACTGAGGCACTCAAATGCAACTATTACACAAGGTTGAAATGCTCACTAATGCTTCAGAAGGAAAAACAATGCTTTAAGAGCCGGAGGGTGAAAACTTTTGAACAGAATGAAGATTTTGTCAAAAAAAAATTTTTCATTTACTACTGTCCTTCAGAAGCTACAGAAGATGTTTCCCAGAAGACAAAATAAGTTACATTTACCCTTTACCCTTTTCAAAAGTTTTCACCCCCCAGATCTTAATGCATCGCGTTTCCTTCTGAAGCATCAGTAAGTGTTTGAACCTTCTGTAATAGTTGCATATGAGTCTCTCAGTGTGAAAAGATGGATCTCAAAATCATACAGTCATTGTTGCAAAGGGTTCAAAAACACAAAAATGCTGACAAACCAAAGAATTTGTGGGACCTGAAAGATTTTTCTTAAGAACAGCAGGCAGTTTAACTGTTCAGCACAAACAACTCATGAACAACTATCACTAAACAAAAAAAATAAAATAAAAAAAAAACAGCTATGAATCATTCAGGTAACAACACAGCATAAGAATAAAAAAACTTAAACTTTTGCAGGGTCATTTTTATGAATTCAACTGTTATTTTCTCTTGTGTACTATATGTAAACATCTTCAGGTCAGAACTAAATAAAAATAACATGCATTTTGTATGATCCCTCTTATTTTGGTAAAATAATTAACATTTTGCAGATTCTGCGAGGTGTATGTAAACTTTTGACCTTAACTGTATGTATATACAGTCAAGCCCGAAATTATTCATACCCCTGGCAAATTCTGACTTTTAGTTAGTTACTTTTTTTTTTACTTAGAAGTTACTTTTATTCAACCAGCAAGTTTTATTTGACCGGAAATGACACTTCTCCTTAAAGATAATAAAACTATGTACAAGAGGCATCATTGTGGAAAAAAATATTTCTCAGCTTTTATTTACATTTGAACAAAAAGTGGCATGTCCAAAATTATTCAAAACTGCAAACTGTCACAGTCATTGGGAACAGCTGTTTTAATCAACTCAACAGGTGAAAAACAGAAGCTCTCTGCTGTTGGTTTGTGGACAGTCATGGCTAAGACAAAGGAGTTCACTGAGGACCTGCGGCTGCGCATTGTGGCTGCTCACAAGTCAGGAAAGGGTTATAAGACCATATCTAAATGTTTTGAAGTTCCAGTGGCTACAGGGCAAAGTATTATTAAAAAATACAAGACGTTCCGCACTGTGAAAAATCTCAGAGGATGTGGTCGGAAGCCAAAAGTGACACCTGTGCTGGCCAGGAGGATAGTGAGAGAGGTAAAAAAGAATCACCAAGGATCACCACCAAGCCATCCTGATGAATCTGGGCTCTGCTGGTGGCAACATCTCAAGGCAGACAGTCCAACAGACTTGTACATCTTCTTATTATCTTTTGGGAGAAGTCTGTGTCATTTCCTTGCTGGTTGAATAAAAGTAACTGTAAGTCAGAATTTGCCAGGGGTATGAATCATTTCGGGCTTGACTGTGTGTGTGTGTGTGTGTGTGTGTGTGTGTGTATATATATATATATATATATATATAGTTACAATGGGGTTTAAGATTCATTTCCACAAGAAAATGGCCTGATAACAGTGCCTACTTTGTCTTATCATGTCTTCTTCAGTGCCACCTCTTAATATCTAAATCACTGTCAGGCATGTTGATGCTCATTAGAGAACTGTTTTTAATGTTATTGCCATTGTTTTGCACTTTAACTCCGTCCTTTGTCTCGCAGTTCATGTATTGTTTGCTCTTTTGTAAATGAATTGCTTTTTCACTTTCACGCCATGACACATTACAAGCAGAGCATGTAAATCAGGCCGAGATCCTCTGATTAAACTCAACGTGATTTGCTTCAGCTGTGCAGAATACATTTTAGATCCGAAAACAGGGTGTGTTAGTCAAGGTGTGCATCCACACATTGCACATTGTTAAGCGATTATCCTGGCTCGTAGTAGCACATCTGGAGCAAGAGGTAGGAATCTGGGACTTCGTGTCACATTGCAACTTGAACCTTGTGATTTAACATGAGCTGCTAATGAGTCGTAGAGTGAGTGTTATTGTGAAATTGCATTAAACGCCAGAACATGCAAAAGGATAATTGAGTAATACAGCGGCAAACAGCGGTTGGGCTCAGTTTTTTTAAACTAAACAAGAAATGGAGAACTATGATAAACTATGAACTAGATTTGTACATATTCTGAAGTGCAAATGATGCCAGGACATTGCCATATCCACTTTAAATTCTTCTATACATCTATTACCTTATCTTCCCTTCCGTTCTGTCATATTCATCCCCCATCTTTCTGTCCTTGTCACTGTTTTTTGTTTCTGTAATGGCAGTCACAGTGCTCAGGGGCTCGGGAGGTATTTCAGAAAATTCTGAGAAATCAATCCAACATGAAACTGAAGGAAAACATCTAATGTCATTGAGCAATAACTCTCTCCTGTCAACGACAAACCTCAGAGCGAGAGCCTAGGGTGTGTTTGGCCTCTCGGTCTTATCATGAGACACACACACATGCACAGCTGCGCTTTTCTTTAGCATTTCCAGGACGACTCAATGTGTGAAGGGGAGGGAGTCGTTTTTGGTGGATTTTCCATTTGACATTTAAATTACTTGACAAAAGTGTTTAATTTTGTCACAATTGTCACAAATACTATCAATACCTTTTTTTCCCCTCTAGAAACCTAGGGAAGTATTAAATATTTTAAAAATGTTCAAGTTTCATGCACTGTAAAAAAAAATTTATATAAAAATGAAAATATTTTTTCAAGATTATTAGAGAACGTTTTAAAAGAAAATACTATTTTAGTAGCCTTTCTACTTTAAAATATCAATTAATTTAATATAAAAAATACTATTTCAGTTTTTCTTCTGCAAAATCTCATGTTTAATGCACGGTGTTACTTTCAACCTGATCTCATGACGAAAGCGTACCTGTGGGAACTTCGCAAGACATAAAACACGTATACCACCAAGTATGTTTCGTGATATATTCGATGTGAAATGTCCACTGAGTGGCACTAAAAGAGTGTTCGTTTTTTCCACCGGAACAGATGAAGGTACATATGGTATGCTTTATGTGATGTTGGTTTCTACGTGTCACCACAGTTCTGACTTGAAATGTCCATTGAATGACGCTATAACTTTAATGCACTGTGATGTTTTAAAATAACATACTATCTGCAGTACACTTAAGCCTACTCAATAGTATGAACAAAAATGAATGTGACATAAAAACGCAAGTGATATGTACTTATTGGTACATATTTCATGTCTTGCGGAATAGTTCCTAAAGGTATGTTTTCATCATGAGATCATGCAGGTTACTTGTCGTTTCTTTTAATTATTTGTGAAATTTACAAGCAATTTCTAAGTGAAAAGTGTTTCTAAGCCATTTATTTATTTATTTATTTATTTATTTATTTTTACAAGCTAAACTATGGTGTCAACTACCACAGAAAATTATTTTAACCATATAATTATATTGAATACTTTTTAAATTGTTGTTCCTCAAGTTAATTAATAAAAAAGTGCAGTTTTACATAAAGAACTGCAACTGTTACAGAAGGTTCAAACACTCACTGATGCTTCAGAAGGAAACGTAATGCATTAAGAGTGGGGGTGAAAACTTTTGCAAATTTTTCTTATTTTGCCTAAAAATCATATTTTTTTCATTTAGTACTGCCCTTCAGAAGCACAGGAGCTATTTACATGTGTCCCAGAAGACAAAATAAGTCAAATTTACCCTGATCTTCAAATTTTAAAAAGTTTTCACCCTCTTAATGCATCATGTTTCGTTCTAGAACATCAGTGAGTGTTTGAACCTTCTGTAATAGTTGCATATGAGTCCCTCAGTTGTCCTCAGTGTGAAAGGATGGATCTTATAATCATACAGTCATTGTTGAAAAGGGTTCAAATACAGAAAAATGCTGAAAAACCAAAGAATTTGTGGGACCTGAAGGGTTTTCTACAGTGGTCAGTTTAACTGTTCAGGACAAACAAGGGACTCATAAACTACCACTAAAAAAAAAAACAAACAAAAAAAAACAGCTGTTTTTCATAAACGGAGTCGTTTTTCATAATTTCAACTATTATTTTTTGTTGTGTAATATGTGTAACCATATTTTATGTGAAATATCTTTTTCAGGTCAGTAATAAATAAAAAATAACATGCGTTTATATGATCCCTCTTATTTTGGTAAAATACTGAACATTTTGCAGATTCTTCAAGGTGTATGTAAACTTTTGATCTCAGCTGTCTGTTTTTAAGGATAGGATCAGCTGTGGCTTCCTTTTTGAAATTTTAATATATTCAGAAACATAAACACTAGCTGACAGAATATTGAATACAAAATCAGTTTGACATCCTGTTTTTCTTCTTGCCCCAATGCACACATATCTCATTTTATTCTGCTACTCTTGTCAAATACAGTATAAAGCTTTAGCTCCATAAAGTGCACAACCATAAAAGTTCTCATTAACAAGCATACATTCAGCCAGCCAAAACCAACAAGCACGTCTTGTTCGGCGGAGGATCATATTATGCAATTTTGCTCCGCAATATCACTTGACACAAACAAGACGAATAATCCACCGCTGAGTTGCAGTCTCAGATTTGATTATGGACCCTTAGGCCGTGCACTGGCCAGGAAGAACATTTAACACACTCGAGAAGACTGAACACAAGCACGGCTCACATCGCACCCAGTGTGTGTGTTGTACAGTCTCTAAGGCGGAGTGTTTATGGATTTCACACTTGGCTTGTGCGAATGCTCCGCAAACTGTAAGCAACTCAATTTGAAGATCGCCTTCTGCACCGGGGCCTTGGCAGTGCAAACTGCCAATTATATCTCTTGCAATATAATTTGTGTCACATTAGGAAAATCACATGGCAAAGTGATTCGATAATAACTTAACACAAATGAACGTCACGGATGCTGAAAGCTAAATCCAGTGGGTGGAATTGAAAGTCAACCAAAGTGTGAACATTTCCCTGGCTTTCCATAAGGCACAGCTCTCCGGTGTTGCAGGCGGTAATGAGGATGCAGTTGTCGTGTGTGAATGATGAACGCGCCACTGGAATGGCCAACGATATGAGTTCAACCTGATTTTCCCATGCGAGAAGTTAAGGTGCAGCCATTACGTGTCCAAATTACTGTGAAAATCAGATAGAGGAGCGTGACAATGTATCCAGCATGAAAATAGCAGTGCATGGTTTTGTCAAATCTATGATTCAAGTGCTGTGGTATATGGCATTTGTGCACTAAGGGTGATACAGTGATTCCAGTGGGCCTTTTTACGAAGCACCACTGTGTGCACTTGAGTTCATCCGAGTCAGATCCTGTTTGGAAAAAAAAAAAAAAAATTATGGATGACAAAAGTTAAAACGTTTTGAAAGTGGTAACAAACAAGAAGTCTTCAAGGCATAGTTTCACCCAAAAATTCTGTCATCATTTGCTTCATGTCGTTTCTAAACCTGTATGATTTTCTTTCTTCTGTCAAACACAAAAGAAGATATATTGAAGAATGTCAGTAACTATCTCTCACCATTAACTTTTTTGTAAAATAATTAAATTAAATTAAATTAACTTTTTCATGACACAAGGGTGAGTAAATGATGACAGAATTTTCTTTATTTTGGAAAAATTATCTCTTTAAAATGTAATATTAACCTTGCAATAAACCTGTTTTTAAAAAGACAAGAAAAGACTGAATATCTTTAAAGATGTATTTTTGGAAAGCACAGTGTTTCTATGTGTTTCTGTAAATACCAACTTATCAAAACATAAAAAAAAAAACTAAAGCTTACAGAAAAACAGTACTGAAGTCAAAGTGGTTGCAGGTTTATTTTAAGTAATAAGTAATTTAATATTTTAAAAAGTAATTTAATATAAAAAAGTAATAACTAAAGGGCAAACAACTCTCTTTCTAAGAAGGTTCAGTTTGGGGTTCTATTTACTTGACACACAATGGTCAAAGATACATTACCAGTCAAAAGTTTTTGAACAGTAAGTTTTTTCATGTTTTTTTTTTTTTTTTTTTTTTTTTTTTTTATAAAAGTCTCTTCTGCTTACCAAGCCTGCATTTGTTTGATCCAAAGTACAGCAAAAATATTTTATTATTTAAAATAGCTTTTTTCTATTTGAATATATTTTAAAATGTAATTTATTCATGTGATTTCAAAGCTGAATTTTTAGCATCATTACTCCAGTCACATGATCCTTCAGAAATCATTCTAATATTCTGATTTACTGCAAAAAAAAAAGATTTTGTTTTATTATTATTATTATTATTATTATTATGTTAAAACAGCTGAGTAGATTTTATTCAGGTTTCTTTTACTATTGATAATAATAATAATAATAATAATAATAATTAATGATTCTTGAACAGCAAATCAGTATATTAGAATGATTTCTGAAGGATCATGTGACACTGAAGACTGGAGTAATGATGCTGAAAATGTAGCTTTGATCACAGGAATAAATTACATTTGAAAACATATTAAAATAGAAAGCGGTTATTTTAAATAGTAAAAATATTTCAAAATATTACTGCTTTTGCTGGATTTTGAGTCAAATAAATCCAGGCTTGGTGAGCAGAAGAGAATTCTTTAAAAACCATTAAAAATCTTACTGTTTAAGTAAGCTCAGCACTAAGCATTGCCCTTCAACTTTTTACAATCTTTGCAGATTCAGAAATCAATACAATGTGCAACAGTTCATACAGATGTATTATGCATTTTTAAGAAGAAAGAAGGTCCTACAGGTTTATAACAACATGAGGATGAGTAAATGATGGATGATCTTTTAAGCTCAAACAGGTGGCATGACATGCATCCATATATGCACTTGCAAAAATGCAATAACATTTTTACAATTTTTTGTACAAATTAGAATTTTATCTATAGAAAACTATTGCATAAAGTCTCTTAAAATATTTACCTGATTACATGAAGACCATCGTTGCACATTTTGAGTCACAGTCTCCCTAAACATCAGCAGATACATCCATAGAACCAGCCTGTAAAACACCACGAGAGTATACCAAACACAGTCCCACACATCAGGCCTAGTTATACCCTTACCGTTTGCACTACACTGATTACTAATATTATCCCACATCGCACAATCATCAAACACACACATTTGATATCTACACAGACACACCGTACGGCACCTTTACTGCAGGGGATGTGTAAACTCACCATGTGGAAGCAGGTTGGAGCGTTAAACGCAGGCATATGCACCAGTGAGGAGTCTTGCCCTGATCTCACACAGTCGACTACACTAGAGTAGGCCACTCAATGGGCTGAGAGAACTCCCGTAATCACGGTTCACACCCGGCCTGCTAATGCTAATGACTGATCTTTCATTCACGCTGGCTGTTGATTGCGCAGGGACAGTTTGAGTTAGCGCAGTTCACAGAGAGGGTAATCAGTCAGAGATATTAACATTAATCGCATTTGCCAAGTTAACCTGCCAGGCAGAGATGCCAGAGTGTTTCCCTGAGGTCCTGTGTACAGTACCAGTTCTAATTTGGTATTGCAACTCTAAACAAATGGAGAAAAAGTCATAATTTCTACCAGAATACTAGTTTTACAACTGTAAACCTTTAATAAACCATCATGTACTTACATGTACAGTGGTGTGAAAAAGTGTTGGCCCCCTTCCTGATTTTTTATTTTTGCATGTTTATCACATTTTAATGTTTCAGATCATCAAACAAATTTAAATATTAATCAAAGATAGCACAAGTAAATACAACATGCAGTTTTTAAATGAAGTTTTTTATTATGAAGGGAAAACAAAATCCATACCCACATGGCCCTGTGTGAAAAAGTGTTTCCGTTAAAACATAACTGTGGTTTATCACACCTGAGTTCATTTTTTTTTCTAGCCACACCCAGGCCTGATTACTGCCACATCTGTTCAATCAAGAAATCACTTAAATAGGACCTGCCTGACAAAGTAAAGTCAAAAGATCCTCAAAAGCTACACATCATGTTGAGATCCAAAGAAATTCAGGAACAAATGAGAAAGAAAGTAATTGAGATCTATCAGTCTGGAAAAGGTTATAAAGCCATTTCTAAAGCTTATAGGGACTCCAGCGAACCACAGTGAGAGCCATTATCCACAAATGGCAAAAACATGGAACAGTGGTGAACCTTCCCAGGAGTGGCCGGCCGACCAAAATTACCCCAAAAGCGCATCCACGACTCATCCAAGGGGTCACAAAAGACCCCATAACAACATCTAAAGAACTTCAGGGCTTTCTTGCCTCAGTTAAAGGCTGTATCAGCGATTTCAAGCCTGAAACATACAGTGTCACATTCAGCTGACATTTCTTCACGATCCGCTCGCTGCCTGCCCCATAAATTGGCTGTAAAAAAAAACGCGTCTCTGTGGTCAGCCTAGGGTCCGAGATATGCCAAAAAACAATCGGTGCTACCAACCTTTCCACAGAAAAACAAACAGTGTTCCAACCAATCACCGTCAGGGGGTTGGTGTTGTGGATTTTCGTACTGGTGCAGGGATGTGAGGGAGGCAGAGCGAAAGTCCAGGCAAAAATGGCCTGCATGGCAGAGTTCCAAGATGAAAACTGCTGCTGATCAAAAAGAACATAAAGGCTCATCTCAGTTTTGCCAGAAAACATCTTAATGATCCCCAAGACTTTTGGGAAAATACTCTGTGGACTGACAAGACAAAAGTTGAACTTTTTGGAAGGTGTGTGTCCCATTACATTTGGCTTAAAAGTAACACAGCATTTCAGAAAAAGAACATCATACCAACAGTAAAATATGGTGGTAGTGTGATGGTCTGGATGGTCTGAAGGACAATGTCCGGCTATCTGTTTGTGACCTCAAGCTGAAGCGAACTTGGGTTCTGCAACAGGACAATGATCCAAAACACACCAGCAAATCCACCTCTGAATGGCTGAAGAAAAACAAAATGAAAACTTTGAAGTGGCCTAGTCAAAGTCCTAACCTGAATCTTATTGCGATGCTGTGGCATGACCTTAAAAAGGCGGTTAATGCTCGAAAACCCTCCAATGTGGCTAAATTACAGCAATTCTGCCAAGATGAGTGGGCTAGTAACAGACTCATTGCAAGTTATCGCAAATGCTTGATTGCAGTTGTTGCTGCTAAGGGTGGCCCAACCAGTTATTACAGTAAGTTTATGGGGCAAACACTTTTTCACACAGGGCCATGTGGGCATGGATTTTGTTTTCCCTTCATAATAAAAAACTTCATTCAAAAACTGCATGTTGTGTTTACTTGTGTTATCTTTGATTAATATTTAAAATTGTTTGATGATCTGAAACATTAAAGTGTGACAAACATGCAAAAAAGTAAAAAATCAGGAAGGGGGCCAACACTTTTCGCACCACCATATGTTACTCCAAAGCGACATGACTGTGGAAAACAGAAAGAAAAAATGTCAATAAATGTAGCTGTTGTTTTTTGTTTGTTTGTTTTTTTCAATTACAAAGATCCCAGATAGCAACACCCTGAACATCTCCCGGAAGACAGGGCCGAGCAGGAATGCCATTCACTTCGTCAAAGTGGGAAAAAGGTAAACTAGAGAACATCAAAAGGCAACTGGGTTACTCTTTACTACTCAGGATTGGAGGATGAAATCTGATGAAATCTTGATCTGTGAAAGCAGCTGAGGTTTCCTCCTCACATCACAGAGACTACTTTGCAGCCTGACATTGTGCTGTGGTCAGACTCATTAAAGCTTACCGTACCATGGGAAGAGTGGATGGAGGAGGCCTTTGAGTGGAAAAGAGCAAAGTATGAGGAACTGAGGAATAACAGTCAAAGAAAAGGCTGGAAAGCAAAATGATGGCTTATGGAGGTTGGGTGTCGGGGCTTTGCAGGCCAGTCCTGTTATTTCCAGGCGTGGCGTATACAGCATTGGGAATAACAGGAGAGAGGTGAAGGAAAGCGATTCACACCACAATAGATGCAGTTGAAAAAGCATCTAGATGGATTTGGTTGAAGAGGGCAGATCCGTGGGTTGCTGTTAGGGCACAGGCCGGGGTCTGATCAACCCTGGTCAGGTCGTCTGGGCGGGGATGTGTGATATGCAAAAGACCCGAAAGACCCTGGGACCCCAGGTAATATCACTGATGATGTGCCCAAACGTAGCATTAAAAAAAAATTTTTGAAGTGTTTTTTTTTTTTCAATTACAAAGATCCCATATATCACATGTACGTCTGCAGTTATTTCTGAATCCTCATTTACTTTTCATAAACTGTTTGCTTGCCAACATTCTTCAAAATATCTTTCATGTTCTATAGAACAAAGAACACCATACAGGTTTGAAACAACATGAAGGTGAGTAAATAATGACAGAATTATAATTTTTGGGTGGACTATCCCTTTCACGTCTAGGTTTACTAGTCCTTTAATATTAAATGCAATTTCTGATGTTTAAATAAATTATGATATACACAAAGTGTGATACAAATATACATTAGACATGCAAGGTATATTTAAAAATTATTTTTATACCATAGGGAAGACTGCTCAGAGGTTGGTTTTTTATTATGACGTTCTCAGTTATGCTCTTATGTAAGATGTTTCTCTTAAAATTACTTGAAAAATGAACAACAAATGAGATAATTATACATTTACAATTTTGAGTATTATAATTTTTCAAGAATCTCATTGAAGAATATATGAGAAATGTTTGAGTTCATACTGAAATGTCTGACTTTTGCTGATAAAAAAAAAAAAAACACAGGCACATGGCATAATGAATTCAAGGTCAACAATCAGCTGCAAGAACTGTTAGGTGTCTTTAGGACACATCAGAGAGAGGATACTAGATCTGTGTTATCACAACACATTTTCTGACTGAGCAGACATTTTCCCTTCTCCATCTCTTCTCCATCTCCTTTCACTTAGGATCAGAAACGCAGTGGAAGTCAAACCATCCTATACATGACAAGTGTCACAGATGCTGAACCATGTTTTCTCTTTCAAAACAGCAAGAATGAATCAGAAAGAGGGGCTAAATGTGGATTTGAACTTGATGTGATATAAATCTGTGGCCAACAATGACAAAAACTATGCTGGGAATGTTAGACCTAATATAGGTGTACATTTGGCAGTTTTGTAGCCTTTTTAAAATGTATTTTACTTGCTTTGTTAGACTCCCATGCCCTAAATTTAAAAACAATAATATCATTTTAATGATTCTACTATTATATGTGACCCTGAACCAGTCTTAAGTAGCATAGATATATTTGTAGCAATAGTCAAAAATACATTGTGTAGATTTAAATTATATATTTTTTCTTTTATGCCAAAAATCACAAGGAAATTAAGTAAAGATCATTTTCCTTTAAGACATGTTGTAAAGTTCCTACTGTAAATATACCAAAACTCAATTTCTGATTAGTAATGCATTGCTATGAACTTAATTTGGACAACTTTAAAGGCGATTTTCTCAATATTTAGATTTTTTTTTTTTTTTTGCATGCACCCTCAGATTCTAGATTTGTATCTTGGCCAAATATTGTCCTATCCTAACAAACAGGCTACATCAATGGGAACTTATTTATTCAGCTTTCAGATGATGTATAAATCTCAATTTCAACCTTATGACTGGTTTTGTGGTCCAGGGTCACATATTATTAGACGACCGAGCATCTACGATTCACTAAAACGAACAGACTCACAAAGAACGATTTGTTCACAAACCGGATACTGCTACTTCTCTCATGAACGCGCCAAGGAGAGCGATTTCCCGTCTCAGAATCAATATCAAAGTTGAAAACTGAAAAACAGTAATTTTCTCCTCTCTTCTATCTTTTAAACGCCTGAAATTGCTCTTTTATTCTTTGAGGGTTGACAGAGTCGGTCACTAGAAGGCGCTAGAGGACTGTTCATTGTGAGCTACGAGAAAAATGACTTAATTTGCAGCCTGTGTGAATTATAAATAACTTAATAAATAAAGAAGTAATCATTATTTTTGTGTTTCAGTAACATCATAACATTAATACGTACCACCTTGTGTACTTTACTAAAAGAGATGAGCAATAAAATAGATGCAGAGATTGTCCCACACTAATATTTCTGCTCTTGTGCCTTGATTTAATTATTATGCATTTTAATGTTCCCCTCAGTGCACACACCTAGAGTCCAGACAGTTCATTTATAATTAGAGGGAATCTAAGTGCATTCATATTTCTGTTTAAATATGCTGCTGTTCTCTGTTGACAAAAACATTTTAATAAACTCAAAATATTTGAGTTACTCAAGATTTTTCTATGACAAACGTCTTTAACCCAAATATACATTAGAGACATGCAAAGTATATTTAAAAAATCAATTATGCTCTTATGTCTAAGACGTTTCTCTTAAAATTACTTGAGAAATTAACAACAAATGAGACAATTATTGATTTACAATTTTGAGTTTAATGGTTTTTAAAAAGCTAATTGAAGAATTTATTAGAAATGTTTCAGTTCATATGTGACCCTGGACCACAAAACCAGTCTTAAACAGCACGTGGTATATTTGTAGCAATAGCCAAAAATACATTGTATGGGTCAAAATTATTGATTTTTCTTTTATGCCAAAAAATCATTAGGATATTAATTAAAGATCATGTTCCATAAAGATATTTTGTAAGTTTCCCAACTTAAATATATCAAAACATAATTTCTGAATAGTAGTATGCATTGCTAAGAATTTCATTTGGACAACTTTAAAGGCGATTTTCTCAATATTTAGATTTTTTGCACCCTCCGATTACAGATTTTCAGATATTGTCCTATCCTAATAAACCACACATCGATGGAAAGCTTATTTATTCAGCTTTCAGATGATGTATAAATCTCAAATTTAAAAAAAATATATTGACTTTTCAGACTTTTAATGACAAATTTTAGTGTCTCTGCATTTGACCACAATTTGAATTTTTAAAGTGTTTTTTAGGAGAGATTAATGACATTCAAAAAACAATCATATACATTTATGCAAATTGCACCATATTTTTATACACTAGTGAATGTGCACCTAATGTGAGAACGAATCTATTCTGTGCTTGTTTGAGTGGTATGAAACGCTTTTTCTAGTGGCTGTGTTTATTATAGTCCTCAGACCTCTGACACCCATCTGACATCTTCACAACCCATGAAATCCTTCCTCTGCTTTTGTTTGTTGTGCCTGCTATGACTCCCTGTCCACAGCCCCATGAGTGCAGCCACATAAAGTGCCCCAGACCGGTCGGGGCTCTGGCCCCGTGGGCGAAATGGCAGGGCCCAGCAGGGTGGACGCTAAAGTTGCCCAATACTTTCACTGCTGATTCTTCTGGTCCAGCAGTTCAGGCACCACTCGCTGTGAAAGCGGGTCACTTCTCTTAAAGTCAGTGTCGCATGGACATTTATGATGGTGACATCCACTGGACTCAGCACAGAGTGAGACTTCAATGGATATATCATGAATATGAAGGACTATTCCAGCAAAATGATTATGTTGTAAACCAGGGCTCAGATTCTGTCTAGTATACAGAAATACATGTTTCTAAATGTTTCTGTTTTAGTTATGGACATGAATTATATCTTAAATCTTTCAGTTTGTTTAGGACAGGTGTGTATACATTTGGTTTTCATGCCAATTTAATGACCTGATGTCCCTGATAAGCTTGTTGTCCAGCTGGACCTGGCAGTATCAACTTGAAAGATTGTGTGAGCCAGTTAACCTTAAACTAGGGCTGTTACTAATGATTATTCTGATAATTGAGTAATCTGCCAATTAATCGAGATCTGGCGATAAATCTAGTAATCTAATTATAATTCTTTGTGTGTGTGTGTGTGTGTGTGTGTTAATAAAAGTAGACCTAAACGAACAATAACCTTGAAAATGACCAAATTTAATGAGGCAATAATACATAGTTCAAAAATAAGGTTTTTATGAACAAAACTGTAAAAATACATAATGTATTTTAAACAGTATAAGGAACATTACGCATTATAACAATTGACGATTGTTTTTACACTTCACTTCACTTCGTTTAGTTTAATATTGACTAAACAACATTTGATTCAAATGTCCACTTAATGTTAACAATTAATATTTCACCGTTTTATGAAAGCTATAGCCACTGTAATTGCTTGAATATGTGGACATTAACACGTGTTAATTCAAAGTGAGAGTTTAAACTTTTATTTTGAAATTGCGATTAACAGCGTTTTCACCATGCTTCATCTATGGACAATGGCTGGACAGAACATAAACAATGCCAATGAACCGAACGAAACTTTCATATTTATCTGATTATTGCTGCTGAAAATGGTCAGTTATTGTCATGTTTTGGTATATATGCTAATCGGCCAGACTGGAAAAAACATTTGGAGTACTATAGACCTTTTTCCTGAACACGGAAGTAAGTCCGACTCTTAACTGAAAGAATGCTTTGCATTTCCGGTCTGCATTGTTTCTAGTCAAATTAAGGTATATTCCGAGCTAGTAAACTAATGTTAAACCTATTAAAATGTTTTTAAAAAGCACATGCCTCCATAGCGCCATCACTTGGCAATGTCGCAATGACCGTCATTTGTCAGTGCCTCACTTTAATGAGTGTGTAGATGACACGAAGCAGCGGAAGGTAGCTACATTAAAAACAGATGGACGCTATTTGAATGGGTTCCTATGGAAACCGGAACAGAAAAGCATTCAATCTGACGTTAGAATTCGTAATGGCGGCGCTCATCGTTTACTCAGGAAAAAGGTCTATAGACTGACACAAGTTATAACAAGTCAAGAAAAAGAGTGCAAAAACTGAGGGACAAAAGGTGTTTGTGGTTGGTCAAACTCAACCAGGATTTCCAGAGCAAGAATCTTGACAACATTCGCGTTTGTTTGTGACTTTTCCAGTCAGGTAGGTGAAATATTTGTCTAATATCTTGATACTGCTCATATCTATCTTTGCCATATCTTTAGTTTGTCAAAATATTGCACCCTTTCCTGCTTACTAAGTCCTTCTCTATATGATTTAGCAGCTTCCACAAGTTTTTCCCTTGGTTTAGACAGCATAAATTATGTCAAAAAAGAGTCAAAATAAAACAAGGCACTTGCCCCTGTTTAGCCCAAAGGTCTCCATTTCTATCTGCACATGTCTTGTGAAATCAATTACGAGGAGACACTTGATTTTGAGTGATCTGTGAGGGCGCAGTGTCTTCCTATTCCATGACAGCTTACATCCTCTTCCTATCAACAAAATGAATCTGAATATCATTTTGACCTCAACCATCCTACAATCAAGAGGCTCAGCGGGGGGCAAATTAATTTTTAGGGGCATTCAACACCGCATAGTGCATGACAGATAGCAGATATCTTATGACAGCAGTGGGAAATGCAGGGATGGAGTGTGTGTGTGCATGTGTCTTAATAAAGAAATAGTGCCATTTTTTTTCTTTCAGTGTGTGCATGCATGACCCAGTTGGCTCTGCTCCCATTTTGCAAAATCTGGAAGCTACAAATGAACCATCTGGTGTGTGTGTGTGTGTGTGTGTGTGTGTGTGTGTGTGTGTGTGTGTGTGTGTTTTACAGATTTTATGTGGGAATAAACAGGGAATTTGCAGCAGCTGATTCTGTTCACCTCTCCAATGATGATGAATATCATCCAGATATAAATGTACATATATTCCTTCATGACATAATTTTTTTATCTAATAATAATCTTTTATTTTTGTAATTTAATTGATATAGAGATTTAATTCACCGCACAACCCGTATTTCCCGTAAGAGTGCATCAGTTCAGTGTGGGTTGAGTTAACCGCTATAGGCCACAGTTTATACTTATATTTATTATTTTTATAGTTTATAGACATTCATACCTTTATCAGAAAGTGGTTTTAAGGTAGAATCCTAACTAAAGTTTACCCTCACAAGAGATTTTGAAGACTCCACAGCAGAAAATCTTCACTGCAAACTGTGTCCTACAAGAGAGATTTTACTCTAAAAAGCATACGAATACATAACACACACACACAAATACTAGATAAAATAACCATTTTCATTGCTCTAAAATATTTTTATTGCACTTTGCAGCATGTAGTGTTATTTAAGTACCACTGAAGTACTGTTATAGATTTTATTACAATGTTTAATTGGTTTTTATTTTTATATTTTCTGTTTTCATTTTAATTTTAGTACATTTTTAAGTAGTCTTGTTGTTTTTGTCATTTGTATATATATTTTTGGCAACTAGCTGAAATAAAACAATTTCCTTTTTTTCAGTTTTATTTTAGCTTATTTGATTTCAAATGGTTTTAGTTAACTATATTAATGTAGTATAACATTTTTACAATTATTATACACTACCAGTCAAACGTTTTTGAAAAGTTCAGCATTTATTTGATCCAAAGTACAGCAAAAACAGTAACATTTTTGAAATATTTTTACTATTTAAAATAACTGCTTTCTATTTGAATATATTTTAAAATGAAATTTATTCCTGTGATCAAAGCTACATTTTTAGCATCATTATTCCAGTCTTCAGTGTCATAAGATCCTTCAGAAATCATTCTAATATGCTGATTTGCTCTTTAAGAAACATCTTTTATTATTATTATTATTATTATTAATAATATTTAAAACAGTTGAGTACATTTTGTTTTTCAGGATTCTTTGATGAATAGAAAGATCAGCATTTATCTGAAATAAAAAGCTTTTGTAACATTATACACTATAGCATTTCAAAGCTTGGAGCCAGTATAATAAAAAATATTATAGAAATGAATACTTTTATTTAGTAAGAATGCTTTGAATTGATCAGAAGTGATGATAAAGACATTTATAATGGTACAAAAGATTTCTATTTCAGAAAAATGCTGCTCTTCTGAACTTTCTATTCATAAAAGAAACCTGAAAAATTCTACTTTACTGTTTTAACAATAATAAAAATAACAAATGTTTTTTTGAGAAGCAAATCAGAATATTAGAATGATTTCTGAAGGATCATGTGGCACTTAAGACTGGAGTAATGATGCTACAATTCAGCTTTTATCACAGGAATAAATTATATTCAAATAGAAAACAGTTATTTAATAGTAAAAAAATATTTCAAACTTTTACTGTTTTTACTGTGCTTTGGATCAAATAAATGGAGGCTTGGTGAGCAGAAGAGACTTACATGAAAAAATCCTACTGTTCAAAAACTTTGACTGTATTTATAATCAACATTTCTCTCAGGTTGTCCACCTTCTTTAAATTTTTTTTTTTTTACTGAGCATTCTCTGGGATAGTCATCATGTCTGTGAAAAATACATCCAACTGCAGCATGATTAAGTTGCCTACTTTTTGTATATGTAGCCATCATACCATGTTTTGGAACAGAGAAATTGTGGAAAAAGTGGAAATAGGAAATTATGTCAAGTGCTAAGAATCAGCCACAAGAGTCAATAACAAAACAATGTTTGAGAGAATGCTGTAGCAATGATAAACTGGAGTGGTAGCATAAGATTGGGATGTCAAATCAGTTTATTTAGACAAATATCTTAAGTGTTTTAGTTTTTTTTAACAGGTTCATTGATTTGTCTTGAGTCTTTATTCTCCAAATATGTGGGCTTTACAGACACACATGAGCAAAAAACACAAGACTGCAAGTCCAAATGAAATGGGTTTAATATAATTGAGTGATTTACAAACGTGCATCAATTTAAATGAATCATTAAAACTGTCCACTTCAGAACAAAGACTTGTGGTGGTTGGGTGAATCGGACATTATGTCTTACAGATTCAGATATCATTTATTAAATTTTACTTGAGACTTAAACTGACCTTCTCTTCTAGAATAGACCTTTTTATTTCCAAAATCTCAGTCCTGGTTTTATAGAGAACTTTTAGGACAACAGAATTCACATGTCACCAGAATCATGTCAAGATGTTTGTCCAGCATGTTTTAAACCATGAGGATAGGGGTGGAGCCGAACCCGAATACGGTATTCGGAAAGGCACAAATAGCGTGTTTTTTTTACAAATACTTATTTCGAACAAATACTTAAAAAAAATATTTGTATTCGGGAACAAGAAAAACTTTATATCAACAAGCTGCGTTTCCTCATGAGACCGCAGTGCATGCCCGCATGAGTGAGTGAGTTAGTGACATTCAGGAGTCGGGGGGTGGGGGTAAAAGAGGTGACTGACACAGGCTGCTCTACACAGCAACAGAGAAGGCTCGGCTGAGCGAAAAAAGACTTCACTGCATCACTATTTTTGTTGAATAGATTTTTGTACCATAACTGGAAGCGGAGTTTGATCGGGAGATTATTCCATTAGGGGCCGTTCACATGTACAGTAGCGTCTTTTGCACGCTCAAGTTCGTTATTTCAAATGTAGACGCGTGGTATGCGCGCTCATAATGGAAGCGACGCGGTCGCGTCGCGCTCGTTTTTTCCAGGCGCGTCCGCGCCGCATCGGGATAAAAACATCTCAACCTTTCAGGCCCCGATCACACCGAACACGTTTTTGCAGCGAGAGGCGCCTTTTTTGAATGGTTTTCTGTTGGCAGTGAGCGTTCTGCGCGCTGCTTATGCACCCCGGGCGCCTCACTTTTTCGTCGCCTGCTACGCCTTGTGTTTTTGCAGGAGCGCTCTGAGCACCTGAAGTTGAAAAAAAAATCAACTCTGAGCGGAAAAATGCCCAACGTCATTCGCGTTCTTTTCCATTGTCCAATCGAATGAATGGAGAGGCGGGCCTTCTGTTGTGGTGACGAAAGTTTACCGTTGCTTAAAAAGTCCAGAGACTGCAAGAATTAGAGGAGAAACCTTTGGTGTCTATCGTGGGTAACCCAGAGCTGTATTATTTAGGGTTTCTGCTAATATGACAGTTTACTTAACAGCAAAAAACTAAGATTTTAGAGCGCTCGCGCTATAATCCTTTGATTTGACTGACAGGACAGCTGTTTTGGTCGTTGCTTAGCAACATAAAAAAAACGCAGCACACTGCTCTTTTATTAAAAGTCACCAAAAAAGGCAGTGCTGTGCGCCTCGCATTTTTAGAACTAAAAGACGCGTTCGGTTTGATCGCGGCCTTATGCACCACGGGTGCCTCGCGTTTTCATCGACCTTCTACGCCTTGTGTTTTTGCAGGAGCGCTCTGAGCGCCTGAAGTTGAAAAAAAAATCAACTCTGAGCGGAAAAATGCCCGACGTCATTCGCGTTCTTTTCCATTGTCCAATCGAATGAATGGAGAGGCGGGCCTTCTGTTGTGGTGACGAAAGTTTACCGTTGCTTAAAAAGTCCAGAGACTGCAAGAATTAGAGGAGAAACCTTTGGTGTCTATCGTGGGTAACCCAGAGCTGTATTATTTAGGGTTTCTGCTAATATGACAGTTTACTTAACAGCAAAAAACTAAGATTTTAGAGCGCTCGCGCTATAATCCTTTGATTTGACTGACAGGACAGCTGTTTTGGTCGTTGCTTAGCAACATAAAAAAACCGCAGCACACTGCTCTTTTATTAAAAGTCACCAAAAAAGGCAGTGCTGCGCGCCTCGCATTTTTAGAACTAAAAGACGCGTTCGGTTTGATCACGGCCTTATGCACCACGGGTGCCTCGCGTTTTCATCGCCTTCTACGCCTTGTGTTTTTGCAGGAGCGCTCTGAGCGCCTGAAGTTGGAAAAAAAAGCAACTCTGAGCGGAAAAATGCCCGACGTCATTCGCGTTTTTTCCATTGTCCAATCGAATGAATGGAGAGGCGGGCCTTCTGTTGTGGTGACGAAAGTTTACTGTTGCTTAAAAAGTCCGGAGACTGCAAGAAATGGAGGAGAAACTTTTGGTGTCTGTCGTAGGTAACCCGGAGCTGTATTTTTTAGGGTTTCTGCTAATATGACAGTTTACTTAACAGCAAAAAACTAAGATTTTAGAGCGCTGGCGCTATAATCCTTTGATTTGACTGACAGGACAGCTGTTTTGGTCGTTGCCTAGCAACATAAAAAAATGGCAGCACACTGCTCTTTTTTTAAAAGTCACCAAAAAAAGGCAGTGCTGTGCGCCTCGCTTTTTAGAACTAAAAGACGCGTTCGGTGTGATCGGGGCCTCAGAATGCCGTGAGCGCACCGCGGGTCATGTGACAAGAACCAATGAATCAGCTTCTTACTTTCAGAAAAACATTAAAAGCTTAGCCAAGATGGAGAAACAGCCGATCATAGCTGTTACAGGGATAACAGTTTTTAGTAGCAGAGCAACTGCAAGTGATTTTTAGTTTTGGAAATCCATTTATCCTTTACTGAAACTTCCGCGTCTTCATGGAGAGCGCAGGTCATGGTTAGCAATGGCAGAAGCTGCGGGAGCGCAAGCTCCAGAGCGCTTTGGAAAGGAGAAAACGGCGCGCCTAGCATTTTCCACGCGTTTTTAGGCGCGACATGTGAACGGCCCTTTATATGGTACGTTTAAGTTACTCTGTCTTTTGCAGACAGCAAGATGTAGGCTATAGGCTAGTTAACCTTAGCATAGCTTCCCATCACTCATTATTTTCATGCCTATTTTGAATTTTACTCGAATACAAATACAAATACTTTTCCCCCCTCAACAAATACAAATACAGACACAAATACCGGCTGCTTTGCACACCCCTACACGAGGATATTTTGACTGTGAATGCTGTGTGATGAAACATGGCTATTTTTCTGTCTCTGTACCTGACACACACAAATACCCACACATCCTCCCCGCAGCTCAGAGCAACTTCTCTGACTTTTGATCATGACATCTGCGTCTTGCTAAAATGTTTGCTCGTCTCCTCCAGCCTTCTGATGTAGCTCCAGGAGCTAATAGCTTGTGAAAAAGGCAGACGGGCCCCTGTCTGCATGTGTGTGTTTGTTTGTATCGCTTTTGTATACATGGAGAAACAGAACAAGAGCAGACGTCTTTGTTTAAAGAATACATTATATTTACTATATTGTTCTTTTTAAAAAAATCTTTAAAATTCTTTTAAAAATAGAAAAGAGTTAATGAAATGTTTGTTATATGTCCAAATAAGGAATTAAATCTGGATTACTTCCACTGACATCATTACATCTATTCAGGCATCAGGTGTTTTAAGATAATCCAATTATTCATGACCTTCCTGTAGACACTCTATGAATACCTCATAGTGTTATGCACTCATCTCCTGATTTTAATCCAGTCCCAGACGCCGAAACACAACCGAACCCTTTTTGCTCATCAGTATGGAAAATGATGAAAACACTGTCTTTTCCAGGTATTAGACATGATATTCAGGCCCGTGGAAAAAATCAGGACTCAAACCAAAAGGTCTTGGATTTACAGAATAATATATTACATGAAAAAACACGCACTATATTTTAATTTTACTTAGGATGTTTAGTTGGACAGAGAAAAACAATACATTTTTAGTCCAAGCAGCTTTAGAAAGCATTTTCTGATTTTTTATTTTATTTATTTTTTTCTTTTTTTATTTGTATGAAACCTCCTAAAACAACAAATAGGCATTTCATTGTTAAACACAGCCACAATAAATCCAAGCATCATACACTGAAAAAAATGCAAAACTAAATATTAATGAAATATTAAAATAAAAAATGTGCTAATAAATACCAAATATAAAATTCTAATTATTAAATACAATTTAAATTTCTAATAATTTAAGTAGTTTAGAGGTTCTCCTATTTTTTTATTGCTGTAAGGACTGAAATAAATTTTTAAAGGTTACAAAACTTGAATATAATATGAAATTCAACGTTCAACTAATTTCACAAATAATATGTACATATTTTAAATCATATTTAACAAACATAAATTATTAAAAAAAAATAATTAAGACATTATGGAAGGTTGACATATCATCATTAAACATTTAATTGAAAAACATGTCTGCGTTCACTTTGATTAAATTTTGTACATTCTTCTTTATAATGGCTCTTTTTAATGAATGAATCTGCCATTTTTGTAAAACCAGAGAAATAGTAATTAATAATCATCTCTTCCTATTCCACAAAACAAGGTAGATGTAGATGGGGGAAAATATAGGCAAGGTACAATTAGATTCTAATAATTAAATCCTTGTTTTCATCCAAAATATTATGGTTCATTTAACTAATTTTATGGCATTGATTAAAAGACAACAATACATGCTCATTATGTTTTTCTTTGCATTTTCTTTTGCATTTCTAATATTGAGTCCAAAATAATTAGGTGCATATTTCTGCTGAAACGATGCTTTGAAACAATGTACATCTTAATACTGTCTATTATTTTTGTTTTAATTTACCCCTTAATAAGAGCAGTTAACGTCATAAACTGTAAATCATTTGGACAATTACTAAATAAACATGATGAAAAATAGGACAACAGGATTTCTCCAACATGGCACTTTTCTGTTTCTCTCTTTGACAATGCAGCGTTTCATGTGTAGATATGAAATGAAAGATGGCCTCTAGCAAACATCTGCTCTCAAACACCACACACACTCACACTCTGCTCTGAGTGTCGTGTTAATTAATAATCCCCAGAGAGTTGAATCATATTTACAGCTCAGTCCTGCTGGCGTTGCCTTCAGTGCCGGCCTGCTGAGTCCAGACCCGGGTCTATAGTGCTCAGGTACAGAAAAGAGATCTGATCGGAAATGCTTTGTTTTGGTTTTAGCTGCCTTCGCTTTCTAATCACATTCTGAATAGTAGTCTATGTCACTCCTACAACTCGTCAGTAGTTCTTTACAGCACCATGGGAACAAAGTTAGCTTTAGCTCAAAAGACCTAATTGATATCATGTCAACTTTGCTTTAGATCTTTCTTTATACAAATGAGTCAATAATTGAAATACTACTGACATTGAAATAGTACTACTACTACTAATAAAATTATCATTAAAACATTATTTAAGGAATATTTTCCAGAAAAAATATTTACTAGAATTTATTAATCAGAGAAAAGTAAATACACACCATAGTATTTCTGAAAAAAAAAAAGAAATCAATAAAATAATAATAAATTAAAAAAATTTTAATCAATTAATTCGACATGTTTTTGATGAAATACAGCAAATAAATGGAAAACACATAATTTGGTAAAAAATACAAATTATTTTGAGAGAAAAAAATTCATAGGGCCTCAAAAATAAATGTTTTGTTAAACCTTTAATAACTAGCTGCTAAATTGTGTGATTTCTATTAATCAGACATACTTTTGCTTTATTTGTCTAAAGAGTCTCAGATGTTTCCAATGTTTCCAGTAAAAACAGTAACATTGTAAACTAGTACTACTAACTTAAAATACCTACTTTCTATGTGTACAGTTAAATATAAATACAGTTAAAACATTCATTTCTTCCTGTGATGCAAAGCTGAATTTCAGCATCATTACAGCAGTCTTCAGTGTCACATGATCTTTCAGAAATCATATTAATTTGCTGATTTGCTCAATAAACACTTCTTATAACTATCATCAATACTGAAAACTGCTTAGCTTAATATATTTTCCTAATATTCTTGTAATTCTTTCATTTGAAATAGGAATCTTTTGTAAAACATTATACATGTCTTTACTGTCACTTCTGATCAATTTCATGCATCTTTGCTGAATAAAAGTAGTAATTTCATTCCAAAAAAAATATAACAAAAAATTTGACTCCAAATTTAAAAACAGTATTGCATTTGTTTGTCAGTGGTTGCATAGTTTACAATCAAGTGATTTCTATTAACTCATACAATTTTCTAATGTAACTCACATTCATTTAGGTAATATATATCTGTCACAATTTCTTTAAGTTAAACCAAACTTTTATTTTGATGGGTTGCTGTGAAGACCTATACGTTTCTGTTTGTATATGATGTGATGACAGTTTTCCTCAAAAGAAACTGTAAAATGCTCATGAAGAGACTCTTAGAGCAGTTCTAGAGATTCTCATATACTCATATATTGAGGCGGCAGAGAAACTGTAAGCATCAAGCATGCTTTAGCATGTGTGAAGTAAACGAAACTGTGCGTCTAAATAGTATTTTTGTGGCTTAAAGGAACACTCCACTTTTTTGGGAAATAGGCTTATTCTCCAACTCGCCCCCCCCCCCCCCCCCCCCTCGAGTCCAATTTGGAATTAATAAATTAAAAGTAGGTCAGTACACTTAAATCAAAATGCGATATAGACAAGTGTCTGTCAATATTAAAGGAACACTCCACTTTTTTGGAAATAGGCTCATTCTCCAACTCCCCCCGAGTTAATAAGTTTTTTTTTTACCGTTTTGAAATTCATTCGGCTGTTCTTCTGTTCTGGCAATATCACTTTTAGCATAGCTTAGCATAGATCATTGAATCCCGTGAGACCAATATAGCATCGCGTTCAAAAATGACCAACGAGTTTCGATATTTGTCCTATGTAAAACTTGACTCTTCTATGGTTATATCATGTACTAAGACCGGCGGAAAATGTAAAGCTGCGATTTTCTAGGCTGATAAGATTAGGAACTACACTCCCATTCCGGCGTAATAGTCAAGGAAGTTTGCTGTCGTAGCATGACTGAAACAGGCGCATATCACGCAGCACATCGCGCCCAACTGCATGCACAGGGAGCGTTCCTCATTGGAAGCTACCGTACTGGGAACTACTTTCAGGCGCTGCGTGATATTACTGCACCTACTTCGTTCATATTACGGCAGCAAACTTCCTTGACTATTTCACCAGAATGGGAGTGTAGTTCCTAATCTTATTGGCCTAGAAAATCGCAGCTTTACATTTCAAGTCAAGTTTTCAATAGAACAAATATCGAAACTCATTGGTAATTTTTAAACGCAATGCTGTTCTCATTGGATTAAATGATCTATGCTAAGCTATGCTAAAAGTGATATCGCCAGAACAGGAGAACGGCTGAATTGGATTTAAAAGCGGTAAAACTCAATTTATTAACTCGGGGGGAGTTGGAGAATGAGCCTATTTCCAAAAACGTGGAGTGTTCCTTTAATATTGACAGACACTTGTCTATATCGCATTTTGATTTACGTGTACTGACCTACTTTAAATTTATTAATTGCAAATTGGACAAATTTCAATGACTAAATTTTGCGTCGCAGAAATCAAAGGGCCCTTATTGTTCTGTAAAGTTATTGTTTTCAGATTATAGGCTCTTCTAATGAGCATATTGATTTCTGGGTTTACCTGAACTGTACTTAAAATACATTATTTGTGAAACTTCTTGTGTGACATCGGACTATAAAATCTTTTTTAAAGAGTGTAAAAAAAATGGAAAAGTGGTTTATAGAAAGTTCGATAGGAAAAGAAAAACAAGGAAAGGGAAAAAAATATACAGTAGCAAGAAAGGATGAAAGAAATAGACAGAGGCCTCAGTGTTGGAGCCATCAGCTTGTGTTAAGTGGATTGTGACGGGAGCCAGACGGACTTTGATTCCCTCAGGTGATTTTTCCGGTAAGTTCTCAATAACACAGAATGACAGGGGACAGAGGGTGCACATCCCCTCTCGTGTCATCCTCATTCTCCTGTTATTTTCAAAATCGCGGCCGTGACAGGACTTTTAGCCGCAGCTGTAATATGTAGCCGTGGAGGGCAGCCGAGCACAAAACTAGTGCTTGTTGTCATGAGCTGTGGTCACTGGAGTTTGTTACATTAGCCTGTCAGGGCTGAGAGGCTAACAGGCCGCTGTTACTTTAAAGACTTGAAACAGCTGGAATATGACAAAGTCCGCATATAATTAAAGATGATCACAAGAGAGCAGGTCAGCCTTCCAGCATGGTAACACATCGTCTAGATTGAGAAAGGAAATAGGTGAGAAGGTAAATACAGTACTATTAAACTCAGAGTCAGTTGATGGAGTTGATGTTTATTCTTGGGTAACACTGCCATTTGTGATTTCGTGACTTATGCTGCAAAAAGCAAAATTAAATAATGTTTCTGTATGTATTGTTTTTAACAACATTAACAACATTTTTACTTACTCTATTGGCAGATTGTTTGTTTTGTTTTGAATAGTTCACTGAAAATTCACCCAAATACTAAAATATGCTGAAATTTACTCACCCTAAGGCCATCCAAGATGTAGATGTGTTTATTGATTTGAACAGATTTGGAAAAATTTAGCATTTCACCACTTGCTCACCAATGGATCATTTGCAGTGAATGAGAGTCCAAACAGCTGAAAAAAACAACTACAAGTAATCCAAACAATATTTTCAACTTAGAACCGTTGCTCTCAACATTTCTTCCTTCAGTGAAATTGCTCTCTTGTCTGAATCAGAAGAAAAATATGCACAGATCAACCACTTTTTTTTAGTGGAAACAGTGGAAATGGGTAAAATTCAACAATGTGGAAATTGAGCCTTATTGAGATCCCCATATCTCTGGGACTGAATGATAAAGGGCCCTGACAGTTGTCTTGACAAAAGGAAACAAGATACATCTCTGGTTTCAACATTATTTGATCTTCAGACATTCATCTTTAAAACAAAATAAGTCTTAGATTTTAGCAAACTGACTCATGTTTGCTTTTTGACCACAGAAAATATGGTCAATTTAACACAATCCAAGGATTTACCCCTGGAGTCATATCGGAATTCTGATATCTCTGGAACCAAACCATGTAGGGCTTTAAAAATTAAGATGCCCAAAGTTTGTTACAACCCAATATCTAAAAGGACATTAAGATATCTTTAATACTTCTTGAGTTACAGACATGCAAACTTTAAAATTAAAAAAATATGCTGTTTCCCTGTTTTTGAATGTTCACAGTTGGCACATAATGCAACAAATATGGCTAAAGTCAACTGATTTTACTAATAGAACCACCAATCTCTGTGTAAAAATAACATTAGGAAGCTGCCATCTTTCTGAAGTCATTTTTACCATCTTGTAATTTGGCTCTGAATCTCAGATGAAAATTGCCATTTTGACTCCCTTCTACAAAATAGTGGATTACTCAGCAAAAATTCATCCATGATATTTAATATGTTGGCTTTCATCACTATGCATGTCTATCTTTCTTCAGAAAAAATTATGAGTAAAATCAAAAATTTGAGCCGGGGACCTCTAGTTGAGTTGACATGGAATTATATTATTAACAGAATATCAGCCAATTTACATGTTACTATTCATTACAGTTTAAAAGTCATAAAAACATAATAGACAGATATAGACTCTTATCTTCTTTATTTTTCTTTTACCTTCTTCTGGTGATACTGGAGTTTTACAATCCATTAATTGTCTAATTGATGTGGGTCGGACTAATTAATGAAGACAGGTGATACAAGGCTTTAAAACACCTCCGTTTTTAGTATTCTGGTCCCTAGTGTGTAAGTGAAACTGTATGTGTGAGATGTTTGAGGCAGGATTGAATGAGTGTGACTATTGAAGGAGGTTATATGAGAGTGCAAAAGAAGAAGGCTCTTTTGGGTTATTTTCTCAAGACAAAGCAGGAGTAATACTTTCCTTTTGTTCTGTTGGGTTTTACTTTTTCTTTTGAGAACTAGTTATGAAATCTGTCTAGGGCATTTATCAAGAACTTTTTTGTTTTGTAGTTGTTGGTTTTGAAGCTGAATAAATGGAATAAATGCTTCATGTACAGGTGAAATTCTACATGCAGTAAGGGTTCTCTGAACAATCTCTGAAATACCGAACTGAAGGCTCCCTGTGTAGATAACAACAGGCATGAAGAACTCAAGCTATGTTTACTAAAGACCGATAGAGCACTCTGCTAACAGCAGGCTATGGTCTGAACACCCTGTGATGTGGACAGAACTGACAATACTACTTGGTTTATTTGCAGATGCAGAGAGGTGTCAAACACGAAGTACAGTTAAAGGGCCATCGGTGGTGCAAAATCAACTGATTCATGTTCAAAACCATGAATGCACTCTTAAAAATGTTATTTGTTGGCATCAATAATTCTATGAAGAACTATGAACATCAACATGGACCCTTTAAATGCAGAGTTTGTGAGGGAACTGCAGGAGGTTCATGGGTTGATGGAAAAATCTACAATTAAATTTAATGATAAAAATTCAAAATATTATTTTAAAAATCCAAATAAAAACAGCTAAAAAACAAAATGTTTAATTTGTTTACCTGCATGTCATGTAACCATTAACAACATTTAGAAACTGTGAATATGCAACTATTTATATTCATTATATCATAAAATATGATGGAGTACTCTGTTTTAGGCTTACAGATTTGGCGGACAAAATTGTTTGGGAAAACTAAAAGGAGTAAATATTAAAAAAAGAGTTATAGTTCATGACATGAGTTGATGGAAAAACTAATAATAAATGTATTCATAAAAATGTAAACATTTCATTTAAAAATCAAAATAAAAACAACAACAAAAAAACACACAAAAAAAGGAAATATTTAATTTGTTTGCATGTCATGTAACCATTAACAACATTAAGAAAATGTGAATATGCAATTATTCATATTCAATATAATAAAACATGAGGGAGTTCTCTGTTTTAGGCTTACAGGTTTGGCGAACAAATTTGTTTGGGAAAATGTTTGCATAAAAGGAGTAAAAAATTATGAGTTATAGTTTATGACATGCATTACTGAGAAACTAAATTCTAAAACTGTCTATATTTTACCTTCAAAACCTGAAGTAATCTGTTTATTGCTTGAAAAATACTAATGGATTATATTTCTGTGGTCAAAACATGAAATGAATGCAATGGAATAGAATATCGTGAATAGAATCTTCATTTTCATTCATTTTTAAAAAAAATGACAGATGTTACCAACTCAGTTTATTTGAGTCATTGAAATCTTACAACATTGTCAGACTGAATTCGTTTTGATTTGTAGTTTCAAGAATCAATATCTGGCATACAAATGGATATTCAGCATATCAGTCTGAAAAAAATAAAAATAAAGTCAGATAAAATTAATTAATTAAATTAAAAAATGAAATGCCAGATTAAAAGTCAGAAATATTTACTGATCAAAGGTGTGGGTACCATCTGGTCTACAGGTGAGACACTTCTGTCCTAAAAACATTACACCAGAACCTGTGAGCGTTTTCCAGAGCAGCATTGGCAATTCAACCCTTTGCTTTGATCGTGCTTCTCCAATGGAGTTATTTTGTGCTCTGGTCTTGTTCTTTCGTTTCATTCCACAGTTCGTTCTCTTGTCATTGTTCATCCCTTGGGTTCAGAATTGGTAGCATATGGAAAAACGTCTCTGTTTTTGTTTTGAGGCTGAGCTCAAAGTCATAACCATTTGGTGATCTCACCACATGACCACCACACAGAGCACCCCAGTACCACCAACATTATTCGCTCATGGGTAAAACTGGTTTTGGCAAAGAATTTATGTGCATTTGCACTTATGTTGCTTTTATTCTATGTCAAAGTCCAAGTCTTGTCCAGCTTGTCCACACAGCAAACACAATCGGGGAGAACGCTGCAAATGCCCCTTAAAAATCTAAAGTCAGTCCTTAAGCTCATTTTGCATACATGCATATGGGCTCTAGGTGGCAGTGTTGTCATGCTGGCAGCTTGCTCATCTTGCTTGGATCTGCTCACAGTGCTTCCAGTTTTCTCACCATCAGCCTAATGAAGTGAATTCTACAGTGTGGCTGAGACTGATGGCTCTATCTCTTCTGTCACTGGCAATTCGCACCTCGTTTTCTGAAAGCATGAACACTGAAATCTACATTAGTTTTGTCTATTATCACATATACATCCTATTCATTTTTTAAGCATATATGCATAGGCTACTTGGATTATGAAATGAATATATATTTGGATTTGCAATTTAAACTTTTCAGATTTTACAGAATCATTTCCTATTTGGTAAGACATGTACATTTATTTATATATGTGACCCTGGACAACAAAAACAGTTTTAGGTAGCATGGGTATATTTGTAGCAATAGCCAAGAATACACAAAATTATAGAGTTTTTCTTAAATGCCAAAAATCATTAGGATATTAAAGAGGAGGGATGTGGATTGATCTGGAAGTGTGTTTTCTGTGCTGAATACACACTTCCGAGTTTCTTACAAGTTTCGGAAAGTTTTTTTTTATGCTTTAAACAACACACACAAACAAATACAACAGATATTATAAAGTCAGGGAAACTTAAAACAAAGAAAAGAAAAGAAAAATTAATAAAAAGTTACAATCAAAGAAATGCATGACCTTTACATTTCTCAAATATTTTGAAGACAGAACATAAACGGACAGTTTTGATTGCTTTTCTATTAGTACTATGAAGAATAGTACAGAAATAGTTGTCCAATTCTTCATAAAACACTGTTTTTTTGTTAGTAAATTTGAATTTATGAATGTGAAACTTAACTAGTAATATAAATAGATTAATAATGAATGCTTCATTATTCATATTATCATAATCAAAATATCCAAAAACAACATTTTCAAAATGCAAATTAAAATTAGAGAGTATCTTTTTTTTTTTGATAAACACAGAGGTATCATACCAAAACTTCTTAACATGACTACAGTGCCAAAAGATGTGGGGTACCATACAGTTTCCAAATATAAAGAGCAAAAAGAGCAATTGACATTAATATCTTTCTTAAATTTGCTGAGAAAATGCATAACAGGATAGAATTTGTGAATTATCTTGAAAAAGATTTTTCTTATCTTGTTCGTAACAAAAAACTTGTGAGGTAATAATGAAACACTTCCCCATCTAGGGTTTCTAACAAATTTAAAGCCCAATATGCAATAGAGCAAGGCTTGGTAGCAACGTCCTTTAAAAATAGAGACTGAATAGCTTTGTTATTTTTAATATGCGAAAAACAATTTTTACCACATATTGTATCAGTTAGATTGAATATGGGCATATCAACAAATTTCACATTTCTAAATAAGGAAACTATCCCAGAATTAATTGCAGAGAAAACAAGAGAGAATTCCTTGGGAGTCACTGGAAAATTGAAGTGCACCAGAATCATATGTCATTGGGTGTTAAACAAATGAGCTACTAAAACAATACCTTTATCAAACCAGGATTTCAAAAAAATACTCTTGTGCTTGAACAAAATACAAGGATTGTTCCAAATAAAATAAGGCTGCGGAGAAAAATTGCGCTTGCAGATCAGTTTCCAAGCTAACAAAGCTTGAGCATGAAAGAGAAAGTTTTACTGGCAGTTTCTCAATCTTAAAGTTTCGGAAAGTTTTTTTCGATCATGGCTCTTCATGACGTCCTGTATGGGCATTTCTCCCGAAAGTGCGCGCCCGCACGCACATAGACCAGAGAGGGAGAGCAAGAGCGCGCCCATCAACGCGCTTCCTTCGGCATCGGCACTGGACTCACTTGGGAAGAAACGTCAGGATGAGTGTGGTCTTTGTTGTAAGGCAAATATAACATTCCTCAGATTCTCGAAGAAACCCAGCGTTACGTTAAGAGTGGATGCAGTTTGCTTTTCCGGGGCAGAAACTGAGTTTTGCAAGTGTGTTTGTTGATGAACTTTTATAAACCCAGATTTGACGCTGGATTTGCACATCGTTTGATACTGAAAGATGAAGCGGCCCAGCTATAAAAGATACCTGCAGATGGTAAGTGAAACTGCATGAAATGTCTTTGCTGCCAATCTACATGTGAGTTCTCTCAATTTTTAGCCCCGCCCACGGCACGCCCCCAGGAGCTCGGCTGTTTTCGGAGGGAATCATAATCAGAATTCTGCAAGCTTTGCACATATAGAATTATGTTTGTTCATGGACTCATTTACATATTTATCAAGCTCAAGAGAGAGAATGAAAAAGCCAGAGAGACAAGAAAAAAAGGAAAGAATGAGAGCCAGACTTGAGACTGTGTGAGATAAAGAGAGATTGTACCTAGGTCTGGATTGTTATAATGGCTGCGTGCAAAGGGTTTCACTCTTCCTAAAAAAGTGGCATGAAGAAGAAAAAATAAAAAGAGAGCAAAATAAATGAGGCAAAACCCATGACAGACAACTGCGAGACAGGCACAATTAGAATCATTATTGAGGCAGCAGAGATCAGAGAAGTGCAGCATGGCCGTCCTGCTGGGCTCTGGCATGCAGGCTCAAGAAGGTCATGGTCACTTCAGTAAAGGTATGCTGAACCTTCTCCTGATCATCACAGGAGATTGTGCATACTTTTACTTCCTCAAAAAAACTCATTGTGCATGATTTATAAGCCTGTTTCCTCATGGGGACCTAAGAAATGTCCACACAAGGTCAAAATCTACTGGTATTACTATCCTTGTGGGGACATTTGGTCCCCATAACGTGATAAATACCAGGTACACACACACACACACACACACACACACTTACTCAAGATTTAGTTAGTCTTTTTTACTGAAAGCTGCACAAAATCAAACCTGACCTTGGAAGTTGTAGTCCACACTGGCAGTTCTCCCTATCTTTCTTTTTTCTTTCTGTAATAACACAATTAAAACTTCATTAAGGACGCATGAAATCCATAATTGTGATCTTGGACCACCAAACCAGCCATAACTGTCAAGTTTTCGAAATAGAGATTTATACATCATCTGAAATACAAAAAATAAATAAATAAATAAAATAAAATAATGAGAAAATCACCTTTAAAGTTGTCCAAAAGAAGTTCTTAGCAATGCATATTATTAACCAAAAATTAAGTTTTGATGTATTTACAGTAGGAAATTTACAAAATGTCTTCATGGAACATGATCTTTACTTAATATCCTAATGATTTTCTGGCATAAAAGGAAAATCTATAATTTTGACCCATACAATGTATTTTGGGCTATTGCTACAAATAAAGCCGTGCTACTTAAGACTTAAGGTTTTGTACTTTGTTTTCATACTGGATGCTATATTACGGATAAGCTAAAGAAATCCATTAAAAATGCTCAGTGGACAAGTTGGGCTGACAAAGTGCACTACATATATTAATTTGTTTGATTACTTAAAAGATGCATCATTATTATATAAAAAAATTGAGAGACTAATAATGGCAGTTAGAAGAGAGAACGATGTCAAATTTAAAGTCTCTCCCTGCATCGACTCTGCACTACAAACACAGTCTTGTGAAACGGTCCATTATTTTTGATCATAATTAAATAAATACACATGAGAGATTTGTGGCTCTTAGCTCATGTTTTTCAGCTTTTGGGTCATCTATATTCTGGTATTCTCAATGACAAAATTAACCTTTTAGTGGACATACACTGTTATTCAAACATTTTGGGTCTATACGATTTGAACATTTTTTTTTGCAAGGACACATTAAACTGATGAAAATGAAAGTAAATACATTTATAATTTTACAGAATATTTCAATTTAAAATACATGCTGTTTTTTAAACTTTCTATTTGTCAAAGAATAGAACGTTAAAATCCTTGAAATTTGAAAAAAAAAAAAAATATATATATATATATATATATATGAAGCAGTTTTCAACAGTTTATTTTATTATTTTGATAATAAACAATCAAATCAGAATATTAGAATGATTTCTGAAGGATCATGTGACACTTAAGATTGGTCTAATGATGCAGGAAAATCAGCTTTGCATTACAGGAATAAATTGCACTTTAAAATATATTTTAACAGAAAACAGTTATTTAAAATTGTACAAATATTTCACAATATTGCTGTTTTTAAAATATTTCAATGCATTAAGGAAAGAAGTTGAGCAGTTTCTTAAGGTTCTGATCTCAAATCAAACCCTAAGCATTAAACTTAGAAATTACCTTGTGTGCAATAAAATGCACAAAAGTGTGCTTTAGATCACCAAATAGCATAAACTCTGAAAAACTTAAAGCACACACAGTCAAACCAACATTTATTCAGACACCTGCAACATTTCTCACATTATCACAGTTTATTTGCTATAGTTTAGAAAATGGTAATAAAATATGACTGACAATTTAAACTGGGTCAGAACAAATTCATCTTGATAATGTCAGAGAACTTTGATAGAAAGGTATGCAACAAAACATGGTCAAGTGTCAAGTCCAATTTTTGGTCCCAAATTTTTTACTGGTAGTCCACTGTATGAAGAATTTTGGGGTATAATATGTCTCAGTTTGTTTTATTTGGCTATCCTTGCTTGCATAAATGTACTAAAGTGTCCTGTACCCACTAGTAAAAAAATCCAAAATAATACCTGGTGTCTGAATAATTTTTGGTTTGATCTGCACATAACTTTAATTTCCCTTTAGAAAATAAAAACAAAAAAGGATTTTACCAAAGTAAGTTTACTTGTTGCACTAACCATATTTAACTGAAGACAAGTGCCTGTAACCTGCAATGTTTCTTAGGTGACATCAGTTTGCGGCTGATGTCTCTATTGTATCCGTCTCGCTCTCTCTCTCTCTACAGACACACAGTCTCTCCTGAATTCGACCCGCACGACTCCCACGTTTAGATATGCTCTGGAATCTTCTGCTCGAGCGAGTGGACTAATGCATCTCCGTGGAAACGCTCGCTCGCAGATTGATCAGGCATTACAATATCTGCTCTCTCCACCATCACAGTCAGAGAGCCAGAGACTCGACTCATCTCAAGCACGGGGAAAATTGGCAGTGAAGAGCGTCTTAAGTTAGTGTCAGTGTTAGGGAGATGATGCATAGTCATTTCAGTAGGCTAGACAAACGTTCTATTCTACATTCAGATGAGGGTTGAATTGCGGTTCCCAATTCATTTAGTTCAACTCAGAAGTAATACTTTAGTATAAATAGCATGACATGTATGCGACTACAAACAGATATCCTCGGGACAGTGGAAAACTGATCTCAAATATAAAAAATATTGGAAGTGGCGGGAGGTTTGAATAATTTCCACCCAAAATCACCAGCAATCAATGTACAGCAGACATTCAGGGAGGAATTACAAACACGCATGCCAGAAGCATGTATGAGAGCGTCTCCCATTCTGGCCTCTAGGGCTGTTTATGGAAATGCAGAATTTAATAAGCTCTTCTCGACACCTTGTCACTGACGTGTGTGTGTGTGTGTGTGTGTGTGTGTGTGTGTGTGTGTGTGTGTGTGTGTGTACCTGCATTAGCAACGCTCTGTTGAATAAGTCCATTATGACAGAATGGAGTGACCTGAGTGTGCACTGTCTGCATTCTTTGAATACTACAGAATTATTTGCATTATCTGAGTTCTGTAACACCATGTGACTGTACACTCACAGAAAAAAAACTGTACAAAAGCTGTCACTAGGGTGATACCCTTTTTATAGGTACTAATATGTATCATTTAGATACTAATATGTATACTTTAAGTACTAATATGTACATTTTAAGGTACTGATATGCACTCTTTAGGGGTAAAGAAAAGATGCCACTCCACTGACAGCTTTTGTAACTTTTTTTTCTTGAGAGTGCATAACGTGCACACAGAAAAAAACACCAAAGTTCTGTTTGTAACTTTTGTAATTTGTAACTATTTTTCAAATTGGTCGCTAATTCTTCTGAATCTCATTGGTACATTTGCGTATGATCTGCTTACATCCAGTGATTTTTTTTTAATATGTTTGCATATGATTCACATTGTATGAATTAATATAAAATTGGCAGCTCTAAAATAATTACAGTTTCCCATGCGATCAGGCTGAAATTGATTCAAAGTTTTATGATGCCATTCTCAAGAAAAAAAAAAATTAATGATAAAATATTTGACAGGTAAAAGTGAAAGAATACAATTTATAGAAATGGCCCGGACATTTAATAAATGACAAAACACAGCAAAATTACTAAAACTTTAATTAAAATATTTAATTTTTAACTGGTAAAAAGTTAAAAAATACAATTTATAGAAACACTGTCTGGACATTTGAATAGAATTTCAACACATCTTCAGCAGGGCTATTATGCTAACTACAGACAAAATAAAATAAATGACAAAACACAACAAAATTACTAAAACTTTAATTAAAATAAAAATGGAAAACATTTAATAGATAAAAGTCAAAAATACAATTTAAAGAAACACTGTCTAGACATTGGAATAGTATTTCGACACATCTCTAACAAGGCTATTATAGTTAACGACAGACATATTAAAATAAAATAAAAATGATAAAACACAACAAATTACTAAAACTGTAATTAAAATGAAAAATGGAAAACATTTACCAGGTAAAAGTTAAAAAATACAATTTATAGAAACACTGTCTAGACATTTAAATAGAATTTCAATACATCTCTAACAAGGATATTATAGTTAACTGCAAAAATTTTAAAATAAAAATAAAAGTGATAAAACAGCAAAAATGCTAAAGTTTAAATTAAAATGGAAATGGAAAATATTTAACAGATTTAAAAAAAAAAATACAATTTATGTATCTGAATAACATCTCTTAACAGGGTTATTATACTACAGAGATATTAAAATAAAATAAAATAGACAAAGCAACAAATTACTAAAACTAATTAAAATGAAAATGGAAAATATTTAACAGGTAAAAGTTAAAAATACAATATAGAAACACTATCAGGGCTGTTATATTTAACTACAGACGTATTCAAATAATAAAATAGAATAAAATAAAATGACAAAACACAACAAAATCGCTAAAACTTTAATTAAAATGAAAATGGAAAATACAAAAATAAAAAATTAAAATATATGATAGTAGTGTCTAAAATAACACTTATTTCAATCAACTGAATTAAACCCTGACTGTTTTTATTTACATGATAAAACAATCTGTTTGTTGTAATTACAGCTAAATATTTAGTTTTCTGTTCCTGTCTGTCTCTTGGCTCATCCTGCACTCAAACCCATCTGCCGTTCACCGTGCCGCCACATCCGAACCCGGGCAGACCCAGAATCCACTGATCATCCCCAGTGGCTCTCATTTCACTGGGCTTTACTGAGGCCCACCAGGCTTTTGGAAGATTGATGATCAGTCAGTAAGCTGCCACAGCACCAGATTCGCAGAAGGTCTGGATTCACTGGTCTGGTAACGGAAGGGCAGGAATAGCTGGGAAATTTGGCATCACTTTAGCCTTTATTCACTGGCTGGGCCAGCAGTGTTGGAAAGACAGTCATGCGTGTCGGCCCAAACAACTGCTGCCAAAGACAACCAGATGATGATTTTATTTCTGGGAAAACAACACCTTTTGACCAGGTTTTGTTATAGTGCTATAGCTATTTATGTATTCAGTAAAAATCACAATGAAGTTTTCTTATTATTATGACAATGAGGATTCAATGTCCCTTTCATTTTTTTAAGTTGGCTTAAGAAGCCAACTTACTGATCTACTATTTCTTCATCTTTTGAGACAAAATCTAAACTTCTTTTAAGCTACAACTACCTAATTCAGGTCAGACCTTCAGACTGGTGTGCTATATCTTTTCTTACTGATCCGACTCACGGTTTTCTAAACCAGACTATCAAAACCAGGCTTTTATCAACCTAGACTTTCATTGAGGGGGTCAAAACTTTTGTACAATGAGACTTATGGTGTGTTTAAGCTGCCTTTTTTGTGTATTTTGCTACAGCAAAGCTTAACTTACTGAAAAGAATCTTTGTTAGTGCCTGCTTTGGCTGGTCTCCCAGACTAGTTTTAAAGTGGTTTTGGTCACTTTTTAATTGGTCAGGCTGGTCGTAGCTGCCAAGTTTAAATTAGCTAAACTAGCTTTTTTCAGTTTAAACCAGCTAAGACTGGTCAACCAGCTGGGTTTTAACCTTTTTTTTTTTTAGCTGGTTGTTAACTTTTTCTATGCTGTAAAAACAACTAAACTAAACAACAAACTGGTTGGTTTTAGCAGGTCATCCAGCCTGGTCTTAGCTGGTGATATCTGGTCAGCAGGCTGGTTTTAGAGGGGTTTAGGTTACTGAAACCAGCTACTTCCAGCTTAAACTGGTTAAGACTGGTTTTAGTTTTTTTTTTTTTTTAGCAGGGTTTTGCTAAATCAACTGGTTTTGGGTGGTTTTTAGATGTTTTTGCTTAAACCAGCTTGACCAGCCTAGCCAGGCTGGGAGACCAGCTTAAACCAACTACTTAACCAGCTTAAACCAGCCAACTAGCTAAGGTTGGTTTTAGCTGTTTTTTTTTTAGCAAGTTTTTGTTATATCAACTGGTGTTTTAGATAAATCAGCTTGTTTTTCTTGGTTTTAGCAGGTTTCTAACTGTATCTTTTTCCTTCATGTTAGCAATATGTTAAATCACATTAAAACATGCAAAAGATGCTAACAACGTGCTAATCATGCTAACAACATTCAAGCAACATGCTGATCACATTAAAAACAACATGTTAGCAATGTGCTAGAATCATGCTAGCAATAAACAATCTCTCTAATCTATCTATCTAAACTTTTACAACTGCTTCAAACGTTCAGGCTAGGCTTTCTCAAGCCAACTTCCAAGTTTGTTCTCAAACTTTACTTATCTACTCTATTTTTAAACATTTATTTGACCTATTTAAATTTATTGTTGCACCATCCAAAGAGACCAAACTATTTGATCTTGACAGCAAATCTGACCCTAGACCAGAAAACCAGTCTCAAATAGCACTGATATATTTATAGCAACAGCTTAAAATACATTGTATGGGTCAAATTGATCAGTTTTTGTTTTATGCCAAGTGAGGAGCATGTTCCTTGAAGATATTTAGTAAATTTCCTACCGTAAATACTGTATATCAAAACTTAATTTTGATTAGTAATATGCATTGCTATGAAACTTCATTTGGACAACTTTAATAGCGATTTTCTCAATATTTTAATATTTTTGCACCCTCAGATTCCAGATTTTCAAATTGTATCTTGGACAATTATTGTTCTATCCTAACAAACCATACATCAACAGCGGAAAGCTCATTTATTCAATTGACCCATATGACTGATTTTGTGGTCCTGGGTCACAAATCACAATATATTTTAGTCATTTTGAAAGAAAAAAATTCTGTTAAAATGTGTAATGTGGCAAATTGCAGCCAAAAACCTAAAAAGCTTTTAAAATGTACATTTTGTGGCATGTTATTATTCTGTCTCTTGGACCTAAAAGTGACCCACAAACTGAGAAAAAAAGAGCTGTTAAGTGGGTGGCAGGTATCGTTCCAATACATCTTAAATGATAATCTCTCTGATGCCAGTCCTGAAACAACATACAGCACTACACAATTTTTCTACAAGTTTGATTGCAACACATAATCATTACTATTAGTGTTCATCATCTGTTTGATTAGACCATTACTGATTTTAACATTTATACCATATGTACATCGACTTGACATACAGTAGTTACCACTAATACGCTACTAAATATATTGTAGTAGCCTACATTTTTGTTCAGCTGCTTTGCAACGATTTGTATCGTGAAAAGCGCTATACAAATAAACTTGAATTGAAACTTGAATTGAATTGATAATCTGATAGGATGCGCCATTTAAGTCTCTGTAGTGATAATAGTTTAGCAGCTAAAGATCTGGGCTAGCAATCCAAAATGGATCTACTTGGAAAAGTGTTTGTCTATTCAGTAAGTATGCCCAGCAAGAGAGTTTTTGGAATAGACAACTAAATGGCAAGTGGCCAGATAGATAGAGTTCAGCCAGAATGGCTACCATTGTGATTTCCAGAGATGACGCATTGTCAAACCCTTGCCAGTGTTATCTGTACCGATCTTTTATGAAATATGTGGTTATCATGACTTAATTCTGTGAACCTCCATGCAAAGAAAAATGATGGAAATTTAGTTATGTTAGCCTAATGTCTGAATCAACCAGAGCTTAGAAAGAACAGCTGGTTCAGTTATCTCATGTCAAGCTTTCTGTACAGATTTATTACATATTAAATATGTCACCCTGGACCACAAAACCAGTCATAAGGGTCATCTTTGGAATTGATGGTTTGTTGAGATAGGACAATATTTGGCCGAGATACAACAATTTGAAAATCCAGAATCTGAGCGTGCACAAAAGTTGTCCAAATTAAGTTCTTAATGCATCTTATTAACAAAAAATTGCGTTTTGATATATTTACAATCGGAAGTGTACAAAATATCGTAATGATTTTTGGCATAAGAAAAATCGATAATTTTGACCCATACAATGTATTTTTGGCTATTGCTACAAATATACCCGTGCTACTTAAGACTGGTTTTGTGGTCCAGGGTCACATATATTAAATTACACTGAATTAGAAACACAGGTGGTGTTAACCTGGTTCCTCTGGTTTCTCAAACTTCTCAAGCCGATGAGTCCGTGAAGTCCTCGCCATTGTCTCTATGAAGGCGTATCAGTGCTCTGTGAGGCTTTTAAGCAAATTAAATCAATGACTGAACATCAAAGCTGTGTTAAATGTGCTAGAAGGTGCTTCTCTAATGCTGCCCTTAATTAAAGGCTGGATCGATGACCTTTTGTGAAAGGTCTGCTGGAGCCTGATAGCAGCTCCTCTCCATTAAAAGTTTAGTTTCACCAAGATTTTTCAACACTCCTCAGTTTTCTATAATGTTGAGGAGACTGGAAAATAACCATGAAAATGTAATAGTCATTCTCATTTTTTGTGTGTATTTGAACCCTTTCTAATAATGACTGTATGATTATGAGATCTATTTTTTCATACTGAGGACAACTGAGGTAAGGTTCAAATGCTCATTGATGCTCCAGAAGGAAACACTATGCCTTAAGAGCCAGGGAGTGAAAACTTTTGAACAGAATGTACATGTTGAAATTTGTCTTACTTTGCCTAAATATCATATTTTTTTATTTAGTACTGCCCTTCAGAGGCTACAGAAGATAGTTACATGTTTCCCACAAGGCAAAATGTGTTAAATTTCAGCTTATTTTCAAATTCAAAAAGTTTTCACCCCCCCCCCCCTCCCCCTCAACCTTCTGTAATAATTGCATATGAGTCCCTCAGTTGTCCTCAGTGTGAAAAGATGGATCTCAAAATCATACCGTCATTGTTGGAAAGGGTTCAAATACACAAATGCTGGAAAACTGAAGAATTTGTGGGACCTGAAGGATTTTTCTGAAGAACAGCAGGCAGTTTAACTGTTCAGGACAAACAAGAGACTCATGAACAACTGTCACTAAACACACTGTAAAAAGTTTTCACCAGTTTTAACTTAAAAATCTAAGTTTAGCAGCTGCCTTAAGATTGTGAGTTAAATCAACTTAAGTAATTTAAACTCACAAGTTATATCAACTCATTTTTATTGTAATAAGTTAAAATGACTTGTAGTTTTAAGCTGATTTAACTTAAAAACTTAAGGCAGCTGCTGAACTTAGATTTTTAAGTTGAATCTAGTGAAAACTTTTTACAGTGCAAAAAAACAGTTGGAACATTCAAGGGGATGTAAACTTTTGAACGGGGTCATTTTTATAAATTCAACTTATTTTCTCTTGTGGACTATATGTAAACATCTTTTATGTGAAATATATTATTCAGGTCAGTACTAAATAAACAATAACATCTTATTTTGCTAAAATAATTAACATTTTGCAGACTCTGAAAGGATGATATAAACTTAACCTCAACTGTAATCAAATAAGAAAGCCACATTTAAATTGTATATTTGATGCACTACAAAGCATTGCCAGCGACTAAAAGGACAAACAACAGAAACAAGAATGAGAACTAGTGTTCAGAGTCCTTTATACTCTTGTTTCTCAAAAAATGCTTTCAATGAGCAGGAGTGTTTGTACGCAGACCCACGGGGGGTATGTGGGTCAGGACTGTCAGAATCAGCCTGCCTTTACGCAAACTGATGGGTCTTTTGCCCCTTTAAGCCCCCTTTTTCTTCCAACCTCGCCCCCTGCCCATCTCCGCAGGCCTTGGGGAAAATGTTCCTTTGGCCTCCATTAGGAGTGTACAGTGTTCCTTCCCAGCACTCTTGCCACTATTAGTCGAGGAGAGCGACAGTAATGGTGTCGAATGCCTGTGGCGTGAGGACACTTCCACACAGCAATGCGAACTCAAGCCACAGACCTCAGAGCAGCTCAACTCTGCTGTTGTGCTCTTCTGAAGGAGGTTGTGTGAGGTCTGAGATCTGTGATGTTTAGATCAGTCTCCACTGGAGAAAAACAAGGATGCCATTTGTATGGCCATTTCATTGCAAAATTGTACCATAGTTTCAACCAAAATACCACAGTTATTAGAATAAACCAATAGTTTTATACATGAACTACTCCAAACAATTGGTGCTTTCATATTTAAAACCCTTTTTATCAATGTAATGGCATTTTTCTATTTGGACATGTGAGAACAGAAACCATTGTTGAAATTTTTGAAAAAAAAAAAACAAACAAAAAAAAACAATATGATTGTTATTATTTGAGCAAGGTTTGAATGCACATGGAAGAAAAAAAAATATCATTAAAAAGTTTGAGGTCTTTTTTGGTAAGAAAATTATACTTTTATTCAGCAAGGATGCATTCAATTGATTTAAAAAATATATTTTTATTTAAATAAATATTAAAAGATATTTTTAAAAGTGTTAAAGATAAAGATATACACTACCATTCAAACGTTTTTGAACAGTAAGATTTTAAAGTGTTTTAATGTCTGCATTTATTTTTATTTGTTTTCTTTTTTAATATATTTTAAAATGTAATTTATTACTGTGATCGAAGCTAAATTTTCAGCATCAGAAATCATTCTAATATGCTGATTTTCTGTTTAAGAAACATTTTTTATTATTATCAATATTTAAAACAGTATATTTTTTCAGGATTTTCAAGGTTTCTATTTCAGATAAATGCTGTTCTTCTGAACTTGAATCAAAGAAACCTGAAAAAATTCTACTTAGATGTTTTCAACATAATAATAATAATATTATTATATGTTTTTAATCAGAATATCAGAATGATTTCTGAAGGATAGTGTGACTTTGAGTAATGATGCTAAAATTCTGCTTTGAAATCACAGAAATAAATTACATTTTAAAATATATTCAAAAAGAAAATATATTTTTTAAATAGTAAAAATATTTTTTATAATTTAAAGACATTTAAAAAGTAAAGATTTTTCAAAATTGTACTGTTTTTGCTGTACTTTGGATAAAAAAAATGCAGGCTTGGCGAAGAGCAGAGACTTCTTTTAAAAAACAAAAAATCTGACTGTTCAAAAACTTTTGATAGGTAAAGTACAATGTAACAAAAGATTTTAATTTTAAATAGATCCTATTCTTCCAACTTTGAAGAAAAAACTTCAAATCAGCATGTTTTCTAAAGGATCATGTGACACTGTGTAGACTGAAGAAATAATGCTGAAAATTCAGCTTTGGGTCACAGGAATAAACAACATTTTAAGAGTTATAAATTGTAATAATTTTTCACAATATTACTGACTTTGACTGTATTTCTATCACATATTTCAGATTTTTATGAAAATGAACCTACTTCTAGTTTGAAATTTGTGAAAATTGTATTTGTGTTTCCCATTCACATTATATAGATACAGATTTTTCCAAAAAATATACAAAACATATACATATTATAAGGCTGGATTTTAAAAACATATATATTTTTTATTTTTAGTTTTTTTTTTATTTTAGTTTTTGTAAATGTATTTTTTATTTGGTCAGGTACAAAAAAAGACTTTTTAATTAACACCTGGAAATGTGTTTGCATTCAGTTTCACTCGTATGCTTTCTACAATCATTCCGAAGCCTGGCTCACTTTTTAAATCAAAGGCTTTGATCAGTAGGGTTTATCTATCGATTATCCTCACGCGTCTGATCACAAAAGACATCACACTTGGTGCAGCCGCCAATACTCTGTCTCCCCCTCAATGCCATCTGTCTGGTATGGATCCACCGGGGGGAAAATCCAATGTTGGCAAAAGTTTCCCTTTTGAACTGATCTAAGACCAAATTCCCTTTCCACAAACCTCAATCTCAAATACAACAACAGAAACCACAAATCTGACCTCAGATCAGCACACAAAACAAGTTTCAGCCAAATTAAGAGGCTCATCCCATGCAAACGCCCACGTTATTCAAACAAAATTGTGACAGTCGTCTCACACTTGTGTTTGATGTCAGCCAGCATCATCCAAAGACAGACTCATCCAGCGCTGAGATCAAATGACGCTGTGAAGTTTTAATTAAAACCTTGATTAAAGAAAAACGCATTCTGCATTGAAAGAAGGACGTCAATTTCTCATTACCTTAAATGCACACATCCAAACACACCAATAAACACTGAAAGAAAGGACAACTGAGGGAGTTCGCCTTTGATGAAGGAGTATAGGAGTCTCTCTTTGGACTTTAATTATGATTAAGTTTATTAATCATTACCTTCAATAGTGGATTACATCCCAGGTGTGCTTAAACACATAAGATGTTTCAAACTAAACTAAATCCTAAAGGACAGTTACAAGGAGGATATAAGGTTGTTCATCATTGAAGACAAGCATCTGGTTTTATATCTCTTTCTTCAGTCGAAAACAAATTAAGGTTTTTGAGAATTTTTTTCAATGGTGGCCAGTGGGTTGAAGGTCCAAATTGCAGTTTCAATGCAGCTTCAAAGGGCTCTACATGATCCCATCTGAGGAATAACGGTCTTATCTAGCAAAATGATGGGTACACTCTTAAAAATAAAGGTGTTCACAATGCCAAAGAAGAACCATTTTTGTCTAAATGGTTCCATAAAAAAAACCTTTAACATGAAGACATATGACCTTTCTGTTTCTTTGACTGAATGGTTCTTTGTGGACCTTTTTAAGAACTTTTATTTTTAAGAGTGTAATACATGAAGCCAACATATGTATCGCAGTGTAAAAAATAAATAATTATGTAATTAATATTATTAATGGTTGAAAAGGAAGTTTCTTCCTAGCATTTTAAACCATTGATTGCAGCATGATGTTGCTAATATATGATGCATTTGTGTGTCTTGATGCATAATGCATTTGTTTTTTCACCATCATAAATTCCTATTTGCCCTAAACAATGAAACAGACATGAATTATAAATATGAATTTATTTTAAAACATTGCAAAAATATAATTTACATTGCCATACATGAACACAGCTTCTTCATAAAATGCGTCCATCGTTAGGACTTTCAGCCAATACACCAAAACTTTGTGGTGGCCACAACTGCAAAATAATAAAAAGAATACAGTTTAAAACATTTTAAAAACTTTTTATACTTTCCTGTGAAGAAGAAAGTTACAAAAAGCTGTCACTGTTGTGGTATTCTTTCAAAAGGTACACCTTTGTACCTTATTTACCACTAAAAGGTGCATATTAGTACCTTAAAGTTACATAAACTCTTAAAAATAAAGGTTCTTTATTGGCATCAATGGTTCCATGAAGAACCCTGAACATTCATGAAACCTTTCAAATGCAGAAAAGGTTCTAAAAGGTTTTAACTGTTCTTCAAAATGGTTCATTTAGGAAATGTTCACTGAAAGGTTCTTTGGAGAACCAAAACTGCTTCTTCTATAGCATCACTGCAGAAACACCCTTTTGGAACCTATATTTTTAAGAGTATATGTGACCCTGGACCACAAAACCAGTCATAAGTCATACTTTGTTAGGATATGACAATATTTGGCCGAGATACAACTATTTAAAAATCTGGAATCTGATGGTGCAAAAATAAAAATCTAAATACTGAGAAAATCACCTTTAAAGTTGTCAAAATGAAGTTCTTAGCAATGCATATTACTAATAAAAAAGTTTTGATATATTTACAGTAAGAAATTTACAAAATATATTCATGGAACATGATCTTTACTAAATAGACTGATAATTTTTGACATAAAAGAAATCGATAATTTTGAACCATACAATGTATTTTTGGCTACTGCTACACATATACCCATTCTACTTAAGACTGGGTTTGTGGTCCAGGGTCACATATTAGTACCTAAATGGTACACATATTTGTAGCTTTTGAAAGAATATTTCCCCAGTGACAGTTTAATATTGTTTTTTTTTTCCTAAGAGTGTACATTTGATGATTATGCTATGCAATACGCCACTTTATTATATTATTTTAAAATTCAAAAAAGGGGAGAAAACAAACCCTCCACACCCGTATCAATTGCCTCTGACTTTCCAATCAGGGGCTTGACAGAAGGTGAGGAGACCTGTTTACAGGGTCATGGGCACATGGCGCAATACAAGTCGACAGCTGAAAACAGTTTCAAATGAAGGCGGCACCCATTCCTTGGAGCGACTTTTTAAATTATACTTGAATACATGTATCTGCAATAAAATTGTGAAGCAAAATTGTAAAGGATAATTTGTATTGCTTGTTTGAAAGGAAAAAAAAACTCATAAAAGGGCAACAGTTCAAACTCAAGAAACTTTTGGCCTTTGGGGAAGCGTATAGGTCAAAAACGAGATTATGTTCTCATTACCTTTAAGCAAACACGTCCTCGGATCAGGGCATAGGGAACTGGGCCATAGCTTCGGGAATCTGTGGAATTCCGAAGGTTATCGCCTTCCAGCCACACATGGCCTCTTGGTACCTAGATTACAGCAGAATGGGAAGTGCAAAATGTTGACCCATCACGCTAACTTGAGAAAATGAGTACAATTTATTCCGACTGCAGCCACACTCATCTAAAATGATCCTTTGTCCCACTATGAAATGCATTCACATGCAACACACCGTATTGAAACCCTAGGTTCTCCCTGGATTATAGGTTAAGGAAGAAATTTCTAACAGTGAGAAAGTTCACATGACTTAACTGCTCATCTCAGATGGGAATGGGATCATTTTTACTGACCGCTGAGGCCTCGCACCCCCCTACCCTCTTTATCCTCTCGGTGAGGGGTGAAGCCACGCCTCCGTGAGCTGCTTCCATGGGTCTAGACCACGGACAGACCTGCCAGGCTGGGCCGGCAACCGAGCGAAGCCTGATCCACACTGACATCAATTAGGAATAATCTCATCACACAGGGAGAGTGGGGCTGTCAAGCCCCTAATTAAGTCCCCTCCACCCCCTCTATATGTGAGGCGAGGGTGAACAACACATCACGTTGTCATTATAAACATAACAGTATAGAGATGCCTATCCGGCACTGACCAAACTAACCACAATTTCATTAAAGTTCATTTTTCCCCATCAAGCAGAATTCCAAAGAATCATATAAAGAATTCCACAGAATCTTGAAGGATTTAATACTCTCAGTTGTATACTTACAGCCCCACTAGATTTGTGAAAATGTCTAAATGTGACCCTGGACCACAAAACCGGTCTTAAGTAGCACGGGTATATTTGTAGCAATAGGTTTTCAAAATTACTGATTTTTCTTTTGCACCAAAAATCATTCGGATATTAAGTAAAGATCATGTTCCATGAAGATATTTAGTAAATTTCCTACCGTAAATATATTAAAACTTAATTTTTGATTAGTATGCATTGCTAAGAACTATATTTGGTCAACTTTAAAGGTGATTTTCTCAATATTTTAATTGTTTTTCAACTCTCAGATACCAGACTTTTAAATAGTTGTTTCTCAACCAAATATGGTCATATCCTAACAATCCAATACAAAACCAAAATGGACCCTTATGACTGGTTTTGTGGTCCAGGGTCACAAATATGACCTTTGGTGTTGCATACAAATGCATCATTGACAAATGCAAAGAATCGTGATTATAAACGTATGTCAGCATGGAGCCGTCTTGCAGTCGACTCTCATTAGCATGGAAACATATGTTTGATCCCATCCACAAGAAATCTCAGCCCGTCGTCATCTGCTCTTCCGAAGCGAGGCTTTTGTCCTGTCTGTCAGCCAAGCATACGAGAAATCACACCATACTGTGACCAGACACAAATGTTGACAACCCTGCGGTCGATCTTACAAATGGGAAGCATGTCAGTAGCATATTTCTCTACAATGAATTATGCAAGTTACAGTATAGGGCTCATCTATTGCTATTGCTATTTAATTCTCATTCTTTTTCTGCCAAATAGAGTGAATAGAGTCCTGACGTAATCTTGTAGGCCAACATGGAAGTTTGCATCACCCTGGTTCCCTCAACAAAAAGCTTCCTTCTGGGACGATGCCTATGCAATCGGACTTGTTGCAGTGTGCGGCTTATGGTCTGAGCACTGACAAGCTGATCTTCTACTTCTGCAACCTATTAAGCAATGCTGGCAGCACTCATTCAGTACCTGATGCACAGAACGAGAACTCAACTTTGTTGATCGACCCTTGCAAGGCCTGTTCCGAATGGAACCCATCTTGGAAAACCTCTGTATGACCCTGACCGCTGTAGTGTAACTCGGTTTCAGGGTGTTACTGAACCTCTACTAGCCTTGGCCATCTTTGTGGAGAGCAACAATTCTAATTCTAAAATCCTCAGAGAGTTCTTTGCCATGAGATGCCATGTTGAACATCCAGTGGTCAGTATGAGAGAATTGCACTTAAAGCACCTAATTTTAACTGCTCTAATACAAGATACACAACTTTGTATGGTCCTGCCAGGCAGACAAAAACATAAACATGATGAATAGGACATGTGGTTTTGATGTTATCACTTAGGATGTACTCACTTTTGTTGCCAGCTATTTTGACAATAATGGCTGTATGTCAAGTTGTTTTCAGAGGACAGTAAATCTATACTGCTATACAAGCTGCACACTGACTACTCTAAAATATATCCAAGTTTAATTTTTATAGTATTGTCCCTTGAGAAGATATACTAAAATGGTTGCTGAAATGTGAGGGGTGTACTCACTTTTGTGAGATACTGTGGCAGACACCCTTTTCAAGACACGTAGGGTTTCACTAATATATTCATGTTAGAATGAAATGTGAAAATATCTTGAGCTGGTGTTAACCACAAACCTTATTTGAGACATTTAACAAAAACCTATTGACTCCTGAACTAAGACACATTTTCTCCTGTTTTCCCATGAACATGTTGTGGTTTAGAGACACGTAGTGAAAAACAGCTGCATAAGATCATAGCCAAATCAGTTATTATTGTTCTATCTTTGATTGACAAATCCTTTAATTATCCAAAGGTATTTTAAATATAGGAACAAACAAATTACCCTGCCATACCGAAGGTAGTATTTAAACATACTTGCCAAGACACTCTGTTTATGAATCATCGATATTTCAATGTTATTAGATACCACAAAGTTATAGATATGACTTATTATATTAGCATTACTTTAATTATTTAGAAAACATGTCAAATGTTCTGTCGGCTATAAACAAGTATGAACACAAAACAACTTCTGTGACAAAATGACTAAAATTACCCCCGAAAAAACAATCAATAGAGTTCAGTACAAAAATAAAAGAATAGCATTTAGAATAGCATTCTAAGTCAATGGGAAATTTCATACTTAAATCACGTTTTCATACATTTTAAGAGTAGACATCAATGCTTCAGTATATTGCTATGTTGCTAAATTGACTAAATTCTGACATTGTGATCGGTTCAGGATGGCTAGTACTGCGAGTGAGCAAACTTCTACAATCTCTGGTCCTTGTTCATCCGAGGGGTTGTATTTCTTTACCTTAAATGACTGCGGTGACAGGCCTTTCTTTCTCTCCTTTCTCTTCATCACTTGCTCTACTCATCTGGCACTAACACTAACAGCTTCGGGAAAAATTACAGGCCAGAACCGCACATAGTCAAGGTGGAAAAAAAAATAACAAGTGATACAAAAAAAAGCAATAACAGCTATTTCAGTGACAGGGTGGCTATGCTCTCTCTGGACCAATAATAACTGAGAAACAAGCATTTGTTGTTGCCATAAGGTAAACGTTTTACCCAGCAAAGGTGAAAGCATGTGAAATTCAAATGCATACACCTTAAGAATAAACACAGTAGTTTATACAAGAAAAAAACAGAGAGAGAGAGAAGAAAAACGATGTAGTAAAGGCTTTCAGTAAGTGTTTACTGGTTTATGGAAAAGAAATCATTGAAGTACAGCAGGTACTCACGTAAGTGTGTGTTTTAAAGACATCTGATGGTCCACTAGTGCAGACTTTGTCTCCCTCCAGGCCGATCACTCGTTTACAAATGTTCATTTTTGGATCAAAAGGACTTTTGGCTATTACAATATCCCCTCTGGAAGAATGTAACAGATAAGGTCAAAATAAAGCCGATGCTCAACGATTCTGCATGACAGTATGATCACTAAAAGTTATGAAAGCTAAAGTAAGTATTTCATACTCACTTTTGTATTCGGCACATATTACGGCTTACTCGTTCTGAGAAAACCACGTCGTGGTTTGTGATGGTGGGTTCCATTGAAGGTCCTGAACACTGTTGTGGTTGAATTGAGGGTAGAAATAAACATTTCTATGCATTTCTTTAACTGTCACAGTGAATGCTTTGACTAAACATCTTCAAGAAACTTACCGACACAAATTCGCCAAGATACTCGAAGGCACAGTGAGCGATGCAGCCATATTGGACGGTGTAACCAACAAAGGCAAACGTCTTCACAAAGAAACCACGAAACATCCTGCCAATCTTCAGAAATCCTGAAATAAAAAAAGAGAGTCTACATTTAAAAACAACTATTCACAACCAACACTGATTTTGTCGTACAGCATATTTACTGATTTCTAAAACTAGGGCTGTGCAATTAATCGAAATTCAGTTTCGATCTCTGCTTCAAACGACTATGAAAATGCAGTAACCAAGATGAAACTATTATTGCACCCCATTCCGCCCCCTTTGGTGCGCTTTCGCTCCTCCATAGAAGCCTAATTTCACATGCAAATAAGCAAAATCATGTAACGTGACTTTCATAAAACGGGACGTGCTTGATTTATTAATGTTTCTTTGATGTTGTTTTTAAATGCGAGAAAGACAACTTGCACTATTCTGTGTATGCGCTCAGAGACGGAGCAGAACACAGACACGTAAAGTTATCTTTTAGCTCAAGGTGAGCCTAAACGGTCAAATACACAAAAATATTTCAAAATGAGGCGCTTGGTGATTATTCATTTAAACCCTTGTCAGTCTTGTCTTAAATGATCATAAACAGTTGAGAATGAAAATACGTGTGTAGCAGTATATTGGATCCGTGTGGCTCTTAAAGCGGCAATAATTATTGCTGAAAAAAACAGCTAAAACCAGCCTAGGCTGGTTGGCTGGTATTAGCTGGTTTAAGCTGGAAGTAGCTGGTTTTAGCTGGTCTCCCAGCCTGGCCAGGCTGGAAAAATGGCCAAAACCCCTCTAAAACCAGCCTGGCGACCAGCTATGACCAGCTAAAACCAGGCTGGTTGACCAGCTAAAACCAGCCAACCAGCCTAGGCTGGTTTTAGCTGTTTTTTTCACCAGGGAAATAATATTCCTTCTGCTGTCTCTGTGCTTAATATTAATAAAACTTAAAAATACAAAGAGAAAAATCCCTCACTGCTCTGGAATGAAGGACTTTTGTAGTTTTCATAAGAAACAAAGCATGTTTAATTCTTACAGTGAAGACGATGTTTTATTTTACATTCAAATAATTACATTCAATTTCTGTAGTAGACAGTGAGACTACTTTAGACTTGCATAAAAGTATTCAGTGTTTTTTTTTTCCAAAAAAAGCACTTGTTCATTTCATTTCATTTGTATCTTTTTTTTCTGTTGTACTGCTATCTTCAAATTGATCACTAATATAAAGTTTTGGACCCAGTCATAATCGTGTTAAATAATCATGATTACAATATTGACCAAAACAATCGTGATTATGATTTTTGCCATAATCAAGCAGCCCTATCTAAAAATCAGAGATTAAAATTAAATCTAGTTTTCGAGTTTTGATGTAGGGATATATCCACAAGACACTTTTCACAGTTTTTTTTTTTTTAAATAGCATACATTTGTGTATTGAAAGCCATTTTCAGTAATTGAAATAAATTAAAATATAAACAATACATGAAAAATTTGACCTAAATAAATTTTAAAAAATGCAGAAAATTAGAAATAGTTTTATAATAATAAAAAGTTAATGAAAGCCATACAGAAATATGCTTTAAAAAAATAATAAAAATGACAAAATGTACTAAATCTTAAACAGAAAATATATAAACAAAAGCCAATTAAAATTGTATTAATAAATACTATAATTGTATAAAACAATAAACAATACTAAAATAACACTGGTGTATAATAGTTTAAAGACATGTGAATAAATCCCTGAATGTAAAATATAACATTATATGTCAGCCTGGACCACAAAACCAGACATAAGGGTCAATTGAAATTGTATAAATCATCTAAAAGCTGAATAAATACGATGTATGGTTTGTTAATATTTGGCCGAGATAAAACTATTTGAAAAAGGGTTAAAAAAAAAAAAGGAAATATTGAGAAAATCGCCTTTAAAGTTGTCCAAATGAAGTTCTTAGCAATGCATATAAGTAATCAAAAATTAACAGTATATTAAAGGTAGGAAATTTACAAAATATCTTCATGGAACATGATCTTTACTTAATATCCTAATGATTTTTAGCATTAAAAAAATCTATATTTTTGACACATACAATGTATTTTTGGCTATTGTGTGACTTATGACTGGTTTTGTGGTCCAACGTCACATATTACTATTTTTATTAATGACTAGTTGACCCTTCTAACCCATTCTTAAAGAGAACCACAGCTCTGGAGCATCCACTTCAACTCCAAATGAAAACCTTACATTTACATTGAAATTCTCAATTGTAAATCTCACTGAGGGACAAAATATGATGACACAGGCCTGTGCCAGAGGGTCCAAAAAGGGTTTTAAACACTTTGTCACTAAGGTGGTGTTGGTGGGGAAATGCACCTCACACATTTAATGGCTAACGGTTAAAACTGTGAAACCAAAGTGATCATTAGAGATGGTGTTTCATTCTCAGGAGCTTCTACAACCCATCAACAAGACACGAAGAGTGACCCCTGGGCGTCTGACCCTCTCTGAGACAACCCAATCTACACCTGTGGGAGCAGGTGACGCCGCTAGCAGGCACAGGTTCATCTCCTCGAGCTGAAAAAAGGAGAGTTACGCTATGGCCATAGCAACAGAACAGGAGGTCTTTTGTTTGTCCTCGCACCCCAGCACTTTAACTGATAAAACTGTGGTGCGTTGTCTGAATAAACAGTCCATCCTCTCTCAAACTATTGACTTTTCCTTGGCCATCAAGCTAGCAGTGTGCGTGAGTCAATAAAGGTCGTGTTTGGATGTTTGTACACTCTTAAAGGAATAGTTCACCTCAAATTTACTCACATCAGGCCATCCAAGATTTAAATGACTTGGTTTCTTCATTGGACCAGATTTGGAGAAATTTGCAATACATCACTTGCTCACCAATGGATCCTCTGCAGTGAATGGGTGCCGTCAGAATGAGAGTCCAAACAGCTGATAAAAACATCACAATAATCCACAAGCAATCCACATGACTCCAGTCTATCAGTTAACATTTTGTAAGAAACAAAGGCATTTAACCATCACTTCCAACCAAAAATACACTTTCTCCAGTTGAAAGAATCTCCAATTGTCCAAAAACATACACCTACATATTTGATTTAGACAAGAAGACTTTTTAATTGGAAAAAGCTATATTATGACTATAGGACTCTTATCCTAGCCATGGTTTGAAGTTAAAAAACATGAAGCTTTTCGCTTCAGAAGACTTGTGAATTATTGTGATGTTTTTATCAGTTTGACCTCTCATTCTGACGGAACCCATTCACTGCAGAGGATCCATTGGTAAGCATTAAGCAAGTGATGCAATGCCAAATTTCTTCAAATCTCATCTACATCTTGGATGGCCTAAGTGTGAGTACATTATAAGCGAATTTTTCATTTTTGGGTGAACTATTCCATTAAAAATATTTTTGTTGCAATAGAAGAACCATTTTGTCCAATGGAAAGGTTCCATGGAACCATCAATACCAATAAAGAATGTTTTTTTTAATAGTGTACACATCCATAAAACCTCATTTGGCTGAGAAACCACTCAAAGGATAACCTAACGCTTCAATAAGGTATCGTTCCTAAATTTGATTGTTAACTGAGCTTGATCTGTGCATTTTTCTCTTTTGATTTAGACAAGAAGACTTTTTAATTGGAAAAAAAAAAACTATACTATGACTACGGGACTCTTATCTTAGCCATGATTTGAAGTTAAAAACATCTTAATGATGGATTTGTTTCTTACAAACATGAAGGACTGGCGTAGTGTGGATTACTTGTAAATTATTGTGATGTTTTTATCAGCTGTTTGACCTCTCATTCTGACAGCACCCATTCACTACAGAGGATCCATTCGTGAGCAAGTGATGCAATGCTAAATTTCTCCAAATCTCATCTACATCTTGGACGGCCTAAGGATGAGTACATTATAAGCAAATTTTCAGTTTTGGGTGAACTATTCCATTAAAAATAAGGGTTCCAAAACAATTTTTTGTTACCATTTTGTCCAAAGAAAAGGTTCCATGGAACCATCAATGCCAATAAAGAATGTTTTTTTTAATAGTGTACACATCCATAAAACCTCACTTGGCTGAGAAATGGCTCAAAAGATAACCCAACACTTCAATAAGGTATCTTGTCTAAAGTTGCTTGCAAACTGTGCTTGATCTGTGCATTTTTCTCTCTTGATTTAGACAAGAACACTTTTTCATTGGAAAAAGCTATATTATGACTATAGGCCTCTTATCTTTGCCATGGTTGGAAGTTAAAAACATCTTATTGATGGATTTGTTTCTTACAAACATGAAGCTTTTCGCTTCAGAAGACCTTAATTGATGGACTGGATTCATGCGGATTACTTGTGAAATACTGTGATGTTTTTATCAGCTGTTTGACCTCTCTTTCTGACGGCACCCATTCACTGCAGAGGATCCATTGGTGAGCAAGTGATGCAATGCTAAATTTCTCCATATCTCCAAATCTCATCTACATCTTGGATGGGCTAATGGTGAGTACATTATAAGCAAATTTTCATTTTTGGGTGAACTATGGGTTCCAAATTTTTTTTTTTTTGGCAATAGAAGAACCATTTTGTGCAATGGAAAGGTTCCATGGAACCATCAATGCCAATAAAGAAGGTTTATTTTTAATAGTGTACACATCCATAAAACCTCACCTGGCTGAGAAGCAGCTCAAAAGATAACCCAACACTTCAATAAGGTATCATTCCTCAGTTTTCAAACTGCTTCCTACAAAGAGACTCTGAAAATCAAGCTCTTGCACAATTAGAAAGCGAATCTTCAGAAGAACATTCTAGCTGGATGTCCAATGAAGGATGAACCTCAATTTTTTGTCCTGAAACAAACCAAAAGAATTAAGGCGAGCCAGCCGAGCAGAAACTGAACGAAACCGACCCCTATCCCAAAAGCCCCTATTGCCTTGGGAATGACATCTCCAATATGGGGCAGAATTAATCCTCCCGTCCCCTACTTCCTCCATCTCAGTCCCAGGCCAAGTGTCAGGTGTCTGTCTCGGTGTGTCACGGAAAGTGCTACACCTAATCCCATTACCCACCAGCCATCTCCTCGCCCCATACCTCTGTCCCCTGCTCCCCTCTCTTTCCATTCCGGTCAGACATCGAATCCACACCTTTGAATCCTCATAATTACGTCTGATACCCCCAACACAAACAGGGTGTACGAGAGTTAGCTGCTCTACCCAAAGGCCCCCTCCGTCCAGGGATGTTTCTGCCTGACTGGAAGTAGTCGTATCTCAGGGAGGCAGTGAAAGGGCCAGCTGTTGTTTTGCTTATCAAACTCCAGGGTGGGGGAACAAACTATTGTTTCTAAGCCGTTTTCCCTGGCAATTGATAGCGGGCACAGATTCTCCCTAAACTATAACATAAACTACGCTTACTTTTTAAACATTTATAAAGCATCTTTTTGGATGTAAAATAGAGAACCAGAGATGTGCAAAATGAAATATTTTCAAACTTGACTAGATAGTTGGTTGCCTGAATGACTAGTAACTACATCTTAAGGAAACATTGCATAATTTGCTGCTTTTGAATTTGAAGATCAGGGTAAATTTGACTTATTTTGTCTTCTGAGATCTTCTGTAGCTTCTGAACAGCAGTACAAAATGAAAAAACTATGATATTTAGGCAAAATAAGAAAAATGTACACATCTTCATTCTGTTCAAAAGTTTTCACCCCTGGCTCTTAATGCATTACGTTTCCTTCTGAAGCATCAGTGAGTGTTTGAACCTTCTGTAATAGTGCATACGAGTCCCTCAGTTGTGTTCAGTGTGAAAGGGTTCAAATACACAAAATACACAAAAATGCTGAAAAACCAAACAATTTGTGGGACCTGAAGGATTTTTTTGAAGAACAGCGGGCAGTTTAACTGTTCAGGACAAACAAGGGACTCATGAACAACTATCACTGAATAAAAAAGCACTGTGGATCATTCAGGTCACAACAAGGTATTAAGAATCATGTGTATGTAAACTTTTGAACAGGGTCATTTTCTTGTGGACTATATGTAAACGTCTTTTATGTGAGATATCTTATTCAGGTCAGTACTAAATAAAAAAATATCATACATTTTGGCAAAATAATTAACATTTTGCACATTCTGCAAGGTGTATGTAAACTTTTGACTTCACCAGTCACAATATGACTGTATTTTTAATAAAAATAAATGCAGCCTTGGCGAGCATTAGATACTTCTTTTAAAAATACTAAATCTTACCAATGGCAAACTTGAATTGCAGTGTATATAAACTATAAATAAAAAGAAAAATTGGACAACAGCCACTTAGTTGACTCAACACCATTCAGATTCTGATAAAAAACAAAGGATGTTGGTCCAAAAATATGTTCTTCCAGTTCTATCCATCATTTTCCATCATCTGATTGGCTATCTCTCTCTCATTCTCATCCTGACCTCAAGAGACTGTCTGTCGCGTTCATAACGCGGACCAGCTCGGCAGAATGTGTGGCGGAGAACACAGCATCCCCGACTACGTCTAGTCGTCCAATCACCAGCACCGTCACTGTTGTGGGCGTCCAGCATAGGTGAGGATTAAGGATTTAGCATAATAAGATTACACGGCCAGTGAATGATATCAAGAGACAGTCCATATGCGGCCGCCTGGTTTTCCACTGGCACCCTGTGTGTGTGAGAGAGAGGGGCTGGGTGAGTCAGCTGCTTGGAATCAAATGGAGTTTAGCCAAAATCAAACAGACCTTCAGACAATTGAGATTAAATCTCTATTTCTGAACATTCCCCTGTGTGTTCAGAACAAGCACTATCTGCCACATGATTCCCTGGGCGGGGAAGTGACAGAACCAAAATGAATTTTATCTAACAATTGGATAATTAACTCCAAGTCTCCTCTTAATCCAGGATTACACAGTACAATGTATATATATTTGCTACAAAGAGTCACATAGAGCATCTCTGGAGAGCCATCTGTGGCCCCGAACCCCCAAAACCCATAATGCAACAGAAGGGAGAAAGGGTTCCCAGAGAGCTCAGAAGCAGGTGGCATCAAAATGCTCTTTTAATCCTATAAATCTGCTGTAAAACAAACTTTTGAATTTGAACAAATCTCTTGAGACAGAGCTGTCATCAATGTGGTTTTAGCAGCATTTAATCTGATAAACGGCCCTAAATAATAGATCATTTACAGTCTAAAATTTGGCAGCAAGACTGAATTAAGATTATTATTACGTGGCAAATGTTTTTCTCATTTCACATGTAAACTTGCCAGCAAGTAAGAACAACAAGTATTTTGTTCTATGGATGTGTTCTTTTTAATTCCTTAAGTATTAGAAAAATGAAACGAGCTGTTTTATCTTGAACTCAGGACATGGGCGTTGCATTAATATGGCAGGTGAAGTAAAAAAAAAAAAAAAAAAAGGTGGGAAATAGTATTTAACTAATACAATCTGTGAAATGGTTCAATAGACCCTGCATAAAGACCCTCAGGTCTATTAGTCTACTCAAAAAACATATTACCTTATAGTCTCCAGTGAACTGAAAATCTATATTTTTTCTGAAATTACAAAACTAAAATTCAAACGCATTATGTGAGACGTGATAATTAGGAATTTCAGTCATTTCTGCCTTAATTTTTTTTTGTGCAGTGTCGGTCAAATACTTTCAATACATTACAATAATCTACTGCATACATACACTACCAGTCAAAAGTTTTTGAACAGTAACATTTTTAATGTTTTTAAAGAAGTCTCTTCTGCTCACCAAAATCTGCATTTATTTGATCTAAAGTACAGCAAAAATAAAGAAATATTTTTACTATTTAAAATAACTGTTTTCTATTTGAATATATTTTAAAATGCAATTTGTTTCTGTGATTTCAAAGCTGAATTTTTATGTATCATTACTCCAGTCACATTATCCTTCAGATAATTAATATTCTGATTTGAAGTTTAAAAAACACTTATTATTTTTATTATGTTAAAAACAGCTGAGATTTTTTTCCCTTTTTTTTTTTTGATAAATAGAACGTTCAGAAGAACAGCATTTATCTAAAAAAGAAATCTTTTGTAACATTATGAATGTCTTTATCATTACTTTTGATCAATTTAAAGCAATTTAAACCTTGCTAAATAAAAGTTATTATATTAATATTAATTTCTATATAAATAAATAAACATTATACTGACTCAGGGCTTTTGAATGGTATAGTGTAAAATGTTGCAAAAGCTTTTTATTTCAGATAAATGCTGATCTTTGGATCTTTCTATTTCTATTATAAAATTACTCAACTGTTTTAAATATTGACAATAAATCAGCATATTAGAATGATTTCTGAAGGCTGGAGTAATGATGCAAAAAATTCAGCTTTGAAATCACATGAATATATTACATTTTAAAATATGCTCAAATAGAAAGCAGCCAGTTTAAATAGAAAAACATATTTTACAATATTACTGTTTTTGCCGTACTTTGAATCAAATAAATGCAATCTTACTGTTTAAAAACTGGTAGTTTTGACCGGTAGTGTAAATGTTTTATTTAGAAAAATCAAATGTAACTCAGTTACAAAGAGTCAGTTACAACAAATATACACTGCAAACACCTGGTATACAAAGCAAAGTGTGCAAACACCAATTCAGGCATTGAGACTGATGTCACACTTGTGTAAAGGTCACAATGACTCCATGCCACCATCTAATGTGCTAACACTCCGCTGACCTCCTGAAATAGCAAAGAAAATAAACAGCAGCCCAGGTGACACTGGAAAGCTGTGCGGTAATTTTGAGCGCCATTGTTCATGATTGCCGGGTGTACAGAAGGAAAATTAGTACAAAAAAAAATTGGTTCAGAAAACAATCAATATATTGAATAGAAAAAATATACAGTGGTGGCCAAAATTGTTAGAACGCTAGTATTTTCACCAGCTAAAAAATATAAGTCAGTAATTTGTGTCAGTAGGAAATATCAGTTAACATTCATTTCACCATTAATTCTAATAATCCAGTGAGATTTTTTGATTGCACAAGGAGTCTGACAACAGCCAGTGCTCCACACAGAGATCTGATCTCATCGTCATCCAGTCTGTCTGGAATGTCCTGAAGATACAGAACAAACTGAGACAGACTAAATCTAGAAGAACTGTGGCAACATCTTCAAGATGCTTCAAGAAACCTACCTGCAAACTACAGTACAGTAATTTTAGGTACTTGTGTAAAAATGCTGTAAAATGAGGATACTGGCAAAAATTATGTCATAAATAGATTTTCTTTATCAATTACTTTCTATTACCTAAATTAAATCAACATTTGGTGTGACCATCCTTTGCTTTTAAAGCAGCTTTTGCCCTACAGTACGTGCACTTGCGCATAGTTTTTCGGGTAGCTTTGCAGGTAGGTTTCTTAAAGCATATTGAAGACATTGCCACAGTTCTTCTGGATTTAGTCAAAGTCCCTTTAAAGTCCCCCTGAAATCAAAATTAAAGTTTGTTGGCTTTTAGTATGAATATATTAGCCTTAAGGTTATCTATAAGCTAGTGTGCTGCAAAACAAAGACAAAATTCGCATTTACAAGATATGGGCATTCAAAACTTACAGTCTCGTCACTTCCGCCTATATGGATCAAGGTTGTGGCTAGAGGGTATACAGCTCAGACCGGAAACTAACAATGAAATTAATTGTTCTACCTATTAGATTGTGTTTTATTACCGTCTACACCTACCCCAACCCTAAACTTAGCCCTTACTATAATACAAAAAAAGTATTATTGTTGTACAGTGTGACAAAAATAACGTTAGACTGATGTGCGCATGCCCAGTAGCCTTAGCTGTATCCCTTCTAGACTTTACCATGGATCAAGGATTTGGATATCATCACCGTGCACTTCAGTTTCTAATCAAACGTTCTGTCCAATCAAATGCTCTCTAGAGTCCCTAGTGTCCCGCCCCCTACACAAAGACGCGGAGGAGATCATAAGCGTTCATATGTGGGTCGGCATGTATTAAACTACACAGCCTCAGCATAATAATAATCTCTACTTCGTTTTAGCAAGTTTCATATTGAATCTGTGCGGTAATTTATTAGTCTGGGGCTGTCATAAGCTTACAAATGCGGCTTTACCGAGCTCAATGGCTCTTGCCCGAGCAGATATCAATCGAACGCTATTGGCTATTCAAAATTAGTGGGCGGGGCTGGGCGATATGTTTTTGTTTCAGTTAAAAGTACGTCACCACATAGAATAACGCTGCGTGTTTCAAGGCGCTTCAGTGGACCTTTAAGGCAAGTCATGTCACTCGGCGGCCATCTTTGAAACGCCTCTCGGGCATACAAGTGCAGCTCCTATCTGTTTGAATGGGGAAACATCAAAGTCTCCAAAACTGTTCACCAAGCTTACGATTAAATTTCATATTTGAAATCTCCAAAGAAATCCAACAAGAACTGCCTCATAAATATAGTTCCTTGTGCTTGAATAGCGTTAAAAAAAGCTTATTTTTCCAGCTAGATGAGCCAGTGCGCATGCGCAGTACTGAACGCACGTCTTAGAGCGCCGGCTGTTTCTATAGCAACCGGAACTTCTAACGGCAGCTGCAGTGACGCGCTGACTTTACTGAGCAACGATTGGCTCTTTCACTAAGAAGGCGGAGCTTCGCGGCCATGATGACCGTTTCATTGTTCCCCATTCAAAACTACACGAGTGACATGTCTTTGGTATTCTATAGTCTTTGATTTAGTCTGTCTCAGTTTGTTCTGTATCCTCATGTCATTCCAGACAGGATGATGACCATGAGATCAGATCTCTGTGTGGAGCACTGGCTGTTGTCAGACTCCTTGTGGAAACAAAAATCTCACTGGATTATTACAATTCATGGCAAAATGATTGTTTGGAAATGCAAACTGATATTTCCTACTGACAAAAAATATATGACTTAAAACCATTTTTTAGCTGGTGAAAATACTAGTTCATTTTTATAATTTTGGTCATTACTGTATACTAATATATGATATATACACTACTGGTCAAAAGACTAAAATAATAAAGATTTTTTAATGTCTTTGAAAAAAGATTCTTACACTCACCTAGGTTGCAATTATATGATCGATGGTGTGAGGACCCTATTGGAATTGCTTTGTTTATTATTATTATTAGGGGCCAAGCACCGAAGGTGCGAAGGCACCTATTGAAACCGTTAGAATTCTTATTAGGGGCCAAGCACCGAAGGTGCGAAGGCACCTATTGTATCCGTTAGAATTCTTATTATTATTATTATTCCGCCGCAAGTCTATGGCAGCCCATAGAACCGCTTGCGGGAAAGTTGTATAATTTGGCACACTGATAGAGGACGGTCCCAACATTAACCATAGCAAGTTTGGAGTCTCTAACTCAAACTCTCTAGCGCCACCACTTGTCCAAACTTTCACTATCTTTTTGCTAATAACTTTTGAACCGTAAGCCACAAAATCAAAATTCCAATTTTCCCTGAATCCTTGGGTGATGCCGAGTCGAATGAACACCAAATTTTAAAAATCCTAAGGTTTAGTTTTTTTTCTATAATTTTTTGTTTATAAAACCTACTTTTTCGAACTCGTCCTAGACGTTTTGTCTGATTTTCACCAAAATTGGCTCAGATCATCTACAGACCATGCAGGCAAAAAGTTATGGAATTCAAGTTGATTGGACAAACCGTTCTCGAATAACGCGCTATTTAATTCTACGAAAAGCGCGCAAAAATGGATGTAAGGCCATATCTCCGCAACGGTTTGTCGTATTGAGACCAAACTTGGTGTGTGTTATAACAAGCATGACCTGAGGCGTCCTGCATTGTTTCGTCACAGTGCCACCTAGTGGTCAGGAGATATGAAAAATGGCTATTTTTGCTTATAACTTCTCAGTGATTTGGCCAAAAATCTCGAAACTCATTCCGTTAGATTCGGAGGAGCATGCCGAGTCGAACCATATCCAATTTTCCCAAGTCAGCCATTTTGGGTGTCGGCCATTTTGAATTTAGCTTTAAAATGCTGTATCTTGAGAACGGATTAACGTATCGTTTCGACAATAATTACAAAAATGTTCGGCACCATGCCCTGAATGTACATACCAATTTTGGGGCAAGTGCCACCTTGTGGTCAAAAGTTATAACGAAATTTCTAGAAATGCTAATAACTTCTGAAAAAAATGGCTTATTGTAATAAAAGTGATCTCAAAATATTCCTTTGGTCAGACCGAGAACATTGATACCCATTATGCCAAAATTGGCCTAACTTCCTGTTCGCCATTTTGATGAATGTAGAAAACCTACTTTTTCGAACTCCTCCTTGACGGTTAGTCGGATTTTCACCAAATTTGACTCGGATCATCTTCAGACCATGCTGACAAAAAGTTATGGATTTCGTGTCGATATTCGAAACCGTTTTCATTTAACGCATCAACGAATTTGCAGGTAAGATGCCAAAGCGTATCGGAAGCTGTATCTCTGCAAAGATTTGAGATATTTGCACCAAATTTGGTATGTGGCATTACCACCTCACACTGATTACACCACATTAATTTGGTAACAGCGCCACCTATTGGTCAAGAGTAATGAAGCATTCATTAACCATTAGTTTTAAAATGAACAAAAATGCTAATAACTGTAGATAGCATTAGCCTATTGTAATAAAACTGGTCTCAAAATATTCCTTGGGTCATGCCGACAACATAGATACCAATTATGCCACAGTTGGCCAAACTTCCTGTCCGCCATTTTGATCTATGTTGAAAACCTACTTTTTCGAACTAATCCTAGACCGTTCGTCCGATTTTCACCAAAATCGAGTCAGATCATCTTCAGACTGTGCTGACAAAAAGTTATGGATTTCATGTTGATAGATGGAACCGTTTTCGTACAGCGCCTCTATAAATTTTAGGCTTGATGTGAAAATGACTCTAAGGCTATAATTTTGGAAAACTTTGACATAATGACACCAAACTTTGTGTGCACGTTTGTCACCTCACACTAAACACACCACATCGATTTGATAACAGCGCCACCTGTTGGTCAAACCTAATAAGCCATTAAATCATATCAGTAGGCGTTCTACATCATTTTTCTGTTGTTTTGACTAAAATCATCCTAAAATGGCTTCTTTTTACTTATTGTTGCAGTTGGTCTGCTGTTCCTGCCATCGTTAGCTCCTCATTTTCCGCTTTGAGTGCTTGGCCCCGTAATTGCTGCTTGCAGCTATATTTAGGGGCCAAGCACCGAAGGTGCGAAGGCACCTATTGAAACCGTTAGAATTCTTATTATTATTATTATTCCGCCGCAAGTCTATGGCAGCCCATAGAACCGCTTGCGGGAAAGTTGTATAATTTGGCACACTGATAGAGGGCCGACTCAACATTAACCATAGCAAGTTTGGAGTCTCTAACTCAAACTCTCTAGCGCCACCACTTGTCCAAACTTTCACTTTCTTTTTGCTAATAACTTTTGAACCGTAAGCCATAAAATCAAAATTCCAATTTTCCCTGAATCCTTGGGTGATGCCGAGTCGAATGAACACCAAATTTCAAAAATCCTAAGGTTTAGTTTTTTTTCTATAATTTTTTGTTTATAAAACCTACTTTTTCGAACTCGTCCTAGACGGTTTGTCTGATTTTCACCAAAATTGGCTCAGATCATCTTCAGACCATGCAGGCAAAAAGTTATGGAATTCAAGTTGATTGGACAAACCGTTCTCGAATAACGCGCTAATTAATTCTACGAAAAGTGCGCAAAAACGGATGTGAGGCCATATCTCCGCAACGGTTTGTCTTATTGAGACCAAACTTGGTGTGTGTTGTAACAAGCATGACCTGAGGCTACCTGCAGTGTTTCGTCACAGTGCCACCTAGTGGTCAGGAGATATGAAAAATGGCTATTTTTGCTTATAACTTCTTAGTGCTTTGGCCAAATATCTAGAAACTGGTCCCGTTAGATTCGGAGGAGCATGCCGAGTCGAACCATATCCAATTTTCCCATGTCAGCCATTTTGGGTGTCGGCCATTTTGAATTTAGCTTTAAAATGCTGTATCTTGAGAACAGATTAACGTATCGTTTCGACCATAATTACAAAAATGTTCGGCACCATGCCCTGAATGTACATACCAATTTTGGGGCCAGCGCCACCTTGTGGTCAAAAGTTATAACGAAATTTCTAAAAATGCTAATAACTTCTGAAAAAAATGGCTTAATGTAATAAAAGTGATCTCAAAATATTCCTTGGGTCTGGCCGAGAACATTGATACCAATTATGCCAAAATTGGCCTAACTTCCTGTTCGCCATTTTGATGAATGTAGAAAACCTACTTTTTCGAACTCCTCCTAGACTGTTAGTCGGATTTTCACCAAATTTGAATCGGATCATCTTCAGACCATGCTGACAAAAAGTTATGGATTTCGTGTCGATATTCGAAACCGTTTTCATTTAACGCATCAACGAATTTGCAGGTAAGATGCCAATGCGCATCGGAAGCTGTATCTCTGCAAAGCTTTGAGATATTTGCACCAAATTTGGTATGTGGCATTAACACCTCACACTGATGACACCACATCAATTTGGTAGCAGCGCCACCTATTGGTCAAGAGTAATGAAGCATTCATTAACCATTAGTTTTAAAATGAACAAAAATGCTAATAACTGTAGATACCATTAGCCTATTGTAATGAAACTGGTCTCAAAATATTCCTTGGGTCATGCCGACAACATAGATACCAATTATGCCACAGTTGGCCAAACTCCCTGTCCGCCATTTTGATTTATGTTGAAAACCTACTTTTTCGAACTAGTCCTAGACCGTTCGTCCGATTTCCACCAAACTCGAGTCAGATCATCTTCAGACTGTGCTGACAAAAAGTTATGAATTTCATGATGATAGATGAAACCGTTTTCGTATAGCGCCTCTATAAATTTAAGGCTTGATGTGAAAATGACTCTAAGGCTATATCTTTGGAAAATTTTGACATAATGACACCAAACTTTGTGTGCACGTTTGTCACCTCACACTAAACACACCACATGGATTTGAGAACAGCGCCACCTGTTGGTCAAACGTAATAAGCATTAAATCATATCAGTAGGCGTTCTACACCATTTTTCTGTAATTTTCACTAAAATCCTCTTAAAATTGCTTCCTTTTCCTTATTGTTGCAGTTGGTCTGCTGTTCCTGCCATCCTTAGCTCCTCATTTTCCGCTTTGAGTGCTTGGCCCCGTAATTGCTGCTTGCAGCTATATTTATTATTAGGGGCCAAGCACCGAAGGTGCGAAGGCACCTATTGTTTTCGTTAGAATTCTTCTTATTATTAGGGGCCAAGCACCGAAGGTGCGTAGGCACCTATTGTATCCGTTAGCGTTCTTATTATTCTTCTTCCGTTTCTTCTTCCGCCGCAAGTCTATGGCAGCCCATAGAACCGCTTGCGGGAAAGTTGTATAATTTGGCACACTGATAGAGGGCAGTCTCAACATTAACTATAGCAAGTTTGGAGTCTCTAACTCAAACTCTCTAGCGCCACCACTTGTCCAAACTTTCACTTTCTTTTTGCTAATAACTTTTGAACCGTAAGTCATAAAATAAAAATTCCAATTTTCCCTGAATCCTTGGGTCATGCCGAGTCGAATGAACACCAAATTTCAAAAATCCTAAGGTTTCGTTTTTTTTCTATAATTTTTTGTTTATAAAATCTACTTTTTCGAACTCGTCCTAGACGGTTTGTCTCATTTTCACCAAAATTGGCTCAGATCATCTTCAGACCATGCAGGCAAAAAGTTATGGAATTCAAGTTGATTGGACAAACCGTTCTCGAATAACGCGCTAATTAATTCTACGAAAAGCGTTCAAAAATGGAAGTGAGGCCATATCTCCGCAACGCTTTGGAGTATTGAGACCAAACTTGGTGTGTGTTATAACAAGCATGACCTGAGGCTACCTGCAGTGTTTCGTCACAGTGCCACCTAGTGGTCAGGAGATATGAAAAATGGCTATTTTTGCTTATAACTTCTCAGTGGTTTGACCAAAAATCTCAAAACTGGTCTTGTTAGATTCGGAGGAGCATGCCGAGTCGACCCATATCCAATTTTCCCATGTCAGCCATTTTGGGTGTCGGCCATTTTGAATTTAGCTTTAAAATGCTGTATCTTGAGAACGGATTAACGTATCGTTTCGACAATAATTACAAAAATGTTCGGCACCATGCCCTGAATGTACATACCAATTTTGGGGCCAGCGCCACCTTGTGGTCAAAAGTTATAACGAAATTTCGAAAAATGCTAATAACTTCTGTAACAAATGGCTTATTGTAATAAAAGTGATCTCAAAATATTCCTTGGGTCAGGCCGAGATCATTGACACCGATTATGCCAATATTGGCCTAACTTCCTGTTCGCCATTTTAATGAATGTGGAAAACCTACTTTTTCGAACTCCTCCTAGACCGTTAGTCGGATTTTCACCAAATTTGACTCGGATCATCTTCAGACCATGCTGACAAAAAGTTATGGATTTCGTGTCGATATTCGAAACCGTTTTCATTTAACGCGTCAACGAATTTGCAGGTAAGATGCCAAAGCGCATCGGAAGCTGTATCTCTGCAAAGCTTTGAGATATTTGCACCAAATTTGGTATGTGACATTACCACCTCACACTGATTACACCACATCAATTTGGTAGCAGCGCCACCTATTGGTCAAGAGTAATGAAGCATTCATTAACCATTAGTTTTTAAATGATCAAAAATGCTAATAACTGTAGATAGCATTAGCCTATTGTAATGAAACTGGTCTCAAAATATTCCTTGGGTCATGCCGACAACATAGATACCAATTATGCAACAGTTGGCCAAACTCCCTGTCCGCCATTTTGATTTATGTTGAAAACCTACTTTTTCAAACTAGTCCTAGACCGTTTGTCCGATTTTCACCAAAATCGAGTCAGATCATCTTCAGACTGTGCTGACAAAAAGTTATGGATTTCATGTTGATAGTTGAAACCGTTTTCGTACAGCACCTCTATAAATTTTAGGCTTGATGTGAAAATGACTCTAAGGCTATATCTTTGGAAAACTTTGACATAATGACACCAAACTTTGTGTGAACGTTTGTCACCTCACACTAAACACACCACATCGATTTGATAACAGCGCCACCTGTTGGTCAAACCTAATAAGCCATTAAATCATATCAGTAGGTGTTCTACATCATTTTTCTGTCGTTTTGACTAAAATCATCCTAAAATGGCTTCTTTTTACTTACTGTTGCAGTTGGTCTGCTGTTCCTGCCATCCTTAGCTCCTCATTTTCCGCTTTAAGTGCTTGGCCCCGTAATTGCTGCTTGCAGCTATATTTAGGGGCCAAGCACCGAAGGTGCGAAGGCACCTATTGAAACCGTTAGAATTCTTATTATTATTATTATTCTTCCGCCGCAAGTCTATGGCAGCCCATAGAACCGCTTGCGGGAAAGTTGTATAATTTGGCACACTAATAGAGGACAGTCTCAACTTTAACCATAGCAAGTTTGGAGTCTCTAACTCAAACTCTCTAGCGCCACCACTTGTCCAAACTTTCACTTTCTTTTTGCTAATAACTTTTGAACCATAAGCCACAAAATCAAAATTCCAATTTTCCCTGAATCCTTGGGTCATGCCGAGTCGAATGAACACCAAATTTCAAAAATCCTAAGGTTTAGTTTTTTTTCTATAATTTTTGGTTTATAAAACCTACTTTTTCGAACTCGTCCTAGACGGTTTGTCTGATTTTCACCAAAATTGGCTCAGATCAACTTCAGACCATGCAGGCAAAAAGTTATGGAATTCAAGTTGATTGGACAAACCTTTCTCGAATAACGCGCTAATTAATTCCATGAAAAGCATTCAAAAATGGAATTGAGGCCATATCTCCGCAACGCTTTGGAGTATTGAGACCAAACTTGGTGTGTGTTATAACAAGCATGACCTGAGGCTACCTGCAGTGTTTCGTCACAGTGCCACCTAGTGGTCAGGAGATATGAAAAATGGCTATTTTTGCTTATAACTTCTCAGTGGTTTGACCAAAAATCTCAAAACTGGTCTTGTTAGATTCGGAGGAGCATGCCGAGTTTACCCATATCCAATTTTCCCATGTCAGCCATTTTGGGTGTCGGCCATTTTGAATTTAGCTTTAAAATGCTGTATCTTGAGAACGGATTAACGTATCGTTTCGACAATAATTGCAAAAATGTTCGGCACCATGCCCTGAATGTACATAAAAATTTTGGGGCCAGCGCCACCTTGTGGTCAAAAGTTATAACGAAATTTCGAAAAATGCTAATAACTTCTGAAGAAAATGGCTTATTGTAATAAAAGTGATCTCAAAATATTCCTTGGGTTAGGCCGAGAACATTGATACCAATTATGCCAAAATTGGCCTAACTTCCTGTTCGCCATTTTGATGAATGTAGAAAACCTACTTTTGCGAACTCCTCCGAGACCGTTAGTCGGATTTTCACCAAATTTGACTCGGATCATATTCAGACCATGCTGACAAAAAGTTATGGATTTCGTGTCGATATTCGAAACCGTTTTCATTTAACGCATCAACGAATTTGCAGGTAAGATGCCAAAGCGCATCAGAAGCTGTATCTCTGCAAAGCTTTGAGATATTTGCACCAAATTTGGTATGTGGCATTACCACCTCACACTGATTACACCACAATAATTTGGTAGCAGCGCCACCTATTGGTCAAGAGTAATGTAGCATTCATCAACCATTAGTTTTTAAATGAACAAAAATGCTAATAACTGTAGATAGCATTAGCCTATTGTAATGAAACTGGTCTCAAAATATTCTTTGGGTCATGCCGACAACATAGATACCAATTATGCAACAGTCTGCAAAACTCCCTGTCCGCCATTTTGATCTATGTTGAAAACCTACTTTTTCGAACTAGTCCTAGACCATTCGTCTGATTTTCATCAAAATCGAGTCAGATCATCTTCAGACTGTGCTGACAAAAAGTTATGGATTTCATGTCGATAGATGAAACCGTTTTTGTACAGCGCCTCTATTAATTTTAGGCTTGATGTGAAAATGACTCTGAGGCTATATCTTTGGAAAACTTTGACATAACGACACCAAACTTTGTGTGCACGTTTGTCACCTCACACTAAACACACCACATTGATCTGATAACAGCGCCACCTGTTGGTCAAACCTAATAAGCCATTAAATCATATTAGTATAATTTTTCTGTCGTTTTGACTAAAATCATCCTAAAATGGCTTCTTTTTACTTATTGTTGCAGTTGGTCTGCTGTTCCTGCCATCCTTAGCTCCTCATTTTCCGCTTTGAGTGCTTGGCCCCGTAATTGCTGCTTGCAGCTATATTTATTATTATTATTCTTCCGCCGCAAGTCTATGGCAGCCCATAGAACCGCTTGCGGGAAAGTTGTATAATTTGGCACACTGATAGAGGACCGTCTCAACATGAACCATAGCAAGTTTGGAGTCTCTAACTCAAACTCTATAGCGCCACCACTTGTCCAAACTTTCACTTTCTTTTTGCTAATAACTTTTGAACCGTAAGCCATAAAATCAAAATTCCAATTTTCCCTGAATCCTTGGGTCATGCCGAGTCGAATGAACACCAAATTTCAAAAATCCTAAGGTTTAGTTTTTTTTCTATAATTTTTTGTTTGTAAAACCTACTTTTTCGAACTCGTCCTAGACGGTTTGTCTGATTTTCACCAAAATTGGCTCAGATCATCTTCAGACCATGCAGGCAAAAAGTTATGGAATTCAAGTTGATTGGACAAAACGTTCTCGAATAACGCGCTAATTAATTCTACGAAAAGCGCGCAAAAATGGATGTGAGGCCGTATCTCGGCAACGGTTTGTCGTATTGAGACCAAACTTGGTGTGTGTTATAACAAGCATGACCTGAGGCTACCTGCAGTGTTTCGTCACAGTGCCACCTAGTGGTCAGGAGATATGAAAAATGGCTATTTTTGCTTATAACTTCTCAGTGGTTTGACCAAAAATCTCAAAACTGGTCTTGTTAGATTCGGAGGAGCATGCCGAGTCGACCCATATCCAATTTTCCCATGTCAGCCATTTTGGGTGTCGGCCATTTTGAATTTAGCTTTAAAACGCTGTATCTTGAGAACGGATTAACGTATCGTTTTGGCAATAATTACAAAAATGTTCGGCACCATGCCCTGAATGTACATAAAAATTTTGGGGCCAGCGCCACCTTGTGGTCAAAAGTTATAACGAAATTTCGAAAAATGCTAATAACTTCTGAAAAAAATGGCTTATTGTAATAAAAGTGATCTCAAAATATTCCTTGGGTCAGGCCGAGAACATTGATACCAATTATGCCAAAATTGGCCTAACTTCCTGTTCGCCATTTTGACGAATGTAGAAAACCTACTTTTTCGAACTCCTCCTAGACCGTTAGTCGGATTTTCACCAAATTTGACTCGGATCATCTTCAGACCATGCTGACAAAAAGTTATGGATTTCGTGTCAATATTCGAAACCGTTTTCATTTAACGCATCAACGAATTTGCAGGTAACATGCCAAAGCGCATCGGAAGCTGTATCTCTTCAAAGCTTTGAGATATTTGCACCAAATTTGGTATGTGGCATTAACACCTCACACTGATGACACCACATCAATTTGGTAGCAGCGCCACCTATTGGTCAAGAGTAATGAAGCATTCATTAACCATTAGTTTTTAAATGAACAAAAATGCTAATAACTGTAGATCGCATTAGCCTATTGTAATGAAACTGGTCTCAAAATATTCCTTGGGTCATGCCGACAACATAGATACCAATTATGAAACAGTTGGCCAAACTCCCTGTCCGCCATTTTGATTTATGTTGAAAACCTACTTTTTCGAACTAGTCCTAGACCGTTCGTCCGATTTTCACCAAAATTGAGTCAGATCATCTTCAGACTGTGCTGACAAAATGTTATGGATTTCATGATGATAGATGAAACCGTTTTCGTATAGCGCCTCTACAAATTTTAGGCTTGATGTGAAAATGACTCTAAGGCTATATCTTTGGAAAATTTTGACATAATGACACCAAACTTTGTGTGTACGTTTGTCACCTCACACTAAACACACCACATCGATCTATTAACAGCGCCACCTGTTGGTCAAACCTAATAAGCCATTAAATCACATCAGTAGGCGTTCTACATCACTTTTCTGTCGTTTTGACTAAAATCATCCTAAAATGGCTTCTTTTTACTTATTGTTGCAGTTGGTCTGCTGTTCCTGCCATCCTTAGCTCCTCATTTTCCGCTTTGAGTGCTTGGCCCCGTAATTGCTGCTTGCAGCTATATTTATTATTATTATTCCGCTGCAAGTCTATGGCAGCCCATAGAACCGCTTGCGGGAAAGTTGTATAATTTGGCACACTAATAGTGGACCGTCCCAACATTAACCATAGCAAGTTTGGAGTCTCTAACTCAAACTCTCTAGCGCCACCACTTGTCCAAACTTTCACTTTCTTTTTGCTAATAACTTTTGAACCGTAAACCACAAAATCAAAATTCCAATTTTCCCTGAATCCTTGGGTCATGCCGAGTCGAATGAACACCAAATTTCAAAAATCCTAAGGTTTAGTTTTTTTTCTATAATTTTTTGTTTGTAAAACCTACTTTTTCGAACTCGTCCTAGACGGTTTGTCTGATTTTCACCAAAATTGGCTCAGATCATCTTCAGACCATGCAGGCAAAAAGTTATGGAATTCAAGTTGATTGGACAAACCGTTATCGAATAACGCGCTAATTAATTCTACGAAAAGTGCGCAAAAACAGATGTGAGGCCATATCTCGGCAACGGTTTGTCGTATTGAGACCAAACTTGGTGTGTGTTATAACAAGCATGACCTGAAGCTACCTGCAGTGTTTCGTCATAGTGACACCTAGTGGTCAGGAGATATGAAAAATGGCTATTTTTGCTTATAACTTCTCAGTGGTTTGACCAAAAATCTCAAAACTGGTCTTGTTAGATTCGGAGGAGCATGCCGAGTCGAACCATATCCAATTTTCCCATGTCAGCCATTTTGGGTGTCGGCCATTTTGAATTTAGCTTTAAAATGCTGTATCTTGAGAACGGATTGACGTATCGTTTTGACAATAATTACAAAAATGTTCGGTACCAAGCCCTGAATGTACATACGAAATTTGGGATCAGCGCCACCTTGTGGTCAAAAGTTATAACGAAATTTCGAAAAATGCTAATAACTTCTGAAAAAAATGGCTTATTGTAATAAAAGTGATCTCAAAATATTCCTTGGATCAGGCCGAGAACATTGATACCAATTATGCCAAAATTAGCCTAACTTCCTGTTCGCCATTTTGATGAATGTAGAAAACCTACTTTTTCGAACTCCTCCTAGACCGTTAGTCGGATTTTCACCAAATTTGACTCGGATCATCTTCAGAGCATGCTGACAAAAAGTTATGGATTTCGTGTCGATATTCGAAACCGTTTTCATTTAACGCATCAACGAATTTGCAAGTAAGATGCCAAAGCGCATCGGAAGCTGTATCTCTGCAAAGCTTTGAGATATTTGCACCAAATTTGGTATGTGGCATTAACACCTCACACTGATGACACCACATCAATTTGGTAGCAGCGCCACCTATTGGTCAAGAGTAATGAAGCATTCATTAACTATTAGTTTTAAAATATACAAAAATGCTAATAACTGTAGATAGCATTAGCCTATTGTAATGAAACTGGTCTCAAAATATTCCTTGGGTCATGCCGACAACATAGATACCAATTATGCAACAGTTGGCCAAACTCCCTGTCCGCCATTTTGATTTATGTTGAAAACCTACTTTTTCGAACTAGTCCTAGACCGTTTGTCCGATTTTCACCAAAATCGAGTCAGATCATCTTCAGACTGTGCTGACAAAAAGTTATGGATTTCAAGTTGATAGTTGAAACCGTTTTCGTACAGCACCTCTATAAATTTTAGGCTTGATGTGAAAATGACTCTAAGGCTATATCTTTGGAAAATTTTGACATAATGACACCAAACTTTGTGTGAACGTTTGTCACCTCACACTAAACACACCACATCGATTTGATAACAGCGCCACCTGTTGGTCAAACCTAATAAGCCATTAAATCATATCAGTAGGTGTTCTACATCATTTTTCTGTCATTTTGACTAAAATCATCCTAAAATGGCTTCTTTTTACTTATTGTTGCAGTTGGTCTGCTGTTCCTGCCATCCTTAGCTCCTCATTTTCCGCTTTGAGTGCTTGGCCCCGTAATTGCTGCTTGCAGCTATATTTATTATTATTAGGGGCCAAGCACCGAAGGTGCGTAGGCACCTATTGTATCCGTTAGAATTCTTATTATTAGGGGCCAAGCACCGAAGGTGCGTAGGCACCTATTGTATCCGTTAGAATTCTTATTATTATTATTATTATTATTCTTCTTCCGCCGCAAGTCTATGGCAACCCATAGAACCGATGGCGGGAAAGTTGTATAAATTTGCAAACTGATAGAGGACAGTCTGAAATGTCACCATAGCCAATTTGGAATCTCTAACTCAAACTCTCTAGCGCCACCACTTCTCCAAACTTTCACTTTCTTTTTGCTGATAACGTTTGAACCGTAAGCCATAAAATCAAAAGTATTTTTTCTCAGAATCCTTGGGTCATGCCGAGTCGAATGAACACAAAAATTCAAAAATCGTAAGGTTTAGTTTTTTTTCTATAATTAATTGTTTGAAAAAGCTACTTTTTCGAACTAGTCCTAGACGGTTTGTCTGATTTTCACCAAAATTGGCTCAGATCATCTTCAGACCATGCAGGCAAAAAGTTATGGAATTCAAGTTGATTGGACAAACCGTTCTCGAATAATGTGCTAATTAATTCTACGAAAAGCGTTCAAAAATGGAAGTGAGGCCATATCTCCGCAACGCTTTGGAGTATTGAGACCAAACTTGGTGTATGTTATAACCAGCATGACCTGAGGCTACCTGCATTGTTTCGTCACAGTGCCACCTAGTGGTCAGGAGATATGAAAAATGGCTATTTTTGCTTATAACTTCTCAGTGATTTAGCCAAAAACCTCGAAACTAATTCCGTTAGATTCGGAGGAGCATGTCGAGTCGAACCATATCCAATTTTCCCATGTCAGCCATTTTGGGTGTCGGCCATTTTGAATTTAGCTTTCAAATGCTGTATCTTGAGAACGGATTAATGTATCGTTTTGACAATAATTACAAAAATGTTCGGCACCATGCCCTGAATGTACATACCAATTTTGGGGCCAGCGCCACCTTGTGGTCAAAAGTTATAACGAAATTTCTAAAAAGGCTAATAACTTCTGAAAAAAATGGCTTATTGTAATAAAAGTGATCTCAAAATATTCCTTAGGTCAGACCGAGAACATTGATACCCATTATGCCAAAATTGGCCTAACTTCCTGTTCGCCATTTTGATGAATGTAGAAAACCTACTTTTTCGAACTCCTCCTAGACCGTTAGTCGGATTTTCACCAAATTTGACTCGGATCATCTTCAGACCATGCTGACAAAAAGTTATGGATTTCGTGTCTATATTCGAAACCGTTTTCATTTAACGCATCAACGAATTTGCAGGTAAGATGCCAATGCGCATCGGAAGCTGTATCTCTGCAAAGCTTTGAGATATTTGCACCAAATTTGGTATGTGGCATTACCACCTCACACTGATGACACCACATCAATTTGGTAGCAGCGCCACCTATTGGTCAAGAGTAATGAAGCATTCATTAACCATTAGTTTTAAAATGAACAAAAATGCTAATAACTGTAGATACCATTAGCCTATTGTAATGAAACTGGTCTCAAAATATTCCTTGGGTCATGCCGACAACATAGATACCAATTATGCCACAGTTGGCCAAACTCCCTGTCCGCCATTTTGATTTATGTTGAAAACCTACTTTTTCGAACTAGTCCTAGACCGTTCGTCCGATTTCCACCAAACTCGAGTCAGATCATCTTCAGACTGTGCTGACAAAAAGTTATGGATTTCATGATGATAGATGAAACCGTTTTCGTATAGCGCCTCTATAAATTTAAGGCTTGATGTGAAAATGACTCTAAGGCTATATCTTTGGAAAATTTTGACATAATGACACCAAACTTTGTGTGCACGTTTGTCACCTCACACTAAACACACCACATGGATTTGAGAACAGCGCCACCTGTTGGTCAAACGTAATAAGCATTAAATCATATCAGTAGGCGTTCTACACCATTTTTCTGTAATTTTCACTAAAATCCTCTTAAAATTGCTTCCTTTTCCTTATTGTTGCAGTTGGTCTGCTGTTCCTGCCATCCTTAGCTCCTCATTTTCCGCTTTGAGTGCTTGGCCCCGTAATTGCTGCTTGCAGCTATATTTATTATTATTATTATTCTTCTTCCGCCGCAAGTCTATGGCAACCCATAGAACCGATGGCGGGAAAGTTGTATAAATTTGCATACTGATAGAGGACTGTCTGAAATGTCACCATAGCCAATTTGGAATCTCTAACTCAAACTCTCTAGCGCCACCACTTCCCCAAAGTTTCACTTTCTTTTTGCTGATAACGTTTGAACCGTAAGCCATAAAATCAAAAGTATTTTTTCTCAGAATCCTTGGGTCATGCCGAGTCGAATGAACACAAAAATTCAAAAATCGTAAGGTTTAGTTTTTTTTCTATAATTAATTGTTTGAAAAACCTACTTTTTCGAACTCGTCCTAGACGGTTTGTCTGATTTTCACCAGAATTGGCTCAGATCATCTTCAGACCATGCAGGCAAAAAGTTATGGAATTCAAGTTGATTGAGCAATTTGTTTTCGAATAACGCGCAAACGAATTCCACGAAAAGCACGCAAAAATGGATGTGAGGCCATATCTCTGCAACGCTTTGGAATATTGAGACCAAACTTGGTGTGTGTTATAACAAGCATGACTTGAGGCTACCTGCAGTGTTTCGTCACAGTGCCACCTAGTGGTCAGGAGATATGAAAGTTGGCTATTTTTGTTTATAACTTCTTAGTGGTTTGACCAAAAATCTCAAAACTGGTCTTGTTAGATTCGGAGGAGCATGCCGAGTCGAACCATATCCAATTTTCCCATGTCAGCCATTTTGGGTGTCGGCCATTTTGAATTTAGCTTTAAAATGCTGTATCTTGAGAACGAATTAACGTATCGTTTCGACAATAATTACAAAAATGTTCGGCACCATGCCCTGAATGTACATACCAATTTTGGGGCCAGCGCCACCTTGTGGTCAAAAGTTATAACGAAATTTCGAAAAATGCTAATAACTTCTGAATAAAATGGCTTATTGTAATAAAAGTGATCTCAAAATATTCCTTGGGTCAGGCCGAGAACATTGATACCAATTATGCCAAAATTGGCCTAACTTCCTGTTCGCCATTTTGATGAATGTAGAAAACCTACTTTTTCGAACTCCTCCTAGACCGTTAGTCGGATTTTCACCAAATTTGAATCGGATCATCTTCAGACCATGTTGACAAAAAGTTATGGATTTCGTGTCGATATTCGAAACCGTTTTCATTTAACGCATCAACGAATTTGCAGGTAAGATGCCTCAGCGCATCGGAAGCTGTATCTCTGCAAAGCTTTGAGATATTTGCACCAAATTTGGTATGTGGCATTACCACCTCACACTGATTACACCACATCAATTTGGTAGCAGCGCCACCTATTGGTCAAGAGTAATGAAGCATTCATTAACCATTAGTTTTAAAATGAACAAAAATGCTAATAACTGTAGATAGCATTAGCCTATTGTAATGAAACTGGTCTCAAAATATTCCTTGGGTCATGCCGACAACATAGATACCAATTATGCAACAGTTGGCCAAACTCCCTGTCCGCCATTTTGATTTATGTTGAAATCCTACTTTTTCGAACTAGTCCTAGACCGTTTGTCCGATTTTCACCAAAATCGAGTCAGATCATCTTCAGACTGTGCTGACAAAAGTTATGGATTTCATGTTGATAGTTGAAACCGTTTTCGTACAGCGCCTCTATAAATTTTAGGCTTGATGTGAAAATGACTCTAAGGCTATATCTTTGGAAAACTTTGACATAATGACACCAAACTTTGTGTGAACGTATGTCATCTCACACTAAACACACCACATCGATTTGATAACAGCGCCACCTGTTGGTCAAACCTAATAAGCCATTAAATCATATCAGTAGGCGTTCTACATCACTTTTCTGTCGTTTTGACTAAATCATCCTAAAATGGCTTCTTTTTACTAATTGTTGCAGTTGGTCTGCTGTTCCTGCCATCCTTAGCTCCTCAGTTTCCGCTTTGAGTGCTTGGCCCCGTAATTGCTGCTTGCAGCTATATTTAGGGGCCAAGCACCGAAGGTGCGAAGGCACCTATTGAAACCGTTAGAATTCTTATTATTATTATTATTCTTCCGCCGCAAGTCTATGGCAGCCCATAGAACCGCTTGCGGGAAAGTTGTATAATTTGGCACACTGATAGAGGGCCGACTCAACATTAACCATAGCAAGTTTGGAGTCTCTAATTCAAACTCTCTAGCGCCACCACTTGTCCAAACTTTCACTTTCTTTTTGCTAATAACTTTTGAATCGTAAGCCATAAAATCAAAATTCCAATTTTCCCTGAATCCTTGGGTTATGCCGAGTCGAATGAACACCAAATTTCAAAAATCCTAAGGTTTAGTTTTTTTTCTATAATTTTTTGTTTATAAAACCTACTTTTTCGAACTCGTCCTAGACGGTTTGTCTGATTTACACCAAAATTGGCTCAGATCATCTTAAGACCATGCAGGCAAAAAGTTATGGAATTCAAGTTGATTGGTCAAACCGTTCTCGAATAACGCGCTAATTAATTCTACGAAAAGCGTTCAAAAATGGAAGTGAGGCCATATATCCGCAACGCTTTGGAATATTGAGACCAAACTTGGTGTGTGTTGTAACAAGCATGACCTGAGGCTACCTGCAGTGTTTCGTCACAGTGCCACCTAGTGGTCAGGAGATATGAAAAATGGCTGTTTTTGCTTATAACTTCTCAGTGGTTTGACCAAAAATCTCAAAACTGGTCTTGTTAGATTCGGAGGAGCATGCCGAGTCGACCCATATCCAATTTTCCCATGTCAGCCATTTTGGGTGTCGGCCATTTTGAATTTAGATTTAAAATGCTGTATCTTGAGAACGGATTAACGTATCGTTTCGACAATAATTACAAAAATGTTCGGCACCATGCCCTGAATGTACATACCAATTTTGGGGCCAGCGCCACCTTGTGGTCAAAAGTTATAACGAAATTTCGAAAAATGCTAATAACTTCTGAAAAAAATGGCTTATTGTAATAAAAGTGATCTCAAAATATTCCTTGGGTCAGGCCGAGAACATTGATACCAATTATGCCAAAATTGGCCTAACTTCCTGTTCGCCATTTTGATGAATGTAGAAAACCTACTTTTTCGAACTCCTCCTAGACCGTTAGTCGGATTTTCACCAAATTTGACACGGATCATCTTCAGACCATGCTGACAAAAAGTTATGGATTTCGTGTCGATATTCGAAACCGTTTTCATTTAACGCATCAACGAATTTGCAGGTAAGATGCCAAAGCGCATCGGAAGCTGTATCTCTGCAAAGCTTTGAGATATTTGCACCGAATTTGGTATGTGGCATTAACACCTCACACTGATGACACCACATCAATTTCGTAGCAGCGCCACCTATTGGTCAAGAGTAATGAAGCATTCATTAACTATTAGTTTTAAAATGAACAAAAATGCTAATAACTGTAGATAGCATTAGCCTATTGTAATGAAACTGGTCTCAAAATATTCCTTGGGTCATGCCGACAACATAGATACCAATTATGCAACAGTTGGCCAAACTCCCTGTCCGCCATTTTGAATTATGTTGAAAACCTACTTTTTCGAACTAGTCCCAGACCGTTTGTCCGATTTTCACCAAAATCGAGTCAGATCATCTTCAGACTGTGCTGACAAAAAGTTATGGATTTCATGTTGATAGTTGAAACCGTTTTCGTACAGCACCTCTATAAATTTTAGGCTTGATGTGAAAATGACTCTAAGGCTATATCTTTGGAAAATTTTGACATAATGACACCAAACTTTGTGTGAACGTTTGTCACCTCACACTAAACACACCACATCGATTTGATAACAGCGCCAACTGTTGGTCAAACCTAATAAGCCATTAAATCATATCAGTAGGTGTTCTACATCATTTTTCTGTCGTTTGGACTAAAATCATCCTAAAATGGCTTCTTTTTACTTATTGTTGCAGTTGGTCTGCTGTTCCTGCCATCCTTAGCTCCTCATTTTCCGCTTTGAGTGCTTGGCCCCGTAATTGCTGCTTGCAGCTATATTTATTATTATTATTCTTCCGCCGCAAGTCTATGGCAGCCCATAGAACCGCTTGCGGGAAAGTTGTATAATTTGGCACACTGATAGAGGACCGTCCCAACATGAACCATAGCAAGTTTGGAGTCTCTAACTCAAACTCTCTAGCGCCACCACTTGTCCAAACTTTCAATTTCTTTTTGCTAATAACTTTTGAACCGTAAGCCACAACATCAAAATTCCAATTTTCCCTGAATCCTTGGGTCATGCCGAGTCGAATGAACACCAAATTTCAAAAATCGTAAGGATTAGTTTTTTTTCTATAATTTTTTGTTTATAAAACCTACTTTTTCGAACTCGTCCTAGACGGTTTGTCTGATTTTCACCAAAATTGGCTCAGATCATCTTCAGACCATGCAGGCAAAAAGTTATGGAATTCAAGTTGATTGGACAAACCGTTCTCGAATAACGCGCTAATTAATTCTACGAAAAGCGTTCAAAAATGGAAGTGAGGCCATATATCCGCAACGCTTTGGAATATTGAGACCAAACTTGGTGTGTGTTATAACAAGCATGACCTGAGGCTACCTGCAGTGTTTCGTCACAGTGCCACCTAGTGGTCAGGAGATATGAAAAATGGCTATTTTTGATTATAACTTCTCAGTGGTTTGACCAAAAATCTCAAAACTGGTCTTGTTAGATTCGGAGGAGCATGCCGAGTCGAACAATATCCAATTTTCCCATGTCAGCCATTTTGGGTGTCGGCCATTTTGAATTTAGTTTTAAAATGCTGTATCTTGAGAACGGATTAACGTATCGTTTCGACAATAATTACAAAAATGTTCGGCACCATGCCCTGAATGTACATACCAATTTTGGGGCCAGCGCCACCTTGTGGTCAAAAGTTATAACGAAATTTCGAAAAATGCTAATAACTTCTGAAAAAAATGGCTTATTGTAATAAAAGTGATCTCAAAATATTCCTTGGGTCAGGCCGAGAACATTGATACCAATTATGCCAAAATTGGCCTAACTTCCTGTTCGCCATTTTGATGAATGTAGAAAACCTACTTTTTCGAACTCCTCCTAGACCGTTAGTCGGATTTTCACCAAATTTGACTCGGATCGTCTTCAGACCATGCTGACAAAAAGTTATGGATTTCGTGTCGATATTCGAAACCGTTTTCATTTAACGCATCAACGAATTTGCAAGTAAGATGCCAAAGCGCATCGGAAGCTGTATCTCTGCAAAGCTTTGAGATATTTGCACCAAATTTGGTATGTGGCATTACCACCTCACACTGATTACACCACCTAAATTTGGTAGCAGCGCCACCTATTGGTCAAGAGTAATGAAGCATTCATTAACCATTAGTTTTAAAATGATCAAAAATGCTAATAACTGTAGATAGCATTAGCCTATTTTAATGAAACTGGTCTTAAAATATTCCTTGGGTCATGCCGACAACATAGATACCAATTATGCCACAGTTGGCCAAACTTCCTGTCCGCCATTTTGATTTATGTTGAAAACCTACTTTTTCGAACTAGTCCTAGACCGTTCGTCCGATTTTCACCAAAATCGAGTCATATCATCTTCAGACTGTGCTGACAAAAAGTTATGGATTTCATGTCGATAGTTGAAACCGTTTTCGTACAGCACCTCTATAAATTTTAGGCTTGATGTGAAAATGACTCTAAGGCTATATCTTTGGAAAACTTTGACATAATGACACCAAACTTTGTGTGAACGTTTGTCATCTCACACTAAACACACCACATCGATTTGATAACAGCGCCACCTGTTGGTCAAACCTAATAAGCCATTAAATCATATCAGTAGGCGTCCTACATCATTTTTCTGTCGTTTTGACTAAAATCATCCTAAAATGGCTTCTTTTTACTTCTTGTTGCAGTTGGTCTGCTGTTCCTGCCATTCTTAGCTCCTCATTTTCCGCTTTGAGTGCTTGGCCCCGTAATTGCTGCTTGCAGCTATATTTATTATTATTATTATTATTATCCAAAATGCATCGCATTTTCGAGGGCCCAAACATACTCGAAAACTCATTAAACTTTGCACACACATCAGAACTGGCGAAAATTTACACCTGATATGGGTTTCAGAAGTGGGTGGGGCAAAATGGCTCGATAGCGCCATTTATATGCGTTCAGCTGTGTGCGCTTTGAGCAATGCTTCACGTACATGCACGAAAATCGCTACACACATGTAACACACTAATACCTACAAAAAAGTCTCTTGAAGCAAAATCCAAAACCCCACAGGAAGTCGATTTTTTTAAATTTTCTTAGCAAATTTGGTCATTTTTGCCATTTTCAGGTGGACTCCTCCTAGAGATTTATTCAGATCAACACCAAATTTGGTCAGTCTAATCTAAAGCCCCATGTGACGTTAAATTGGGTCAATATACATGCCAATAATCAGTTACAGGCATAGCGCCACCAGCTGGCAGCAGGAAGTTTGGCACATATATGACTTTGACATATTTCTCCTATATTTACCATATTAAAAGCATACTGCCCAACGTTCGCTGTTTTCCTAAAGCCACTAATGAGCTTAAAGCTTGCAGCTTTAATTTAAAATATAAATTATTCCTGTGATGCAAAGCTGAATTTTCAGCATCATTACTCCAGTCTTAAGTGTCACATGATCCTTCAGAAATCATTCTAATAATTTGCTGAATATTTTTAAAATTTGACCAGTTGTGTACATATACTATAAAATCTATTTATTTTTCCAGTTTTTGAAGAGTGATACATACTGGGATTTAGATGCAAACTTCTTAAATTATGTGTTCACTTTAAATATTTAAAACTTTTAAATATCCTGAGCAAAAAGAGCAGAACTGAATCCCAAGGCCTGCTTCACAGCTTCTTATCACAGCCCATCTGAATTTAGACATACATGAGGAGCTCGACATTGGGAGCTTCTGCAGGACTTAAGAAGATTACATAGATTCGAATAGTGTTAACTAAGATGGCGTTCCCCCGAGAACCCAGATGGATGAAGACGAGGAGGGGGGACGTCTATGATGTTCTCGATGTGCGTGGCAGAAGGCAGCTGAGGGTGGCCTTGCATTGCTCTCTTTGTTCTCATTGGTCCTTCATGTTTGTTGAAAGGGTTCGGAGAACCTAGAGATTTGGTAATCGGGAGGCTATCAATGTAGCTATTAAAACGAGGCTGGCACCTGGTTGGTTGATGGAGGACAGATGTCAGCATGCAGGACATAATGGATGCCTTCTTTCGTCACTTGATTTTTTACAACAGTCCAATGGAAATCAAATGAATTTTAAAAGGGAGATAACGACTAAAGCCAATTACAGAGTCAATCCCCATAAATATGAACAAAAGCAAAGTGATTTCAAAGGATGCTGAGCTAGTTCTGTAACAATGACATGACATAAATAGACAAATCTTTATTGAAATGACCTTTGACTGCAGTCTGAACCCAAGATGGAGCTAAAAGGCAAATAGATCTTATCAGATATCCCAAGCTAGGCCTTCTGTTTTGGCTAAAAGAGAAATCTTACAATTGTCTATTCATTCGATGCCCATCCCTAGTACCGATTTCTTTTTAAAATTAGCCTGCTTTATTTCATATTGAAAAAAAAATACCAATTAATTCCGTTTTCAAAGCAGAGCATGAAATAACCTTCCTGTGGGTCATAAATAATACTAACCACAACCCTATAATTGTCCTGGCATCCAATATTATTACTTTCCTTTCAACACTAACGCAAACAAACCCTCCGCAGATGACAATCTAACTTCCCTTTTGAGCAATGCCACTATATTCTTAACCTCAGATTGTGGTGGCAAAGAGAATCATGTTGGGGAAACCCAAACAAGCTGCTCAGGAAACATTTGACATGTTATGACTGTTAGTATTAGCACTGCGTGGAACAATCAGATAGGAGTTGATAAAGCTGACATCATAAAAATAACATAAGCGATAGCAGCATCTGGACAAACTAAAAAGAGCACCTCAACAATAAATGGACCTGTCTAGCGGATAGCTGGCATTTTTATGTATAGAAATGAAAACTTTAGTTTTTGAATGGTCAAAAAAATCAGAGATAAGACTCAGCTGACACTCACTTACACTATCAGTCAAACGTTTTTTAGTGGTTTTCAAAGAATTCTCTTCTCCTCACCAAACCTGCATTTATTTGATCCAAAGTACAGGAAAAACAGTACAATTCTGAAATATTTTTACTATTTAAAATGACTGTTTTCTATTTCAATATATTTTCAAATTGACTCCTGTGCTCAAAGCAAAACTTTCAGCATCATTACTTCAGTCTTCAATGTCACATGATCCTTCAGAAATCATTCTAATATGCTGATTTGCTGTTCAAGAAATATTTATTATTATTATTATCAATATTTAAAACAGTTGTGTACAATTTTTTTTCAGGATTCTTTGATGAATAGAAATTTGGATCTTTCTATTCATCAAAGAATCCTGAAAAAAAAAAAATTGTCTATACCATTCAAAAGCTTGGAGTCAGTATAATTTTTTTGGAGAAAGAAATGATAGAAATTAATACTTCTATTTAGCAACATGCTTTAAATTGTTCAAAAGTGATGAAGACGACATTTATAATGTAACAAAAGATTACTATTTTAGATACAATCTGTTCTTCTGAGCTTACTATTCATCAAAGAAACCTGAAAAAGCTTAATAATTTCCTCAGCTTAATAATACTCAACATAATAATAATCATTTTTTTGAGCAGCAAATCAGAATATTAAAATTATTTCTGAAGGATCATATGACAGGAGTAATGATGCTAGAAATCAGCTTTGAAGTCACAGGAATGAATTACATTTTAAAATATAATCAAATAGAAAACAGTTATTTTACATTTTAAAAATATTTCAAAATATTACTGTTTTTGCTGTACTTTAGATCAAACAAATGCAGGCTTGGTGAGCAGAAGAGACTTTTAAAAAAATATTAAAAGTCTTACTGTTCAATTTTTCTTTTACTGGTA
>NC_133363.1:55132121-55158854 GCF_049309525.1 Garra rufa
TATTAGATAACCTTTAAATAAATAACAGGCTAACAGTGACAGCTTCAATACATGAATACATTTTCTGATCTTGTCTGAAGTACAAGGGCATCATGATTTTTGTGTTATGGCTCAGGTGGGTCATTTTCAACATCGATAGCAGGATATACATGATCTACTGCAGGAATGCCATGTGTGATGAAATTATAAGTAATTTGTACAGTAATCCTACCTTATTCATGTCCATTCACAGCGTAATGTTTGTATTTCTTGTTCACACGTTCACTACGCAGCTGCAGTCAACCTTGAACTCCACTGCATCATCGTCGCAAAACAAGTCTCTGTCTGATTGGCTAAGAGAACAACAATTCAGTCGCTGATTGGCTGTAGCGTCAACGGCGTTGCTGTCAACACCAGAAAAACATGGCGGCTCCCGTTAGAGGCATGGCTGGATCCAGCAGCATAGGCAACACAACTAGTTTTCAGAAAAAAAACCGCAGCAAACTCGTTTCTATCCCTGGTACAAGACCGTCTGTACAGAACGGACAGCTGTTAGTGTCATCTGGAGTCAGCTCGCTTGACTACGTTATTGGTTCGTACAGTACACTCGTTTAAAGCTTACTGTTAAGTGAATGTTTACTATATTCATATTTTACAAGCCACTTTATCGACTTCATACTTATGAATAAATCTTGAAAGAATTCCGCATGAATATACTTTTGTCTGCACTACTGTCACACTTATAATGTCTGCAAATACAATGTTTTAACCTCACTCAGAACTGCCCACAAATCAAAACGTAATTTTCTCTTCATTGAGGGTATACTCTTTGCATTACATGAACATTTTTTAGTATTATATTGAGCATTTTTGCACTTAAGGTCCTGTAAGGTATTGATTTAACAATGCTTACTTTATCTTGTCTTGTATATATTGTAAAAGTGACACAGAATTCCCTGAGAAATAAGAGTTATGTATTATAATAATATTAATCACCATCATCATTAATCGTTCATCATTTATTAATGTGTTTTTTCTTTGTAATTATACAAAGCTCAGAAATAATAAACTATATACTATGTATATTATACAACATATATTACTATATTTCTGTTTACAGTTGAGGTCAAAAGTTTACATACACCTTGCTCAATCTGCAAAATGTTATTTTACCAAAATAAGAGGGATCATACAAAATGCATGTTATTTTTTATTTAGTCCTGACCGGAATAAAACATTTCACATAAAAGACATTTACCTATAATCCACAAGAGAAAATAATAGTTGAATTTATAAAAATGACCCCATTCAAAAGTTTACATACACTTGATTCTTAATACTGTGTTTGTACCTAAATTATTTTTTTAAATTATTATTATTTTTTTTGTTTTTTTTTTGTTTAGTGATAGTTGTTCATGAGTCCCTTGTTTGTCCTGAACAGTTAAATGCCTGCTGTTTTCAGAAAAACAATTTAGGTCCCACAAATTCTTTGGTTTTCCATCATTTTTGTGTATTTGAACCCTTTCCAACAATGGCTGTATGATTATAAGACCCATTTTTTCCACACTGGGGACAACTGAGGGACTCATCAAACGCAGGTTCAAACTCTCGAGTCTCACTGATGATCCTCAGTTGTCCTCAGTGTGAAAAGATGGATCTCAAAATCATACAGTCATTGTTGGAAAGGGTTCAATTACACAAAAATGCTGAAAGACCAAAGAATTTGAAGAATTTCTCTGAAGAACAGCAGGCATTTTAACTGTTCAGGACAAACAAGGGACTCGAACAACTATCACTAAAAAACAAAACAAAAAAAACAGCTGTGGATCATTCAGGTAAACAAACAGTATTAAGAATCAAGCATATGTAAACTTGAACAGTGTCGTTTTATAAATTCAACTAGTATTTTCTCGTGTTGAATATATGTAAACGTCTTAAATGTAAAATATATTATTCAAGTCAGTACTAAATAAAAAATAACATGCTATTTGTATGATCCCTCTTATTTTGTTAAAATAATTAACATTTTGCAGATTCTGCAAAGTGTATGGGAACTTTTGACCTCAGCTGTAATTCTATATTTCAGTTTGTAAAAAAGCTACTTGCTGAGCATACCCACAGTATTGAGTGCTTCTAGTTTAGAAGTTAGCCTTTGTAATAATAGCCATTTTAATAGTAATGCAAAATGGTATCTTTTACAATATGTATAGTATGTGTACAATACAGTAAATTTCAGTGTATGTGTACTTAACCTTTTTTGATTAAGTTTGGGGATACCTTTCTCTTTTTGAGTATATGATATTGATTGACAAGTAGATAAATCACATTATTATGTTCTGCCATTAAGACATATGCACTTTTCCATAGGTGGTGGTCTGGCAGTTGGAACTCTGCTGCTTGTAGGTAAGAAATGAAGCATTGTCGAAGATGTTATTATTTCTGGCGATTATTATATTTGCACTCAGATAATAGTTTGCATGTCATAATGGGTAGTAAAAATGTTTTTGATTATTAAAAAAGGTTTTCATTAATGTAGGTTTATACTGGATTAGGTTAAACTTTGGTTTGCAAAGTACAGTACAAAACCAAAGCCAATGAAATACAGAAGCATCTAACCAGTTGTGCAAATAGCAATAGTTTGTGTGTGTGTGTGTGTGTGTGTATTATATAATTTATTTGCATTTAAGATGCAGATAATAATGTAGCCGCTTTTGATTATATAAATCTGTGATTTATAAGGCTGTTGGCTCATTAGAAATTTTTTGGACATAAGGTTTACACTCTAGCATGTGACTGCCATATCATTTTGTTGTTAAATAGTGAATCATTTTGATGTGGCTCATTATTGTCAAAACATATATTCATGAGGATCTTATATCTTTACGGCCTAATTTCTATTCTTTGCATTCTTTTGTCATATTGCAGTCATTCTTTTCTCTTCATTTGAAGTTGATTGGTCATGGTCCTTTAAAATGTATCAAGTCCTGTCTAGGTCACGCATGTCCCCAACACGTGACCCACATGAGAGATGCCACAGCTGTGAAACAAGTAGAAGCTTATACTTTCTAAATTGTAAAAAAATAAAAATAAAATAGCTTTATCTAATATACAACAAATCTTTTTTTTTTTTCAAATGTTATTAACTCAAAAGTGAAGTGTGCAATTTTTGTTACAAGTTGTGCTAAAGCAAAAAAAGGAAAGTTTTTAATCTGAATACTCCCTGCCCTTTCCATTGGTTGGTTAAATAGATAGCTCCGCCCCACATTCACATGATTGGTTGAGCCAGTGTTGCTGTGTTGGACTGGTTGAGATGCTAAAACATCCAGAAAAGTTTTATAGTGCCGACGTGTTTGGTAATTTTCTACATATTAAACTGTTGTAGAATACACACTTCCACATAGGGTCAAATGTATAAACTATTGAAAATTGAGCTGTTATTTGATTCAACAGTAATTAAAATAAGTGACAGAAGTGTCCCCAGAGGTTGCACATTTAATTCTGATTTGTATTACCGGTGCCATTGTGAATCAGTGGGACTCGGACAGCAAACATATGGAACCAGGAGGGCAGAAGTGTTGACCCAAATTTCCCCTGCAGCTTTGAGTGACTGACTCACACTCGCTGCACACACACACACACACTCCTACTGTCTTACACGCATGCTGAAGTATGGCTTGCATTATTCTTTCCCCAAAAGAGACCCTCTCTTCTCTGCATCAGAAAGGATAGGAAGTCTCTAGGTGTCCCACCTCTTGGATGACTGATATGTGCCAGAGTCGTGTTGTCTCTAAAGCATAGATATGCACCCCCAACGCATCTCGCACTGCCCCCGAAACACCCCCGCTAGGCTAATAGCACCCGCGGGTTTCATTTGTAAGGCTCCATAGAAACGCCACCACAATAGGCCCCATCTCGAGTGGGCCCATCTGGGTGTCTTTGTCGGGGCCGCTGAAAGCCACAAAGGCCTGCTGACCTAGAAACACATCAATAAGGGAGAGGGGAGTTCTTCCAATGACAAATTGAAGAGCTGAGGAATTGTTGGTTTCTTTCGTTGGTGATGGAATATGAGAGGCATCCAGGTTTGTAGGCAGAATCGGGACGAGGACAGGAAACCCCTCATTCTCTCCTGCTGATGGAGGAATCCTTCAGAGGTCACGCAGTGGCTTTAGACCTGTGTGGGTTCGAGGGCGTTTGTCAGGAAGAATAGAAGGTTGAAACTGTCAGTGTGTGTGTTTTTGTGCTTGAGGGGGAAAATAAGCAGACTGTGAGTGTTTCTGAACTGGCCATTGCTCAACTCTATTACAGGAAGTCATTGTTTTTTCTTTTTTTTGGGTCCAGTTGTGGCAATTCCTTTTAAAATGTAAAAAAATGCAGGGTCAGTACAATTTATTTAAAAAAAAATTAAGAGTTTTATTCAACAATGACGCATAAAATTGAAGAAGTCAATCGCATCAAAAGTGACAGTAAATACTTTTATAGGGTTACAAAAAAAAACTATTTCTTTTTAGCTAATAATCCTGGGACAAAATCTGTCATGGCTTCCACTGAAGTATTAAGCTGCACAACCTTTTTCCACATAAATAATACAAAATGTTTCTTGAGCAGCAAATCAACACATTAATGATTTCTGAAGGATCATGTGACACTAAGAACTAATGATGCTGAAAATTCAGCTTTGATCACAATTTTTAAATATATTATTAATTATATTATTAAAAATGCATAATGCATTAAAAAAAATCATCTTTGGTTAGCATAAGAGACTCATTTCCAAAACGTGTATACATAAAAAAATCTTAAAGACCTGAAATTTTTGAACGCTACTTTAGTTAATAACAATACAAAATGAGGGATGTGTGATAATGACAAAAATGATATCTCTATTTTCTGGAATTCTGACTATATTTTGTGCTGGTATTTAGACAGGTTTAGGACCACTCTGGACAGTTGACTCTCAAAGCCATTAATATTATTTATATTCTGTGCGGTGATTAGTTTGCAAGAGTAACAGAAATTAACTTTTCCAATAAGTTAAAATTGATTTTAAATTCAAATTTGAACAATAAATTAAATTAGTAAGACACTATAGGGCTGTTACCAATCAAATTAAGGGGGGTGGGCATACTTTAAAAATAAATCTAAAATCGCCTATAGGTGGCGGCAAATCACTGCATGAGTAAGTTATTGAGTCATTCATTCAACCAGTTTGTTCAAACGGCTGATTGATTCAGTAACGAAACACCGTCATCTGTTGCTCAGAGAAGCAAAACAGTTTGGAACTATCTTCTTTGTCGAGATACAGCAAAAACAAGAACTGTTGTCTAAAATGTAAGTCACTTCATATTAACTTGTTTATTGAGTTGTTTATCAAATCAATACCACAATACCACAGTTAAACTGTCTGCTGTTCTTCAGAAAAGTCCCACATATTATTTGGTTTTTCAGCATTTTGTGTATTTGAACCCTTTCCAACAATGTCTGTAGGATTTTAAGGTCCATCTTTTCACACTGAGGACAACTGAGGTACTCATATGCAGCTATAACAGAAGGTTCAAACACTCACTGATGCTCCAAATAGAAAAACCCTGCATTAAAAGCCAGGGGTGTAAACTTTTGAACAGAATGATGGAGGTGTGTACATTTTTCTTATTTTGCCTAAATATATATATTTTTTCATTTAGTACTGGCCTTCAGAAGCTACAGAAGATACTTCCATGTTCCCCAGAAGACTAAATAAGTTAAATTAACCCTGATCTTCAAATCTCTTAATGCATGTGTCGTTCCTTCTGGAGCATCAGAGAGCGTTTGAACCTTCTATAATAGTTTCATATGAGTCCCTCAGTTGTCCTCAGTGTGAAAAGGTGGATCTCAAAATCATACAGTCATTGTTGGAAAGGGTTCAAATACACAAAAATGCTGAAAAACTAAAGAATTTGTGGAACCTAAAGGATTGTTTTGAAGAACAGCGGGCAGTTTATCCGTTCAGGTCAAACATAGGACTCATGAACAACTATCACTAAACAAAAAAAAAAAACAGCTGTGGATCATTCAGGTAACAACACAGTATTAAGAATCGAGGGGGTGTAAACTTTTGAACGGGGTCATTTTTATTAATTCAGCTATTTTCTCTTCTGGACTATATGTAAACGTCTTTTATGTGAAATATCTTATTCAGGTCAGTGCTAAATGTAAAATAACATACATTTTGTATGATCCCTATTATTTTGTAAAATAATTAACATTTTGCCGATTCTACAAAGTGTATGTTAACTGTGTAACTGATAATTCAAATAGGCATTTAATTATTGATTATTGCCAACCAAGCAACTTCCAACAGCCTTCTTTGTGCTTTGCGCTTCCAGGGTGTTAATATGTACAAAAATGTGTGAGAAACAGTAATAGTAATGGCATTTTGAATGCATTAGTAATACCTTTTGATGTTTTTTTTGTCTAACTAAGAGATCTAAGAAAATGTTAATCTCAACAACGCAGAATTACAATCAACAAGGTCTACATTGCCAAATGTCTGTATAACTGTATCTGGTTTCATCATTGAATGTTCATCATAGGGTTGAAGAGCTGGTTTATAGATGAAGACAAGTGTTCTTTTCTCTTATCCTCAGTTCTGCGTTGTGACGGACATACATGTAAATTTCCTCCACAGGAGGATTTATGTGTCATATTCACAAGGTTCACGTGCACTGTAGCTGCTGATGGATGCTGAATCCATTACAATCACACTGGCCTCTTGTGCTATAGTCAGACATGTGGCATGTATCACAAAGCGACTAGTGTTTTCTTATTTCATCTGAGGTTAGTCTCGTTTTTGTTCTCTGTGTTGGGATATTTACGGTAACTGATGTGACTGTGACTCTCTCTGGCCATTCTTTTGTCATGAGGTGCGTCAAAAGGCTCACCGCTTGATGTTTTAGTCTAGTTTGGGTTGATATATATGTGGCATTGATGGTGATTCCTGTTCATAGAGGAGGACCGCTATGACAGCTACTCCCGCATGCTGCTCAAGTACTTCCTGGCGGAGGGAGTTGTGTGTGGACATGAACTCTTCCTGGCATCCGCCCGAGATCACCCTGATGAGATCATGCAGGTATGAACGAAATCAAATCAAATGTTTGCACTCTACCTGTTTGACACTTTTTTGGTTCTGTGAACTCCAAATACATCAAAATCTATTATTCACAAACATATTATCTTTATATAACTAGTACCTGGCCCTCAAAACAATAAACCTGGAGAAATCGTTGTGTCTTTATCAGTAAAATATTTTTCTCTGTATTGGTCGGAAACAGTGTGACTGAACATGACACAATGTCTGTATGTATTATTATGAGTGTGCCATAGTCTGATTTCTGTATCTACTTTTGGTCTTAGGACTCTTTGTGTTTTGTTTTTGTTATTGGCTGTGTTTGGAATTGGATACTAGTCATACTATAATTTTTGCTGTGTACATAGAGTCTGCATAGTATGCAGTTTTTAATGCAAATATGAATTTCTTAATGCATAGGACATGTTTTGCACATTTTAAATCTGCACCACAATGCCATGCGCACAAATTGACCTTGCATGCTAATGCATTGAAGAAGTAACCAGAAGAAATATGTGCTGTAATTTTTAACATCTTTTCTTCCTTCATTTTTTCATTAGACATTTTATTTTATTTTATTTTATTTTGATGTTATTTGCATCTCATCTTGCTTCATTATTTAATCTGACATTTTATTTTATTATTTTTATTTTGACGTCTTTAACATCTTTTTTTGCTTCGTTGTATGATCAGCCATTTTATTATTTTATTTTATTTATTTATTATTATTTTTTTATTTTATTTTCATATCTTCTTGCTTCATTATTGGATTAGACATTATTGTTTTGTTTTTGTTTTTTGTTTTTCGATTTGACATCTTTCACAATTCTTGCTTCATGAATTTATTTTTTCATTTTATTTCATTTTTGACATCAATTTCATGTTCTTGCCTGCTGCATTATTCAGTCAGACTTTTTACATTTGCATTTATTAGTAGCAGTAGTAGTATATTTAATAATAATTAAATTTGACATTGTTCATGTTGCTTCATTATTTGATTAAACATTTTATTTTCTTACTTTTAAATCATTCATATCCTGCTTCATTATTTGATTAGACATTTTATTATTTTTTATATATTTTTTATTTTTCAATTTGACATCTTTTACACATTCTTGCTTCATTATTTCATCAAACATTTTTATTTTATTTTATTTTTTTTTTTATTTTTGACATCATTTGCATCTTGTTTTCTTCATTATTTTTTTACTTTTTCATTTTTTTACTTTTTTAGTTTTATTTTGACTTTCTTACTTCATTATTTATTTATGTAATTATTAGTAGCAGCAGTAGTGATAGTAGTATATTTACATTTTTGACATTGTTCACATCTTGCTTCATTATTTGATCAGACATTTTATTTTTTATATTTTATTTTGACATGATTCACATCTTGCTTTATTATTTAATCAGACATTTTATTCAATTTTTTATTTTAGATCATTCACAGAGTAAGACTGTGAGGCAACAATGTAGAATGCATACTGTTTAAAAATGTGCATACCGTTTTTTGTTCTGCATTAAAAAGGTACAGTGATAGTTGGTACTCAATGTCTAGTGTGCAGTACACTAATATTTAAGCAGTACACTAATATTCCATTACGAAAGTAGCCAGTGTTATCTCTCTCTTCTCCTTCCCCATCTAAGCCTTCATAGACTGATATGTGTGTGTGTTTGTGTGTGTGTTTGTTTTTGTGACATATCAGGACACAAATTTGTGTAATTTGTTATGAGGACATTGTCCATGTCCCCACTTTTCAAAAGGCTTATAAATCATACAGAATACGTTTTTTTGAGAATGTAAAGATATGCACAGTCTCCTGTGAGGGCTAGGTTTAGGTGTAGGGAAGGTGTAGGGTGATAGCAAATATCGTTTGTACAGTATAAAAACCATTACGTCAATGGAATGTCCCCACAATTCACAAAAACAAATGTGTGTGTGTGTGTGTGTGTGTGTGTGTGAGAGAGAGAGAGCTCAGGGAGTTACCTGTGAGCGTTAACGAGTCTTACCTTAATGACAGTGGACAGGAGTTCCTCTCTCGCCGGCCCCTGATTGGCCCCCAGTCAACACAAGCTTAATGAGGGCCTGTTGTTGCCCTTCAGACAGTTCTTGCATTGAGCTGTTATTTGTGAAACAGTCTCTGTTTTTTGTTATTGCACGGTCTGTATGAATGTTCCCCTAAGGGGGACGGTTCCCACCTTCATTTTGGCATTTTTTGGCATTAACGACAGCATCAACCCTGTTGTTTAAACAACAGCTTTTAAAGTGCTAGCACCATTTTGATGTGTTTATTCAAATTTTTGGCCTCGTTAAAACGGGTCACTTGACATTCATTTCCCTTTTCACAGTGAGCTTTGGCCAAGCTCTGGTCTACCTAGATGCAGTGTAAAAATCTAGAAACATCAATACCCAGACAAACTCAGTCAAAATATAGGCAACATATTTGAGGTAAATTTATAGACAATGTATTTGATTTGTCAAATATAAAAATAATTATTAATTTATTAATTGTATAATTATTAATCCAAATATTTGATAAATGCTGTTTCAATTTTAAACGTTTCTCTAAATATTTTAGTAAGGTCAGGTATTATCCATATTCAGATTACATTTAATTTCATTTGGATGCCAAAAAAAAAACAGTAATACAATGATGTTATTCTGCAACATTTGCTATGATTTTTTTCTATGTCTAAAATATATTTAAATATTATGTATGTATGTATGTATGTATGTATGTAAATTAGTTAAGTAATGTTCTGTCTTTTCGTATTTTCTATAATAGGAACTCCCTTCTCCAATTGTGGATGACGTTGCCGGCATGAAAATCAGCGAGGGTCAGTCTCAGCCAAGTGACCCAGAGAATCCAGACACAATGAAAATTGCCTGGCGCTACCAGAATCAACCCAGAGTTCAGGTAAAAGACCATCTGTAAGGAATTTGGTCCTTTTATTCAGTTAAACATTCAGAAATCAACCCCACACATTCACATTAATCTTAAAATTCTGAAGGTTGAAAATTTATTTACTGTATAAACCGGTGTTTCTCAACTAATTTTGCTTCAGGTTTGCATTAGAGATCAAGTGACGACCTGCACTGTAAGAAAATAATTTAGGCATAATTTCTATTTTTTTTTTTTTTTATTTAATGTGAAATACTTAAGAGTAAATAAATTAAAACTAATCAATAAAAATAAAAAAAATAAAAACTATATAACACAAAAGAATAAAAATGACAAAAACACAAAACAAAATTACAAAAACATTAAGTAAATAAATAAAAAAAAGTTTGGTGCTGTCAAATGATTTATTGTGAAATTTATCCAAAACAAAAAAAATTGTTTACATAATATGTGTGTACTGTGTATGTTTATTACTTATATATTATTACACACACACACACACACACACACACACGCATATATATATGTATATACACACATGCATATATATATATATATATATATATATATATATTAGTGGTGGGCCGTTATCGGCGTTAACGTGCTGCGTTAACGTGAAACTCTTATCGCGCGATAAAAAAAATATCGCCGTTAATCTATTCTCAAATTTGGGTTGGGAGCTGGGTCTAAACTACGCAAGCTATGATGACTTTCACCTTGATAGTTTAACGCGGATGTATACCGAAGCGTTTAAGTCTCCTCCGCCAAAACACAGACGGGGTCGCGTCGTCCTCCATTCATAAAAACCGAATCTACTATAGCGAAATGCCACGTAAATTCGTCGTTTTTTGGATCCATAAATCAAATGTTGGTCAGTCAATTAATTCAAATCGCGATATGGACTAGTGTATGTGAAAACTGAAATGCAAAAAGACCGTTTTAATATGAATCCGATATGTTCCGTTTGCCTAGCTGTATGTATGCATTGCAGAGACGAGCTTTTACTACACGCATACTGAAACACACGTGACGCTCCCGGTAATTTTTGGCATTTTCATCTCACATGAACAGATAAACTCAATCTCCCAAACTGCTGTGAGTGTCACTTTTACCGTTTCATTTTTATGAAAACTAGCATCATATCATACTGTATGACACAGAAACTTCACGGCAACCTGTCAAAATAAAAGTACGGTGTAACATGTAATGGGTTGGGTAGGTGTTGAGGTTAAAAAACACAATCTAATAGGTAGAAAAAATAATTTCATTGTTAGTTAGTTAGTAAACACAAGTACATCTAATTGAACATAATTTATTTTCATCAACAAATTATCATAGAACAGCTTTATGAGCTTTATGATCCATTCTCAAAGACTTTAAGTCATTATTTGGGTAGCACACATATTCTGAATGCCTTCAGCAGAATTCAAATTAGCCATTTTAATCTAGATTAATCTAGATTAATTCCAAGATTTAATCTAGATTAATCTAGATTAAAAAAATTAATCTATGCCCACCCCTAATATATATATATATGTGTGTGTGTGTGTGTGTGTGTGTGTGTGTGTGTGTGTGTGTGTGTGTGTGTGACAGCACTAAATTTCGTTCAAAATATTGACCAAAACAAAGTTAAGTAAATAACATTAAGTAAATAATAAAAGTTTGGTGCTGTCAAACGATTAATCGCGATTATTCGCATTCAAAATATATTTTTATCTAAAGCGACTTACAAATGAGGACAATAGCAATCAAAATCAATCAAAAAAAGAGCAATGCTCTGTAAGTGCTATGACAAGTCTCAGATTAGCTTAATGCACTATATGTAGCAAGGTTTTTAAAATTATATAATAAATAAAAAAGAAAAAGGATAGAATAGAAAAAGAATAGAGCAAGCTAGTTTTTTTGGTAATTGTATAATAAATAAAATGACAAAAGATAGAAAAGATAAAAAGAATAGAGAAGGTTGTTTTTTTTTTTAAGATAAAATAACACTGAATTGGATTGGAAGTAATTTAATACTTAATCTTAGCATAGTTTTGTTTTGTTTGTTTTGACTGAGTACATGTCACACAACCTGTCCATATTGGCATCAGTCTTATTTGTCTAACTCTAATACCACAGATTTTGATTAAACATACAACTTTCGTTATCAACAACAAAAGCTATAGAAAGAATTTTGTTTATCCTTTTAAAAATTGATAAATTAGTTGCATTTTCTTATTTGTATGTAGCATTGTTTTATACATAAGGTCCACAAACCAATTAGAACAGAAATGCAACACATTTTTGGAGTTTAGAACCACTTTTATACATGCTAAGAAAAGGCGGGTGGGAAAAATAGTGTCCTATAATAAATATATCAATTCCTACCCACCCATTGCTGTGAATGGGCTTTCGCTGCTCTCATTCACAGTTTAGGTGGATTACTCACGCTTAGCTGGTTATAGGTGGACTTAAAACCCAATGAGACAGGAGGACATGGAGCTTCTATTCAACCTCAAGCCCTTTACAATGGAACAGCAGCCTCCGGCACCCCCAAATCCCTTCACAGCCCTCGCCGTAGCGTCCGCGCGCCCCTCTTTCTTCCGTTTTGAGAAAAGACCCCTCCTGCCAGCCCATAATCCAGATTGCTATGGAGATTAGAGGGGGGCACCAGTGAGTCCCCAAAGATTTCACTCATTCTCTAGCATTTCAGACAACTTTCAGCTCTTCACTCTACCGTTTTTCCCCCTCCTCATTGGATATTTTTAGTCTTGTTTCCTTATTTCGTTCTCCCCCTTCCTCGTTCCTGTCTCGGAGGGGATACTTACCCTCCTTAACCTTTATCATACCTCTGTCCTCTTCACAAAGCACCAGTAAATCTAGTAAGGGATTTGCATCCTAAACATTGAGCGCCCCCCTCGTTTCTTGTTCTCAATGGAGACGCCAGATCAAAGTTCAGTCAGTCAAAACCCATGCCGTAACGTTAAAGGGGTCGACCTGACCGGCCCACTAAACGAGGATGAGCGCCAAGCTGTCAATCTCCGAAGGAGGTGCTGGAACACATAAGAGTCGCTGATCCAGATCAGGAGAAGATTAGGGGCTCACCTCGCTGCTCATTAGAAACTCTGGAGCAAAAACCAGACCCCCTCACAACCTGAGGAAAACATCTGCCCGTGTGCAACTGTGTTTTCCTAAGCCCAACTGGTTGTCTTGTGAGAAAGTGATTATTTTCTCAGTGGCTTAATGAATCATCTGGGTTTCTTACAGTTTAACAATGGTTAAACCATCAATGGTAGCTGAAAGTTACAGAGTCTTTTATATGCTTAACTTTCCTTGTTATTGTCTTGTAAACATTGGTCCACTATGACTCCAGTCATCAATTCATAGGTGGTTCTCTGTGTACACAACTGTTCAAAAGTTGGTCAGTAAGATTTTTATTTTTAAAGACATTAATACTTTTGTTTATTAAGAATGCATTAAATTAATGTTGTGATTGCAAAACATTTATTTCAAGTAAAATTGTAACTTTCTATTCATCAAAGAATTGTTTCCACAAACAATTAAGCTGCACAACATTTATAATAAGAAGAAATATTTATTAAGCACCAAATATTAGGATATTAGAATGATTTCTAAAGGATCGTGTGACACTGAAGACTGGAGTAATGATGCTGAAAATTCAAAAAATCACAGAAATAAAATTTATTGAGCAGTTATTTTAAATTGTAATATATCACAATATTAGTTTTTATTTCTATTTTTTAAAAAGTTTTTAAAATTGTATTAAAAAAATTGTACTGACCTCAAAATAATGATTGATGTATCATAGCAGTTTAGAAATAAAATGTCTGGTGAGTGGTACTAAAAGGTTAATGTTTTTTGTGTTTGGAAAAAATAGAGTATGTCACAAAAGTGAGTACACCGCCTCACATTTCAGCAACCATTTTAGTATATCTTCTCAAGGGACAATACTATAGAAATGAAACTTGGATATATTTTAGAGTAGTCAATGTGCAGCTTGTATAGCAGTATAGATTTATTGCCCCCTAAAAAATATTTAACATACAGCCATTATTGTCAAAATAGCTGGCAACAAAAGTGAGTACACCCTAAGTGAACTTGTCCAAAGTGTCAATATATTGTGTTAGCACCATTGTTATCTGGCACTGACTTAATCATCCTGGGCATGGTATTGACCAGAGCTGCACAGGTTGTTGCTGGGGTCCTCTTCCACTCCTCACGGAGCTGTGGACATGAGACACATGGTGCTTCTCAACTTACGCTTAAGGATACCCCACAGGTGCTTAACAGGGTTCAGGTCTGGAGACATACTTGGCCAACCCATCACCTTCACCTTTAGCTTCCTCAGCAAAGCGGTGGTCATCTTGATGGTGTGTTTGGGATTGTTATCATAAATGACTGGAGGGAAGGCGTCATGTTCTGCTTCAGAATGTGCAGTACTTAATGGAATCCATGTTTCCCTCAATAAACTGCAGCTCCCCAGTACCAGCAGCACTCATGCAGCCCCAGACCATGATGCTACCACCACCATGCTGGACTGTAGGCAAGACACAATTTTCTTGGTACTCTTCACCAGGGCATCGCCACACATGCTGGACACCATCTGAGCCAAACAAGTTTATCTTATAGTCTCATCAGACCACAGGACATGGTTCCAGTAATTCATGCTCTTGGACTGGTTGTCTTCAGCAAACTGTTTGCGGGTTTTCTTGTGAGCCAGCTTCAGATGAGGTTTCCTTCTCGGACAACGCCTATGCAAACCGACTTGTTGCAGTGTGTGGCGTATGGTCTGAGCACTGACAAGCTGAGCTTCTACTTCTGCAACCTTTAAACCAATGGTGGCAGCACTCATGCATCTGATTTTTGAAGACAGGTTCTGCACCTGACGCACAGAAGGAGTGCTCAACTTCGTTGATCGACCCTTGCAAGGCCTGTTCCGAATGGAACCCATCTTGGAAAACCTCTGTATGACCCTGACCGCTGTAGTGTAACTCGGTTTCAGGGTGTTACTGAACCTCTAATAGCTTTGGCCATCTTTGTGGAGAGCAACATTTCTAATTCTAAAATCCTATGATGATGCCATGTTGAACATCCAGTGGTCAGTATGAGAGAATTGTACTTAAAGCATTAAATTTTAACTGCTCTAATACAAGATATCCTTGGATATTATCCAAGTTTAATTTCTATAGTATTGTCCCTTGAGAAGATATACTAAAATGGTTGCTGAAATGTGAGGGGTGTACTCACTTTTTCTGTGATGTACTGAAATATAATTACAAGCACTTCATACGTTTCAAAGGCTTTTATCGACAATTACATGACATTTATGCAAAGAGTCAGTATTTGCAGTGTTGGCCCTTCTTTTTCAGGACCTCTGCAATTCAACTGGGCATGCTCTCAGTCAACTTCTGGGCCAAATCCTGACTGATAGCAACCCATTCTTTCATAATCACTTCTTGGAGTTTGTCAGAATTAGTGGGTTTTTGTTTGTCCACCCGCCTCTTGAGGATTGACCACGAGTTTTAATAGATCTGGGGAGTTTCCAGGCCATGGACCCAAAATGTCAACGTTTTGGTCCCCGAGACACTTAGTTATCACTTTTGCCTTATGGCACGGTGCTCCATCGTGCTGGAAAATGCATTGTTCTTCACCAAACTGTTGTTGGATTGTTGGAAGAAGTTGCTGTTGGAGGGTGTTTTGGTACCATTCTTTATTCATGGCTGTGTTTTTGGGCAAAATTGTGAGTGAGCCCACTCCCTTGGATGAGAAGCAACCCCACACATGAATGGTCTCAGGATGCTTTACTGTTGGCATGACACAGGACTGATGGTAGCGCTCATCTTTTCTTCTCAAGTCAAGCCTTTTTCCAGATGCCCCAAACAATCGGAAAGAGGCTTCATCGGAGAATATGACTTTGCCCCAGTCCTCAGCAGCCCATTTGCCATACTTTTTGCAGAAGATCAATCTGTCCCTGATGTTTTTTTTGGAGAGAAGTGGCTTCTTTGCTGCCCTTCTTGACACCAGGCCATCTTCCAAAAGTCTTGGGCTCACTGTGCGTGCAGAAGCGCTCACACCTGCCTGCTGCCATTCCTGAGCAAGCTCTGCACTGGTGGCACTCCGATCCCGCAGCTGAAACCTCTTTAGGAGACCATCCAGGCGCTTGCTGGACTTTCTTGGACGCCCTGAAGCCTTCTTAACAATGCAGTGGAAAGTTTTTTTCGGGATTAAGTTAATTTTCATGGCAAAGAAGGACTATGCAATTCATCTGATAACTCTTCATAACATTCTGGAGTATATGCAAATTGCTATTATAAAAACTTAAGCAGCAACTTTTCCAATTTCCAATATTTATGTAATTCTCAAAACTTTTGGCCACGACTGTACATACTACACTAAACCAAACAATTATGTAAATGTGAGATAAAAATGGGTCTAAATGGGGTCTAAATCGACTTCATATTGCTTATGTTAAAGAGTTAATTCACCCAAAATTGAAAATTCTGTAATTTCATCAAAAATATCTTAATTTGTGTTTTAAAGATGAACAAAAGTCTTACATGTTTGAAACGACATGAGGATGAGTAATTAATTACATAATTTTAAGGTGAACTAACACTTTAAAATGCATTATTAAATGCTGTATTTAGCACACTTTACACCCCTAAAGAATTAAAGTTTTTGTTATATTTGTTCTCTTTTTATTTGTAGACTGCTTTGGCGTCGTCAGTGAGGTTTGGCCATTACTATGACGTGTCCAAGACCATGGAGCCTGAGTTACGACAAGCAGCCAAATGCCACAGTTTTTATCAGCTACAAGAAACACTAGTAATCACAGGATCAAGGTAACTATTATTGTCCACTTGAATATCTGTTAGGAGCATCAAAATAAGTGTTCAGTTATGGTGAAAATTCAGAATAAGATGTTTCCAGGACCCAAAATTTGCATTTAAAATTTGTTTGCCAAGATGTACACTATCATTCAAATGTTTGAGGTTCACATGATTTTTTTTTTAATGCTCTTGGGGTTCACAGGATTTTTTTTAAGTCTCTTATGCTCACCAAGGCTCCGTTTATTTGATCAGAAATGTAGTAAACAAGTAAAATTGTAAACAAGTCATAAGGGTCAAGTCAACAAAACAAGTCATAAGGGTCAATTTTTTTAAATCTGAGATTTATACAAGCTGAATAAATAAGCTCTGAGAATCTGAGGGTGCAAAAAAGAAATAAAAATATTGAGAAAATCGCCTTTAAATTTGTCCAAATGAAGTTCTTAGCAGTGCATATTACTAATCAAAAATTAGGTTTTGATATATTAATGGTAAGAAATTTAAAACATATCTTCATGGAACATGAACTTTACTTAATATCTTAATGATTTTTGGCATTAAAAAGAATAATCGATTTTTATGACCCATACAATGTATTGTTGGCTATTGCTACAAATACACCCGTGCTACTTACGACTGGTTTTGTGGTCCAGGGTCACATTTTAAAATGTAATTTATTCCTGTGATACAAAGCAGCATCATTACCCATTACATTACAGTCTTTAATGTCACATGAGCCTGAAAGTCTGCTGTCACTTTTAATCACTTAATTGTGCTTTATGTATATTTCATCGTCAAAAAATCAAACTAAAGTGTGCTATGTGGTTGAAAGTCGAAAATATTAAGTAGGAATATTCAACATCCAACTATAAATGGATCAGCTTGTCTTGCGTAAATATCTATATTGCCCTGACAGTGCTTTTATTATTACTCATGGAAGTTCATAAAAGAATGCTGATAATTAGAGACAGCTTAACCAAACATTATAACCAAACACACGCACGACCTTCTGCACTTATCTTTCATATATGTCCTTACTTCTAGTATGATAAGTGCGCTAGGTATCGTCACATATCTCCAAGAAGAAAATGCTTTCTCAATGCTGATGTCATGTTTCTGAGGAACACATCTGCAATTTCGTTTTATGACGGGTGTTCAGCCTAATAAAGGTTTTCGTAAAAACATCTCTGTACTTCCAGGTCCTTGCCAGCTCTGTCTCGAGTCTTCAATGGTGTTTGCGATGCGGTTGTTTTATGGTTGCGAGGGGTGCGCGTGTAGAGGAGGCAGGAGCTTTGGTTGCATTAAAGTCTACGGCGCGGCCGCAGTGCAAACAAATCAATCTGGAGCCCCAGGTTCATGGAGCCTCTCTCAGCTCTTTATGTCCGCAAACAAAAAGGTCTTCTAATTGTTTATCTGCATAACAGCACCATAGTGAAGGGGCTGTGTTCCCAAGCATATGTTTACTCGCATCGGTAAATGTGTTCCTGTGTGGCGATACTGTGACCGTGGAACAGCTTGTGCCATTGCAGCAACGTGATGGATGTTGTGGCCGACGTAGGTGTTGCTTTTGGAATTTTGGCGTCATCCTTCCTTCAGCGTGCAGTTTATGATGATTTTATGATGTGCTGTAATGGAATCATAAAGCTTTTAGCCATTAGCTGTTTTAGCACACCTTTAAGGTGTGTTTCTGTCCCATAGGAACACAAAGAGGCTTTATTCCTAGTACATTTTAATGATAAAAAGCATCGTAATGTAATGTTATGTAATGCCTGTATTGTGACACTTTCAAAGTGACGTTCTTAGTTTTATGTGAGACAGATGAAAATTAAATGTCTAGTGGTTGGCGCTAAAAGCTTGAAACAGATGAATGTAAATATGGCAAAATATATTGCGATGGTTGTTTTGCATATCATGGCATTTCCGAAATTAAATATGTGACCCTGGACCACAAAACCAGTCTTAAGTCTCTGGGGTAGGCCTATATTTGTAGCAATAGCCAAAAATACATTGTATGGGTCAAAATTATTGATTTTTCTTTTATGTCAAAAATCATTAGGAAATTAAGTAAAGATCATGTTCCATGAAGATTTTTTGTAAAATTCCTACTGTAAATATATCAAAATGTAATTTTTGATTAGTAATATGCATTGTTAAGAACTTAATTTGGACAACTTTAAAGGTGATTGTCTCAGTATTTAGATTTTTTTTGCACCCTCAGATTCCAGATTTTCAAATAGATGTATCTCGGCCAAATATTGTCCTATCCTAACAAACCATATATCAATAGAAAGCTTATTTATTGAGCTTTCATATGATGTATATATCTCAGTTTTGTCAAATTTTACCTTATGACTGGTTTTGTGGTCCAGGGTCACATATTTGGTTTTATCAAAACAGATTAATGTGAATGTGGTAAAATGTTATTATGTTGGTAGCTGTACGTATCATGGCAGTTCAAAAAGGAAATGTGTAGTGATTGGCACTAAAAGCCCAAAGTTTTATCCAAAATAGACGAATGTGAATGTATTGTAGCAGTTCAGAAATAAAATGCCTGGTGAGTGGTGCTAAAAGTAGGGTCCTATTAAATATGTTTTAAATATATTAAATATTAAATATGTTTTTCCCAAATTCAGATTTTTTTCCCCCTCCCGTTTTTATTTTTCTGGTTTCCGTTTTTTTCCCATTTACATTTTTTTAGACTCTTTTTTTAGACTGTTTTAATGCTTAAATTAAATTAATAAATCAAAAAGCTTGTCTAATTAATTGAAACCATCAAACTTATACAATTTAACAGCAATTTATTAAAAGTTTACCAAAAATTTCATTTTAAAGGAGTAGTTCACTTTCAGAACAAAAATTTACAAATAATGTACTCACTCCCTTGTCTTCCAAGATGTTCATGTCTTTCTTTCTTCAGTCATAAAGAAATTATGTTTTTTGAGGAAAATATTTCAGAATTTCTCTCCATATAATAGACTTCTATGGTGCCCCCAAGTTTGAACTTCCAAAATGCAGTTTAAATGCAGCTTCAAATGCCTCTAAACGATCCCAGCCGAGGAAGAAGGGTCTTATCTAGCGAAACGATCGGCTATTTTCTAAAAACATTTACAATTTATATACTTTTTAATCTCTACACAGAGTACATGCTGAGCTAGACAAGACGAGCATTTGAGGTTTAAAAAGTATAAATTGTAATTTTTTTTTTAGAAAACAACCAATTGTTTTGCTAGATAAAACCCTTCTTTCCTCAGCTGTGATCGTTTCGAGCCATTTGAAGCTGCATTTTGGAAGTTCAAACTCGGGGGCACCATAGAAGTCCATTATATGGAGAGAAATCCTGAAATGTTTTCCTCAAAAAACATAATTTCCTTACGACTGAAGAAAGAAAGACATAAACATCATGGATGACAAGGGGGTGAATTCATTATCTGTAAATTTTTGTTCTGAAAGTGAACTACTCCTTTAAGGCCATTTGAAACGTTTTTAACAAATTCTGTGTTTTCCATTAATTTTCTGGATTCCATTTTAATGCTTTCATTAAATATTGATCTCTAATTATTATTTTCTTTCCTTTTTTCAGAAATACTATGTTGCGTATTTAAAATTTTTCTAGTAAATTATTTTTTCTGCTAAATATTCCTTAAAAATAATTTTTTACTAATTTTATTAGCAGTAGTAGTAGTACTATCATTACATTTAAGTAATATATTTCTGTCACAGTTTCTTTTAAGTTAAACTGAACTTTTATTTTGACAAGGTTGCAGTGAAGACCTTTAAGTTTCTGTTTGTATATGATATGATGAAAATAAATGGTAAAATGCTCGTGAAGTGACTCTCAGAGCAGTTTTAGAGATTATGTTTATGTGTTTATGTACTCAACTTCTAATGTGAGCTTCAGTATGTGTGTAGTAAACCATGAGCCTGTGCCATTCATTCACACGGAGACACGCACAAAATACAAAATTCACATTTAAATAGTATTTTTTGGGCTTAATATTCACAGACACTACTAGTCTATATTGCGCTTTCATTTAAGTTAATTTAAGTGTTCTGAGTTATTCCTCAGTGAGAAATAGTGACAAATTTGTGACATTCTGCGTTATACAGTAAATTACATTTCTGTCATGACAACTCTTGGAAAAGTTTGGCATGGTAATGGATATGACAGTGTTAATGTATTTGGTCTTGGCAGAATAGATCTGCTACGCTGCTGTTGTTGCTGAATTGCTGCTGCTGTTGGTTATTGCTGTAGTTGTAGATTATTGCTGCTGCTGGCTGCACGCTATGACAGAACTTACTACTGCCAAAGCATATGGTGATACGGTGCTATGAGTATTTAAGACATACTGCTGCTGCACAAATAGCATAAAATAACCCATAGCAGATCTATACAGAAATCATAGCTCCCCATAAAAAGGTTAGAGCTCTTTTGTGTTTGAAAATAACATGCATCCTACACTAAACCTAACCAGCAATTTTAATCAAACATGAGATAAAAATGCATTTGTTGAAGCAACTATGCCATTTTAGCTTGCTTCTACAATTCTTCAAGCCCTTTTATTGAGTGCCGTGACTAGTGTTTTGTGGAAGGATACCTGTACCTGAAGGCTTTGCATTGCAATTTTAGTGCTATACCAGGTGAGCTACTGAGCAAGTTTACTATGTCAGAAAAACCATGCATATAGGGCCAGTTATGTGATGCAAATGTCAAATGTGTTACAGTCAAACCAAACCTTTTCTTACATTATCAGTTTATTTGCTATGGAAAATGGTAATAAAATATGACAAGAACTCAAGAGTTAAACCGTGTCAGAACAAATTAATCTTGATAATGTCAGATAACTTTAATAGAAAGGTATGTAATGGATAATCAATAAAAAATTCAGACAACTGTTTGACAGTATATTTACACAACTATCAATACTTTATTGACCAATTACCAAGCAGTGCTTAATTTTGTTTAGTATATGGTGTAAAAAGTTCTCATTAACAATTAAAGAAAAAAAATTTAAGCAAAACATGGTCAAAGTGTCTGAATAATTAATCACTTTTTTTTTTTTTTTTTTACTGGTAGTCCACTGTATGAAGAATCGTTTGGTATATGTCACAGTTTACTTTATTTTGCTATCCTCACTTACATAAATTAACTTATAGTGTCCTGCACCCACTAGTAAAAAATATCAAAAATTATATCAGGTGTCTGAACAATTTTTGGTTTGACTAGTTTACAAACCAGGCACTATGCTAAAAGTGTTTTGAGGTCATAATATAGTATTGTGCAGGGACCTGCATGGAAAGAAATCTTTAATAATCGATAATCTGCCCCGTAATAATAATTTGGGAAAAAATGAATAAATGTTGTTGCAGTTTTACTGTCTTTAGTGTTTATTTAAGCTGTAAACTGCTGTGAATTGAATATATAGGTGCATTTTTGGAGTTTTGCAGAAGCTATGTTGGTCATTTTGCCATAAAGAACCAATCGAGGCAGAGTCAAATGTAGAAAACTGCTTCCTATTGCTTTCAAAGAAATCAATTAATCAGCAAGCTTAAGCGACAACCAAATGTCTTGAGATACAAAAAACCCTCATTGTCTTTCTGCGTTTCACAGCTCATAGAACAAAAAGCCCCATGCCGTTTCCAGACTGTTAAATCGCTCCGTTTCACTACGAGGCGTAATTGGCACAAATTGCTCTCCAGGTGAAAGCGGAGCCTGTTGTTTAAGACGGATGCTACCTCCTCATGCCCCTCTGGTCCCCCTCTCGCTCGCATCACTGTGATCTTAATTAGCTCACCTGTCGGCCATTATCCTCTACGGACGGCACCTTAAGCGATCACGCTCTGTTGGGCTGCTGCGGTCTCTGACTCAGACACAATGGGGGCGTGTCCTCTTTTGATTGCCGCCACCCCCACCTCGCCAGGTCTTAATCAAAGGAGGGAAACACGTGTTTCATCCCATTAAGGAGCAAATCAGTAAGGTGGGTTAAGAGCGTGAAATTGCACACTACAGTTCAAAAGTTTGGGGTCAATAATATATTTTCCTAAAGAAATTAATACTTTTGTTCAAAAAGGATGCATTTGATCAAAAGTGACAGTAAACCATTTATAATGTTACAAATAAATGCAATATTTTCTGTTCATCATGTAACACTGAGTGGAGTAATGATGCTGAAAATTTTAAAATGACATTAATAAGAAATTATAATACGTGACCCTGGACCACAAAACCAGTGATAAGCAGCACAGGTATATTTGTAGCAATAGCCAACAATACATTTTCTTTTATGCTAAAAATCTTTAGGATATTAAGTAAAGATCATGTTCCACAAAGATATTGTATCATATGTGTATATATATATATATACACAGGACAGTATTTCTGAAAATACACTATTAGAGAAAATTTATTAATGCACGTTTGAGTAATTCTGAGTATGTAAGTTGATGCATATTGGAAAAAAAGGTCCCACTTTACATTAGGTGGCCTTAACTACTATGTACGTACATTTAAATTAATCCTTTGGTACAATGTACTTATTGTGTACATATGTTTTTCCATTTTACTTATATATTTTTTAAAACCTATATGTAGTTACATTTGTAATTAATTTTTGTAATTACCACTGTTGACCCACCCATACCACCAAACCTGGCCCTAACCTTACCCATATCCCACCTTAATAGAAGCAAAAGTGTTTTGCAATGCAATATGACCACATTAAGTACATTGTATTGTACTTTAATGTAAGTACATAATAGTTTGAAGTGTGACCGAAAAAAAAAATCAGATTGGCTCTAAACGTTCATGTTATTCACCCCCCAAAAATAAAATTTGGTGCAGAATCTTTTATTCTTTAAACCACCAATAAACACTCCTTGGAAGTGCTTAGAAGCTTCTGTCACATCACAAATGCAATCTCAGCCCATTCCTCGCCTAAAAAAAAGCTTTCAGATGACTGATAATCTTTGGAATTCACATTGCCACTGCTTTCTTCAAATTCAACCAGATATTTTCAACGAGAATTAAATCTGGAGACTGAACAGGCCACTCAAAAACATTCTATGACTGATCCCTGCATTAGTAGCATTAGTAGATTTAGATATATACTTTAGGATGATTGTCCTGCAAGAAAGTCCATTTATCATTAGCTTCAGTCATTGCACCAAAGGCATCAAAATTCTTGCCAAAATGGCCTGATACTTCAAAGAATCCATGATGTCCTTCACCTTCCTTCTACAGTAAAACAACCCCATAGCACGACTGATCCACCTCCAAGTTTGACAATGGAGATGGTGTTCTTCTGCTTATAAGCTTTGCCTTTTTTTGCACCAGACATACCGCTGATCCAGAGGTCCTAAAAGTTCCAGTTTGGTCACATCACTCCATAAAACATTCTTCCAGAACTCCACAAGTCTATCTAAATGAATTTTAGCATGTTCAAGCCGGCCTTTTTGTTCTTTTCGGTCAAGAGTGGTATTCTGCAAGATGCCTCAACATGAAGGCCATACTTGTCTGGTGTTCTTATACACTGCATTGAAATGTTTTTCCTCCTTTCGTCAGGTCATCTTGCAAGTCTTTGGCATTGCACATTTTGGCACACAAACATTTTATGATATTGTGCTTTTTTGTTCAACACCCTCAAAGGTTTTCTGGTACAACACAGTTTAAACTAAGAAATAAGGCTGCCAGCTGTGTCTCTAGAAACTTTTAATGTCTTGGAAAGCTTCATGTAGCCTTAGATTTTCTAATATAATAAAACTCTATATTTCTTCTCTATAGCTTTTGTCAGACCTCTATTGACCTTACCATATTTGTTACACAACTTCAGCAGATGCATGGGCTAAATGTCAGTATGTGTATCAGCTCAAGCTAATTCTGTTTTCTAAAAGAGTTTCTAAGTGTGTTTTAAGACAATTTTGCTCCCTACCATAAAAAGAAGTGACTTAAAACAACAATGTTGAATAGGGGATTGAATAATTATGACAGAGCTATGTTTTTAAAAAATCCTATAACTCAAAAACTGTGTTTTGACTAAAAAGCCTTGGTGAGCACAGAAGACTTGTTTCAAAATCATAGAATTCTTTAAAAATCATTTCAAAAGTCTTACCGATCGCAAACTTTTGAACAGTATGTGAATATGCAAAAATGGAAGATTAACATTTTGGGGTCATAATCAGTTTTATCAACAGCATTTGTTCATAATGATTGCCACATAAAGTTGTTTTGAAATTAAGACTTAAACATTATGTGTGTTGTTGACATGAGACTTATAAAACCTGTCATAATCCAAGTTATAATCCAATTATTTATGATAGAGTCAGGCAGATATTTCTCCTGAAATCAGTTTATCAGCTGGTCCTTTTAAACACACCTGAAAGGCTGTGTCAGGCCTGGAGGTTGCTGTTTGTCATGCTTTAAATTCAGTTCTCAATCTTTGAGTAATGGATGGCTGTCGTAGCTGCATGCAGAGTGGCACAGTGTGGTCATTACAACATGTTGAGAGCCAGAATGAGAGAAAAGACTGAAATGAATGACTGAAGTGACAGAATGAAAGACTTTACAAAACCCCTGAGGTGTGATATATACGATATAAATGAGCAAAGACATAAATCTCAGTCTAGCAGTTTAATCTCAATAGGCTGCTTGATCATTGTCATTATCTTTCCAACAAAAGTGCAGTTGCTCTGAAAAGTATTTGGACTCTACAGAATGTTATTGTCTTTTGTGCGTGCATTTTTTTGGTGAAAAATACAGTAAAAACAGCATTTTTTTTTTTTTTACAATTTAAAATAACTGTTCTATTTGAATCAAACACAAAGCTGAATTTTTAGCATCTTTATTTTTCTCTTTAGTGTTGCATGACCCTTCAGAAATCATTCTAATATGCTGATTTGCGGTTCAAGAAACATTTTTTCTTAATAATTATTATTACAAATTTTCTGTCAATTTTGATCAAATTATGTCCTTACACAAAGAGCGAAATATCATACTGACCCAAACTTTTTAAGAGTAGTGTGTCTATATTGTTGAATAATGTTAACCTTTATATACTTATTTATTCTGAAACATCATGTTTTGCTTGAAAGATCTCCTTGTGCTAAATCTGAAAACTTCTAATTTTCTTATCTAACACAATTGTAAGAGTGACTAGAGGGTCTAAGGGTTTGAGGACATATTCTCAGATTTTAGGGAGAAACAAAGAAAGAAACATATTTAAGTAAAGACATAATGTGCAACGTACAGCAGGTCAAGTGCTTTGACCTCCCTTGTTATGAGCTGCACATCTTACCCCTAATTTAACATAGAAGCGCTGTGTCACTGGGATCAGAAGCACTGTCCCGTTAATACGGCGCTCTGTTTCAGCACACTCAGACTCACCGCAGGCCTCAGGGGGAGCGCCCGGAGCTGACAGAGGTGCCAAAGTGTTTAATTAATTTCATTTCATTTCATTTGATTTAATTAGTGATGTATTTCCTTGCGTCTACATGCGTGGCTAGGTTGCCAGGGTTACTGCCGATGTCAACAGGCTTTTGTGATATCAAAGCAAATCCCACTTTATGACGGCAGCATATGCCACAACAATTAGTGGTCTTAATTGAAGTGTACACAGGTATCATCAGCTTTTGACCTGTTATGAAGCCACACGCGTAATCGTCCACATTTAAGCACTTTCCCTGAAATTAGACTTTTGAAGCTATCATTTGTTTGTTCATTTGTGTTTTTCTTACAACTTTTCTTACAAAATTGGTATGATTAATTGCATAGTTGCACACTTGTTACTTTTTAGATTAAAGTGTCTGATAAAGGAAAGAAATGTTAAATGTGGTTATGTTTCTCACTTACTTAAAAAGATTTAAAGAAGTATGTTTTTTTTTAAATGTTTTTGAAAAAGTCTCTAACGCTCTCCAAGGCTGCGTTTAT
>NC_133363.1:55159354-55222665 GCF_049309525.1 Garra rufa
TGATCAACAATACAGTAATATTGTGAAATATTACATTTTAAAATAACTTTTTTAAAAAAAGGGTAATTTATTCTTGTGATTCAAAGCCAAATTTTCACCAGGCATTAATGCAGTCTTTTAAAATGCTGATTTGCATTTCTTCTTCTTATTAATGTTGAAAATGATTGTGCTGCTTGATATTTTTGCCAGAGCATTCAAAAGAACAGAATTTATTAGAAATGGAAATATTTTGTAACATTGTAAATTCTTAAAAAAAATACAAACAAAATCTTACTGACCACACCATTAAATGTTATGTTTTGCACTGGCATGAGTGGAATTTAGTTGATCAAATAATTATCTGTCTCTAGGTTGTTTTAGGTGGTTATTTTATCTTCATGTCTCTTTTACAAATACAATCTCAAATTGCAAAATGTCTTTTCAGCCCCTTAGCATATTTGTTTATCCATTTTTCAAAATAAGCACATTATGTTCTTCTCTTATGCCTTTTCAGTCCATTACCATCACCTTATCGAGCTCTCCTGAAGTCTATCCAGACGGTCATCCGGAAAGAAGGGTTTGACGGATCCACACCACAGGTTGGTTGCCATTTGATTAGCCATTTATTTCTCTCTCTGTTGCAGTTATCATACAAATAATGTTTTTCATCAGTGATAACTTTAAAGTAACAGTGCCCGGAAAATAAAAAATCCAGCCATTATGTACTTCTTCCCATGTCTTTTAAATTTCAGGAAATTTTCTTTCTTTTGTACAAGAGTTAATCGCATTAGAATGGCTCATGATATATATAATTACAGTGAACAGTGACCACAACTGTCAAACAAGGTTTTCGGTGAACATTGACTTAAATTTCAGTCATATGGCTTTAGAAGACATGGAAGATAGTGACTACTTATGTCATACTTATCATATGTGACCCTGGAGGACAAAACCAGTTGTAAGCAGCATGGGTATATTTGTTGTAATCGCTAAAAATACATTGTATGGGTCAAAATTATAGATTTTTCTTTAATGCTAAAAGTCATAAGGATATTAGGTAAAGATGAAGTTCCATGAAAATATTGTGTAAATTTCCTACTGTAAATCTATCAAAACTTTTTGATTAGTAATATGCATTGCTAAGAACTTAATTTGGACAACTTTAAAGGTGATTTTCTCATTATTTAAATTTTTTTTTTGCACCCTCAGATTTCAGATTTTCAAATAGTTGCATCTCGGACAAATATTATCATATTTTAACAAACCATACATCAATGGAAATCTTATTTATTCAGCTTTCAGTATGATTTATAAATCTCAATTTCATTGACTCTTATGACTGGTTTTGTTATCCAGGGTGACATTTTTTTATGCTTTTTAGAGTTTGACGTCCATCGCTGCAGACATTTTTCCAAACATCTTTTGCATTCCACAGATGGAAGTCTTACAGTTTAGGAACAACATGAGAGTGAATTAATGACACAGTTATCATTTTTGGGTGAACTATCTCTTTAAATTGACCAAAAAGGCTATAATGAAATGCACAGTTAACAGACACTGTCATTCACACCACTGGAACAATGAAAGCGTTTTGCCACAGGCAGTGTTTTTACAAGACCTTTAATTTGTCGTTTCATTGATTGGTCTCGCTTGGCTAATTGTTGGCTGATTTTGTCTGCGCTTTCACTTCCTTTGTAGTGTGGCTTTCGTAGCTTGTGTTGATTAGGAAATAGAAAAGAGCTTTAAATATAAAGGCTTTATTTTTTTCTCTTTTCTTTTGCACCTTTATTCCTCTTTTTCGCATTTCATCCTCAGTTGTCAGTTTCTCCATGTTGTGCTTGAATCGCTCTCAGGAGGGAGATGGGTTCCCTTGGGTTCCTCTTCCTTAAAGCTGAGTCCTATTAGTTTTGTGGTAAACAGGCCAAGACAGACACTGGGCAATATGCCCTCTGTCTGTTCATATTCATTAGCTCCTACTGAGAAGCAGGGGAGCTCGGCCCCTCTGGGGGCCCCTCTCAGAAACGGCCCCATGATAGCCCCTGTCTTGACTTCCACATCAGCACTGCATCTGCTGAGCTGCTCTTGGGACTGGGCCGCTTGAGGATACACTCGCTATTTTTAATCAGTTTCCAACTTTATGTGGCTCTAATGTGGCTTCTGTCATGTGGTGAACTCCGGAGATGGTCTCCTGACTAAATTTTGTGTTGCGTTGTGTTGTGACCCTGGACCACAAAACCAGTCATAAGGGTACATTTCTTTAAAATTGATTTATGCATCAACTGAAAGCTGAATAATAAGCTCTCCATTGATGTATGGTTTGTTAGGATAGGACAATATTTGACCGAGATACAAAAAAAAGTCTGGAATCTGAGGGTGCAAAAAGAAATAAAATATTGAGAAAATCGCCTTTAAAGTTGTCCAAATTAAGTTCTTAGCAATGCATATTACTAATCAAAAATTAGGTTTTGATATATTTATGGTAGGAAATTAAAAAAAATCTTCATCGAGCATGATCTTCCATTAATATCCTAATGATTTTTGGCATAAAAGGAAAAACAATATTTTTGCTACTAATATAATTGTGTGAATATAATTGGTTTTGAAACTTCTATTAGAGTTTAAATGATTTCTAAAAATGTATGGTTATTATTCTTGGTGTGAACAGGCCTTAAATAAATGTTAAAGATTGTATAAAATATTTCACTGCACTGCATTTTACCTTATAATACACAAAATTAATTTACTTGTGCAATCAGGAGCAATGCATTCAGCTTTCAACAAAGTCCATATGCATGCATGAGTGTCGGGTGACGCCTGTTGTATATTAATTACTTACTTTAATTTTCTTTTTTTAAATATTCAAGTCACATCACAGAACCAAAATCATTCACAGTATATACAGTATGTTACAAGACTTTTTCTTCATTAGAACAGATTTGGAGAAAATTAGCATTACATCTTGTAAACCAATGGATCCTCTGCAGTGAATGGGTGCCGTCAGTATAAGAGTCCAAACAACTGATAAAAACCACACAATAGTCCATGTTTAATTTCCTCAGATCTGTTAAGTTGAAAAACAAATGCACCAAGAACAGAAATGATAACTGTAATGTCATCATTCACAATCATTCACAATATACAGTATTACAAACCACGTTTGACAACATAAAAAAGTGAATTAACCTTAGAATAATTTTAAATAAAGATGGAAAATGAAAGTAACAGTTCAATTCAAGTTTAAATATTTCCAGTGTAGTTTAAAGTTTGATGAGAGTTCCCAATCAAATCTTATTCTGATCAGTAATTGAAGTCTAGGTTGTGCTAGTAAATTGTTGTTGATTGTTGCAATTTAGTGTTTTTCTTTTAATGCATGGCACTGATGGACACCTCGGGTTCCTCACCCTGGAAGTCCTCGATCTCCTGTCAGTCAACCGACAGATTAAGCGCTTACATCATCAAACAGTGCCGTTCTGTTGGCAGAGGTCGCGGAATGTGATGAGGTTGAGAGAACATGGGCACAAAGGCAAGAATGCTCAGAATGAGAGCAAACAGGGCAACAGTGAGACTGACTAAAATGTTTGTCAGATTGGTGACTCAATTCTAGCTATGACTGCAATGACCTATAAAGTTTGAATAAAATGCAGTAACATTTTGTGGTTAGTGGTAGGTTTGGTAAAATCAGTAATGAATTTTATTATTTTATTTTTTTTAAATTCCATTATTGAATTTATCAGTATATCATATATGTTCATGTTACCATTAGGTTACCATGGTTATAAGCACATCTTCTTTCTCATGTACACATGATGGGGAAAAGAGTGTGGCCAAAGGGAAGGAGGAAGCCGGTGAGTCAGGAACACCCTCTTTGTGGAAATGTCAAGCTCAACCCTCAAGAAGCTTTGGAAACACAGTCAAACAATGAGGTTTATTTAACTTAAGATGCTTGTGATTGCTGGACGGTGTAGAGGGTGTTAACTGTACTGTTTATTGTCAGTGGACGAAGGCTGATGTGAGGAGAACAACCAGGGCTCTAGACAATTCAACACCACGGCTATTTTCAGCTGTTTTTTTTAAGATATTTAGCTTCCTTTTCTCTATTTCAAAGATTTAAGCAGGTTAATCGGTTATGCACAATACAAAGATTTAACTAAATGAAGGCATGTGTGCAATGATATTAAAGAAAGGGTAAGTCCCTGATAATTTACCTACCCCAGTGTCATCCAAGATGTTCATTTCTTTCTTTCTTCAGCTGAAAAGAAGTGAAGATTTTTGAGGAAAACATTCCACGATTTTTCTTACAGTTTCAATGCAGCTTCAAAGGACTCCACATAATCCCAGACGAGGAATAAGGGTCTTATCTAGCCAGACGAATGGTCATTTTCTAAAAACAAAAAAATATATATATATAGATTTTATATACCTTTTAACCACAAATGTTTGTCTTGCTCTAGAAATCATGCATGTGTGACGTTGGCGGAAGTATCCGACCCTGCATTTATAAAGCAAATGTGGAAAGAAAGTCAAAAGCCCTTTACAAAAAAGGTAAAACAACAATGTTGGACAATTTTGAAATTGGAGGAAAAAATTATATTTCACTAAATAAGAACCTTATTCCTCAGCTGGGATCGTGTAAAGCCCTTTGAAGCTGCATTGAAACTGCTATTTGGACCTTCAACTTTAAAGTCTACTATATTGAGAAAAATCCTGAAATATTTTCCTCAAAAACCTTAATTTATTTTCGACTGCAGAAAGAAAGACATGATCTTGGATGACGTGTGGGTGAGTAAATTATCAGGATTTTTTTTTTTTTAATAATTTCTAATAGTATAAAAAGGTTAGATTTATCTTTTTAGCTTTTTTTTTTTTTTTTTTTTTTTTTTTTGTAAGACTATAAGAATCATGGAAATATAATTTTTTGCACCTTTTCCTGTTCCTAACAGCAGAGCGATAGGTCAAGATCTGGGCCTATATTCACAAAACATCTTAAGGCTAAAAGTAGCTCATAACAATAATAAAACAATCATAAAAATAATGGGCATGACAGTCCTAAATTTAGGACTCCTAGATTTTTGCTCTAAGAGTATTTCACAAAGCTTTTCTAAATTTGCAAGTCACTAAGACCAAAACACAAAATATCCTCCCTGCTAAAAAAACACAAACCATCACAGAAATTCAATTGGTTTCCACTACAAATACCATTACAAACATTACAAACCATCAACTTTTAACCATTAAAACTTTTAAAAATGTTTTCCTGTAGTGTGTTTTGGGACATTTTCCAATAACAAACCAACAATAGAAGATGACCAATCACCAGTAGAGACCAACAGGCACCATTACAGTTACCACTAAAACCAGTACAATTCTCATTATAACCAGTAAAACCATTAAGAATTCTGGGATGTTTCTATTGTTTTGTTTTTTTTCAGCAGGGCTAAAATGGCTGTTGCCAGCAATTTGCCTCAGAACATAAACATTTAGAAACGCATTTATTTGCACACACATGTTTTCCCACCCATCTTTTTTGGGTTTTGGAGGTTATCCCAACTCCAAAATTTGGGTTTTCTTCTACATTTGCATTTCTTACTGTCTACTCTGTTAATTAAAAGGCTGTTTATATGCATATCCGTTAATTGTTTACAAGAAGCACACATGTAAGAGGTTTAATTAGTGACACTTAACCTGCATTTTAAAATCTTTGAATGTTGTTTCATGTTATAATCTGAAAGTAGCTTTATTAGGTGTCATTATCAGAATTATTTGTTACATTTTAGGGTTTTTTGGAGGTTATAGCAAGTTAATTTGACTGCTGCAGTAGCTAACTTGTGTTTGCAAGTCCACAGCTTGTCCGAGAAGTGTATTTTTACAGAGAGGCTTACTAAAGACTATGAAACTGTTAGGTCTAAATGAAAGTCCTGAAAAGAGCTACCTTTCACATCTTCATAAATATGCAAATATGAAGTTGTCCTGCTTTTTTGAGACATCTGAAACTTGAATTGGTGTCGCACCACGTCAGTTGCCAGTTGTCTAGTTGTTCTGGTCTGAGGTGTCCTCTCAATCTTTATTAAGCAGGTTCAGAATCAGCTCTTTGATGGTTTGTGAATAAGGTTCAATTCTCTGTCAGACTTTGTACACTGTAGAGGGCACATCTCTCACCCATGGCCCCTTAGCTTGGCTGATGTTGGCGGATAATGTGCCAAGAATTTCCTGGCACTTGTTGGAAGCAGACATTTTGGCTCTTAGGTTGACAGCCACATTGTGGTCATGTCAGGCAACTGTCCTGATTGGAAGATGTCGTCCAATCACTTTTGACCACCGTGTTCCGTTTGACCGTGCTGTTGAGTGGTCTTGGCTGGGCCGTTTGTTTCATTGATTCAAGTTGTTTGAGAGGTACATGACCCTCACTCCAGCAGACAAAAGGCTTTTCACTACAGACAGGATTCCACTACTGACTTAGTTTCACAAGTCATTGCACACTTATGTATGACATACTATTTGGGCACTGTTTTGTTTGCTTTTCACCATTCTCTCTCTCATTATGGAGAGAGTGTATAAATGTGAAATTGTACAATGGCTAATTATTTCCTGTTGAGAGTCTCTAATTGATTGATTAAGTAAATTGCTTGAGTAAGAGTTGTTTGTGATTCAAATCTACTTTCATTAATACACCAAGCACAGACAATGAGTGGAGTTAAAGGAATAGTTCACCTTAAAATTAAAATTAGCTGATGCCCTCAGGGCATCCAAGGTGTATCTGAGTTTGTTTCATCAAATCACCAATGGATCCTCTGCAGTGAATGGGTGCCATCAATATGAGAGTCCAAACAGTTTAGAAAAACATCACAATAATCCACAAAAAAAAAAAACACAACACACATTGAAATTATTCCACCATTAATCTATCCATCACTGTCTTTGCAGTGCAAAAGTATCACAAAATGTATATTATGTGTTGATTTTCATGCACAGCAGACAGAAAAAACAACAAAGGCTGAGAAGTGGTAAATATTAATGTGGTTCTGATGGCATTTTATGCAGAATCAAATACTGAAATCTTTCCTTGCCTAAAACTTTAATGCTATTTTTTGTTGTGTTGCAATCACCAACAATACACTGTATGGGTCAAAATAATTGATTTTTTCTTTTATGCCAACAATAATTAGGATATTAAGTAAAGATCATGTTCCATAAAAATATTTTTTTAAATTTCCTACCATTAATATATATGAAAACCTAATTGTTTTTATTAGTAATATTCATTGTTAAGAACTTCATTTGAACACCTTTAAAGGTGATTTTCTCAGTATTTAGATTTTTTTTGCATTTTCAAATGGTTGTATCGTTTTCCCTTGTTTCTCTAAATTAAAATACTGTTTTTGATATTGTTTCATGCATTTTTAAACACAAAGTTTGCCAAAGTTTACCCTACAGTGCTTTAATGAATATTTATTGCAAAAGCCAGACGTGAATTTGCTCACATGAATTGTACATATCCAGATTGTTTCAAAATATGCAATGTTGTTTTTCTCTTTTTTGCACTTCTGTAGTCGAAAGTTCGGAATGTCCTGCGTCTGGGTCTTCATTCTCTGGGATCAGTGCTGTGGGGGGATGATGTGTGCTGTAAGGATAACCCCGCCCACTGCCATGCCCTCACCACATTTCTCTACGCCCTCCGAGGCCTGTTACGCACATCACTCTCAGTCGCTATGGTGACCGTACCCTCCCACCTCATACAGGTATGACTAATCAAATAGTTTCTCAGTGTGTTCATATAAACCCTTTGATAGATAGAACAAAATAGAATGAACATCTGTCTATTGTCTGTCTGTCTGTTAATACTTTCTATCTATCTAGCGATTGATCGTTGTTAGTTATTTATATCTATCTATCTATTGTTCTATCATTCTATCTGTCTATTGTATCTATCTAGCGATTGATCGTTAGTTATTTATTTCTATCTATCATTCTGGCTATCTATCGTTCTATCTATCATTCTATTGTTCTATCGTTCTATCTTTTGTTTGTTTGTTCATTTGTTTTAGCGTTCTTTTGTTTGTGTTTGTTCTTTCGTTTATTTGTTTCATTCTTTCATTTGTTTGTTCATTTGTTCTTTCATTCTTTCAGTTGTTTGTTCATTTGTTCTATCGTTCTTTCATTTGTTTGTACATTTGTTCTATCGTTCTTTTACTTGTTTGTTTATTTGTTCTATTGTTTTTTCATTTGTTCTATCTATCTATCGTTCTGTCGTTCGATCTCGTTTTGTTTGTTTGTTCATTTGTTCTATTGTTCTTTCGTTTGTTCATTTGTTCTATCATTCTTTTGTTTGTTTGTTCATTTGTTCTTTCGTTTGTTTGTTCATTTGTTCTATCGTTCTTTCGTTTGTTTGTTCATTTGTTCTTTCGTTTGTTTGTTCATTTGTTCTTTCGTTTGTTTGTTCATTTGTTCTTTTGTTTGTTTGTTCATTTGTTCTTTCGTTTGTTTGTTCATTTGTTCTTTCGTTTGTTTGTTCATTTGTTCTTTCATTTGTTTGTTCTATTGTTCTTTCATTTGTTCATTTGTTCTATCGTTCTTTTGTTTGTTTGTTCATTTGTTCTATCGTTCTTTCGTTTGTTTGTTCATTTGTTCATTTGTTCTTTCGTTTGTTTGTTCATTTGTTCTTTCGTTTGTTTGTTCATTTGTTCTTTCATTTGTTTGTTCATTTGTTCTATTGTTCTTTCGTTTGTCCATTTGTTCTATCGTTCTTTCGTTTGTTTGTTCATTTGTTCTTTCATTTGTTTGTTCATTTGTTCTTTCGTTTGTTTGTTCATTTGTTCTTTCGTTTGTTTGTTAATTTGTTCTTTCGTTTGTTTGTTCATTTGTTCTTTCGTTTGTTTGTTCATTTGTTCTTTGATTTGTTTGTTCATTTGTTCTATTGTTCTTTCGTTTGTTCATTTGTTCTATCGTTCTTTTGTTTGTTTGTTCATTTGTTCTATCGTTCTTTCGTTTGTTTGTTCATTTGTTCTTTCGTTTGTTTGTTCATTTGTTCTTTCATTCTTTCAGTTGTTTGTTCATTTGTTCTATCGTTCGATCATTCTTTCGTTTGTTCGTTTGTTCTTTCATTTGTTTGCTCTTGTTCTTTCGTTTGTTCATTCATTTGTTCTATCTATCTAGCAATCGATTGTTTGTTCTATATTGTTCTATCTATCATTCTATCGTGCTATCATCAATCTATCGTTCGTTCATTTGTTTGTTCAATCGATTGATCGTTTGTCGACCATTTGATTGTTTGATCTAGTGATCGATTGTTCGTTCTGTCTGTGGTTCTATCTAGCATTCTATCATCTATCTATTGTTCGATCATTCATTTGTTTGTTCATTTGTTCTTTCATTCTTTCAGTTGTTTGTTCATTTGTTCTATCTATTTATCTATCATTCCTTCGTTTGTTCATTCATTTGTTCATTGTCTTCGGCCGATCGTTGTCCGTTCGTTTTGTCTGTCGTTCCATCTATCTATCATTCTATCATGCTGTCATCTTTCTATCGTTCCTTCGTTTGTTCGTTCATTTGTTCATTGTCATCGATGGATCATTGTCCGTTCGTTCTGTCATTCCATCAATCTATCATTCTATCATGCTATCATCTATCTGTCTATCGTTCATTCGTTTCTTTGTTCTATCTATCACTGTATTTGTTTGTCCTTCAAAATCTAACCAACAGTGACGACGTTATTGCAATATTTTTGTACTAATCTGTGATTGGTTGTCTTTCTTGCATTTATTTGCATTTATTTTTTTTTTTCTTTAGCATCTGTATTGCAGTGCATTTTTCCATTTGGGTCTGTGGTGTTTGCTAGGGCAATTTCTCATACTGAGGTTTAACCCAAAGTATTAAACTAGAGATGTAAATGATAGATGAGCTACAGTATTTATTTTCTAAGCAATAGGATTTTCAATTCTTGTTGATCGAACCTGAAAAATCACTTACAGTGAAGGAGGAACACACCATATTGAAACAGAATAATATAGAGACTTAGAGTTGTTCTAACAACACCTCACAACACTTCAGTATTTTGGTGGTGGGTCTTGCACAGGCACTATCTTCCAAAAAGGTTATCATTCCAAACTTTTGAATTTTTATGGCACCATCTTGGAAGATTAGACTTTTCCACCATCGACTTCCAGAACTAATCCAACAGAACAGCCTTTTTAGAGTTTTTTTGAACTTGACTGTCAGTCACATGGACCAGCATTGAGGTCACCATAAGTTTGTCGACCCTGGCACACCATAACCGCCCCATGAGCCGGAGTCAAAGAGTCGACCCCCCTCCGTCGTGTGAATGAGGTTCCGCTTGGCTGGGGTTCAGGGGGCCTGTGTGTGTATCTGTTTGAGTACATGTATGTTTGGCCTTCAGAGGAGCGTCTTCATTGGCGCGTGAACCCACATTCTTTGTCTGAGGCCCTCAAGTTTGCATTCAGCCAGCCAATGGTCAGTCTCGAGTCTTTCTGGGCGCTTCTCTCTTTCAGCGTCTCTCGGTTCCTGAGAGGCCCTTTTCTTTGTGCCTCCATTAGCCAACGAGAGTCAGGCCGCAGCCGCTGTGCTCTGAGAGTGCTTCAAAAGACAAGATCTCGCTGTTCTTTGTCCGTTTGGAGACAAAGTGCTAAAACCCCTCTCAGGGAGGCTGGGGGGCACACAGCGGTTTTCTACGGTGGAGGTGATGGAGTAAACACTGGTTTGAAAGTAGTTTTGTGGAACGGATGTGATGTAAACTAGTAGACCTTTCAGTAAGTACAGAATGTTTTGAGGCAAGGAGGTCTTAACTAGTCACAAACAGTTTTGTTGTCTAATATATGCAGTCAAACAAAAATTATTCAGACACCAGATATCATTTTTGATGAGGACACTGTAGTTTATTTATGTGAGTATAGCAAAATAAAGTAAATTTTATAACCAAAAATTTTTCATACAATGGACTACTAGTAAAATTGATGAAAAAAAAAATTGGGGCCAAAAATTATTCAGACACTTTGACCTGACCATGTTTAAGTGTTTGTTTTTTTTATTATTGCTAAAGCGACTTTTTACACCACAGACTGAACAAAATTAAGCATTGCCTGGTAATTGATGAACAAAGTATTGATAGTTTTGTAAATATTGTCATACTAACAGTTGATTTTCTAAACTACAGCAAATAAACTGTGATAGTGTGAGAAATGTTGAAGGTGTCTTAATTAATTTTGGTTTGACTGTGTATATACACACCACCATTTGGGTTTAGTATGTTTGTTGTTGTTTTTTTAAGAAAATTATGCTTTTATTCAGCAAGGATGCGTTAAATTTATTGAAAGTGATTATAAAGAAATTTATAATGTTACTAAATATTTATACTTCAAACTAATCAGCATATTAGAATGAAAGATCATGTGACACAATGTAATGATGCTGAAAATTCAGCTTTGCAATTAAATTAATAAAATAAATTTTAAAATGTATTGCTGATGAAAACAGTTATTCTAAATGGTAATAATATTTCATATTATTAATATTTTTACTGTGTTTTTGATCAAGTAAATGCAGTCTTGGTGAGCATAAGAGTTTAAAAAACAAACTTCTGAATACTTAAATGGTTTTTAAACTTTTGCAAATATAAAATGCAGTATGAAATGATATAATATTTCAAAAAATATATACTAATATGTCCATATTATAACTTATGTTTGTGCAGGTAGAGGAGATTGGGGTAAGATGAGTCAATTGTCAATTTTCAGTCATTTTTTTCTCATCTGAAAAAGGTTTTGATACCTGAATGTATTGTTGTGAGTTTGGAGTGGGAATTGTAAACTGAAAATGACAAACCAATATTATTATTATTATTGTTATTATTATTGCAATTTCTTTTAATAAATTACACACTTTACCGTCTAAAAAATCAAATATCCTTTGGATTTTCAATAATGTAGTCTTGAGGTAATTTATCATGCAACATTTTTATTCTTTAGTTTTAAAATTATGAAAATTACAATTCAGTTTCAAAAGCTTTAAAAACCTCAAAAGCCCCAAACAGAGAAATGCTTTTAATGTAGAGCTATATTACTAGCATACTGTATGAGGGATCCAAATTATTGCTTTCACTACTAAACTTGGGGTCAAATTTTACAGCTGTTGTGCTAATCTTCCATTATTTGCATTAGCACCTCATCTGAAGTCCATAGCAAATGACTTGTAATGAAAAGTCCTGTTATGTATTTTTAATCTCGGCAGGAAAGGACCAAGCATTGAAAGCCTCCTCTGACAAGATTAAAGCCATAGTCCATCTGAATCTTTAATAAGTCTCTGCTCAAATAGCCATAGTCCACTACCACACACACCTACAGGTACAGCCACTGTCGGGTCAGGACCCTGGAGACCCCGTCTATCAGTCTGAAAAATGACAGCTTCGGGGACTGGAAGGAAGTTTAAGGAAGAGCTGAACAGCTGTCAAAGTTAGCTTTTTGATATGACTTGCAGAGCATTTCAATTTGTAGGCTTACAAACAATCTGTGTACAAATTGGCAGAAAGCAAACACTCATTGTTAAATATTTTATTTCCTAATTTGATCATACTTTCAGCCTCTAACAAGACTGAAGTATAAAATGTTTTTTACGTTTGCCATATTGAAATCTGTTAATTCCACTTTTTTTGTCACATTTTGATTTTGCCATAAAATGTTTACACATTTGTAAAAAAAAATTGTGATTTAAAACTGTTTCTCTTCCACTAACTTTCTTTATCCTGTCTGTTTTATTAAACACCATCTTGGACTCCAGCCTTCAATTTATTGGCTCAACTGTTGTAGTTGCATTTTTGATTGTTTTGTTTACTTGCATTGGTGTGATGGCATTGAGTTAATGGCAGCTGTCACTAACACGGTTGCTTGGGATAAATTTTTAATGCTAGATTTGGGGAAAAGGGTCAAGGCTGCGTACATAAACACGCATGCTCTCAAACTCTGCTGTAGATGAGAGGCAGGGATGAAAAGAGAAAGGAGGAAAGAAAAAAAGAAAGGACACGGATGCATGAAAACTGCATTAGGCCTCGTCAGCTGCTGCAGAGAGGGAGCGTATGAAATATTCACGAGTGGCGTAGAGATTAATTTTTCAAAACGTCTTTCTTTGGAGTGCTCCATCTTTCTAAAGAGACTCTGTATTTGTTTTTAGCCAGAAGGAGGCGCTCTCAACAGATTTTATTGCGTGTTTGTGCATTTTTGCTCTTTAATGTTCTAAACTGGCTTGTTTTCTCATCTATATTGGCCTGAGTGTCTTTGCAGTTGTTGATTGTGTTTGTTCAGATGAGAATGAGCTTTATATCAGTAAGGTCAAAGTCACAGGTTTTCATGAGTTCCTTTCCAAGCCTGTTATGTGTTTATTAAATATTTTGGCCCATTCTGTTATAATTCTATCTCTGTTTACCATGTTTTTACCACATTTGAATCAGTTTAGCAGAATTGCACCAAATGTCTCCTATTAAAATCACCAAAAATGCTTTACCAGCCAGTCCAAAAGTCTGAAATGTAAACTGTATAATTCATATGTGACACACAACCTTGATGAGCTGAAAGGTATATTTGAAATGCTTTAGAATTCATTTAATCTTTACAACCTTAAGCACTGGGTATTTTTGGAATGAGAGCATTACTAGATGAGATGGCTTTTCTCTCATTTAGGATGTATGCAAGATCTTTGTATCTTTCTCTGAGTTGATGTGGCTTTATGCTTACGTTCATCCGGATTTGTGCCGTATGGTGACACTGCATGAGTCGTGCGATCAGAGAAAGAGAGACGGACAGATTTGGAGAGCATGTGTTTGAGCAGCAAACGTATGTTCTGCTCTGATCTGATGGATTTAATGTTACATGACGCTACCAAAGGCAGCAGTTTACAGAGGTGGCTTTATGTGGTGCAGCTGATATCTTTATAATACCACTTTGGATGCCATGATTGATGCAAGTGCTTATCCAAAAATGTTACAACAGCTGTGACGTATTGAACAATATATTGATTGCTTGGTGGTTGGTTACTTGAGCCCACCTTTTTTGACACCAGATTTTTTTATTATACCTCAAATGGACATCAGTGGTACCTTTAATGCAAACGAAATGAAGTCAGAATTGCGAGATATGAAGTCAAAATTGCAAGATAAAAACGTACAATTGCAAGTATAAAGTCAGAATTGCAAAATATAGTCACAATTCAGATTTTTTTTTCAGAATTGTGTAATATAAACTCACAATTGTGAGAAATAAAGTCTTTTTTCTTGCAAATGTGTTTGTATCTCGCAGTCCTGACTTTTTTTTCACAAATGCGACTTTGTATCTCGTAATTCCGACTTTTCTTTCGCAAATGGGAGTGTGTATCTTGCAATTACGACTTTTTTTCCTCGCAAATGGTAGTTTGTATCTTTCAATTCTGACTTTATTTCTTGCAATTGCGAGTTTGTATCTCGCAATTCCCACTTTTTTCTCACAAATGCGGGTTCTCGCAATTATGACTTATTTTTCTGACTTCTCTAGCAAATGCAAGTTTGTATCTTGCAATTTCCACTTTTTTCTCACAAATGGGAGTTTGTATCTCGCAATTCTGACTTTTTTCTCGCAAATGCGAGTTTATATCGCGCAATTATGACTTTTTTCTCTAATGCAAGTTTATATCTTGCAATTCTCACTTTTTTTCTCACAAATAGGAGTTTGTATCTTGCAATTCTGACTTTTTTTCATTGCAAATGGTAGTTTGTATCTCGCAATTCCCACTTTTTTCTCACAAATGCGGGTTCTCGCAATTATGACTTATTTTTCTGACTTCTCTAGCAAATGCAAGTTTGTATCTTGCAATTTCCACTTTTTTCTCACAAATGGGAGTTTGTATCTCGCAATTCTGACTTTTTTCTCGCAAATGCGAGTTTATATCGCGCAATTATGACTTTTTTCTCTAATGCAAGTTTATATCTTGCAATTCTCACTTTTTTTCTCGCAAATAGGAGTTTGTATCTTGCAATTCTGACTTTTTTTCATTGCAAATGGTAGTTTGTATCTCGCAATTCCCACTTTTTTCTCACAAATGCGGGTTCTCGCAATTATGACTTATTTTTCTGACTTCTCTAGCAAATGCAAGTTTGTATCTTGCAATTTCCAATTTTTTCTCACAAATGGGAGTTTGTATCTCGCAATTCTGACTTCTTTCTCGCAAATGCGAGTTTATATCGCGCAATTATGACTTATTTTTCTGACTTCTCTCGCAAATGCAAGTTTGTATCTCGCAATTCCGACTTTTTTTTCTCTAATGCAAGTTTATATCTTGCAATTCTCACTTTTTTTCTAGCAAATAGGAGTTTGTATCTTGCAATTCTGACTTTTTTTTCCTTGCAAATGGTAGTTTGTATCTCGCAATTCCGACTTTAATTCTTGGAAATGCAGATTTTGTATTTTGCAATTCTGTCTTTTTTCTCAGAATTGTGACATAAACTCGCAGTTGCGGGTTATAAAGTCCAATTTTTGGGGGAAAAAAGACTAATTGGTTCTGGAGAATTCTGACTTTATTTCTCAGAATTGCAAGTTTATATCTCACAATTCTGACTTATGTCATGCAATTCTGTGAAAAAAAAATTGCTAGGAAAAAAAAGTCTGAATTGTGAGGCACAATTACCTTTTTTTTATTTAGTGGCTGACTTATGCATTTCTAAAATGGATAGTTTTTTTAATTGCTAATAACTTGGGTAGTTTAAAGGGTTACTCCACCCCAAAATGACAATTTTGTTATTAATCACTTACCCTCGTGTCGTTCTAAACCCATAAAAGCTTTGTTCGTCTTCAGAACACAATTTATGATATTTTGGATGGAAACCGGGAGCTTTTTGACTGTCCCATTGACTGCCAAGTAAATGGAACGACGTGGGGGTAAGTGATTATTGACGCAATTTTCATTTTGGGGTGGAGTAACCCTTTAAGTTCAGTTAGCTCAGGCTTTGTTGTAAGACTGTGAATTCAATCTCTGGAATACCCTGCTCCATTTTTCTGAGATAATGATGACCTAATTCAGTTCTCACGGCAAAAGCAGTGCAACCCCTGCTTGTTGGGAGGGCTTTAATTAGCAAGAGATGCTCTTAGCATTGCTCTAGATGTTCCTGCATTTGCTTGTACACTCCTGTCATGTATTAGTGTCTCTCTACTCTATTCCCACTCTCTCTTCCTGTCTCACTCTCTCAGAACAGAGCCGTAATGGGACGAATAATCAGACTGAGTGACACAGCCATCGCTCTGGAATCATTCAGAGGCTCGGAGAAGGAGACCAACCCACTTTACAAAGACTATCACGGTGAGAAGAAATATACATGCAAGAGTTCAAAAACACTGACAAAAAAAACCCTCAAAATTTAAATAATATACTTTTGTTTATAACTGGTTCTGCACCACTTGATATCTAATTAATGCAATCGGATTTAGAGTATTTTAAATAATTGTAACCATAGTTATAATACATTATTATTATTATTATACTTTTCTGTTTATTGTTACACCTTTATAAAGTATAATGCATTAAAACACATGCCAAACAAACCTTTAAAAAATTATGATGCATTTTATAATGCATTATGAATGCCTTTGTAATGCATTATACACAAAGGCTTTAAGTAAAGTCTTACAGATATATTTAAAAAAAAACAAAAACTAATATAAATTACATTAAACAACACAATTACTACAACTTTTAACGAAATTAAATTGAAAACAGAAAATACAAAAAAGCTCTGTAATTGCTAACAAAAACTAACTTTACATGGAATAAAGCTGAAATAAAATATAGAGATAAGTAGATACTTAACTATACTATACTATAAGTACTATACTAAGTATTAGATAAAAAATGAGTTTAAAAAACTTAGATAAATTAGAAATATTAAAAAAAGTTTGTTGAAGTACTAAAATTTACTAAAATTCATATCTAATTAGGATATTAAAAAATCATAATAGAAAGGTCAAAAGGACATAACAAAATCACTAAAACAATTTAATATGAAAACTGAATATACATAAAAAAAAATAAAAGTACTGTATATTTTAATACAGTAATTGTATATAAATAACGCTGCTCAGCATAGCAACACCCTAGCAACCGTCCACAACAGTCTGGAATCATGGTACAGCATTTTACACAAGCAAACACCACTCACATTTTCTTCAGAAAATTTATTTTCAAAAGATGTTTCATTGGTCCCTCGTCTTATTCATCCCTTTTGCATCATTCTATCTTTCTGACTCTCTGTCATACACACACACACACACACACACACACACACACTTACACACAGAGGCTCAGTAAAGTGCATTAGTAGAGAGGGGCAGGCAGGGTGGACCTCTCTCTAGCTGTCAGCTTGTGTTAGTGTGGCCGTGTTCAATCAGACGTGCTCCTTGGCAGACAGGCCAGGGGGAGATTCAGCTGCCACGGCAAACGTCCACGCACACACACACACACACACAGATCCCCTCCGCCCCATCACAAGCACCCAGCACAGCCCTCAGGGGCCGCAGAGTTGCAGAATCAATATTTTCATACTGGCTAAAACCTCTCTGTGGCCATACTGCAGATGAGGAAGATGTTTTGGGCTCACCCTCTTTCCGTTCTGCCTTTTTTTTTTTATCCCCTCATTCTGCCTCTTTATATTCTCCCTTGTTTTCATCTCTTCATGTTGCATGCTTTATCTTTTCGTCTCTTTTGTGTCTGTCTTTCTGTAAAGGTCAGTTTGTTTACAGTTCTCTCTCCTCGTTTCCGCCCCCTGCCCTGTTTCTTTCTTGCACTCATTTGCTCTGGGTGGACGTAATGGCCAAAGGGGGTGGGGTTTACAAACACTAATGACCTCAGATAATATAATATTATTTGTTCATTTATTTTTATTTTGTTACTAATCATTTATTTATTAAGGTGCTTATCAGGTGTTTATGAACAAATTATATGCTAATGATTTCAGTTTCTTTCATTAGTTATTTTTATTTTTATTTTTTTATTTAATGTCATTTTAGGATGTGAATTCTTATTTTAATATTTATTGTTATTTTAGATTTTTTCTTGCTGATTTTTTAAATGTTAGTTTATATTTATTATGTTATTTATGCTCATGTAGTTATTTTCTTTGTTAAGATGCTTATAAACAAATTAGATGCTAATGATTTAAATTTCATACATTAGTTCTATTTATTTATTTATTTTGTAATGTCATTTTATTATGTGCTGTTATTGTAACATTTACTGTTATTTTATAATATTATTTATTTTAACGCCATTAATTTATTTAATATCAGCTTTTATTTATTTATGTATGTTGATGTTTTATTACATTGTCATTTTTATATTTATTTTATAATGTTTTTTTATTATTATTTGTTCATGTAATTAATGTATTTATTACTTTATTAATTATTATTAATTTATTTATTGTTGCTTATCAGATGTTTATGAACAAATTAGGCGATAATGATTTTAATTTCGTGTGTTAGTTCTTTTTTTATTTTATTCATTTATTTTGTAGTGTTTTATGATGTGCTGTTATTTTAATATTTACTAATATTTATAGTGTTATTTATTTTAATGTCATTAATGTCTTTAATATCAGCTTTTCAAATTTTTATTTATTTATTTATGTTGATATTTTATTATGTTATGGTACTTTTATATTTATATAAAAATGTATAATGTTTGTTTTTTATAATTTTATTTATGTTCATGTAATTAATTTAAGTTGCTTATCATTATTATTGTTATTTTATAATGTTATTTATGTTTATATATATATATATATATATATATATATTTTATTATTATTATTTTCAATTTATTTATGTATTCATAAATTTGTATTTTAAATGTGACATTCATTTTTAAAATTTTTCACGACTTATTTAAACTTTCATTTTAAATTTCAGGCCACAGTTACATTGTCAAAGTGTTATTTATTTTGTTTTATTTATAATATTACTAAAAAACTGTTAGGTCATTCACTTTTGTCAGTGTTATTAATTTAGTTTTCATTTAAGTTAGTTCTTTGACAAAATAATGTATATAGTATTTGTTCAGCAATACATTTGCTAAAGCTTTCATTGTTGAAACAAAAGTTTACAGTTTTTCGTGAATTAGTTTAATGAATTAGTTCTTTTTAAGCTTTGGTAAGATCTTTTCAAACAATCAGACACTAATGATTTAATTTGCCTGTGAATTAAGTTATATGTGAGAATGTAAGTTATATGTCTTTTTTAAGATTTTAGTAAACAGATATGCATACAAATATAATCCAAAGCTTTTCAGATTATGACACATCTCAACAATGTGTGTAAAAAATATGTGTTAAAAGAGTTATTGTTAGTTCTAGCTATTGATTTTTACCTTGTTTACTGAATTAGTGCTTTGCCATAAGGTCTTATAGACAATAGTGAATGTGAAGACGTACATGAGGCCACTCTTTCTTTTCTGTGGTGCGTCCGCTGCACAAAGCATGTTGGGAGTCCTGTCACAGCGAATCAACTCGAGCGGAATCAACCTAGCGCACGGGTCCCTTTACAAGCAGGGCCTTTACACACACGCATACAAACATTCACACACATACACACATGCTCTTTCCATCCCCTCATCCCGGTCTTCAGCGCTTCCTTTTAATGTCATATTTCTACTGGCCGCATAACTGAGAGAGAAAAAATGGAGCTAGGAATTAAAGAGAGATAGAGGGCGAAAAAGCTTTCTCTCTTCCCAACATGCCCCTGTGCCGACTGACCTTGTTTTACCCCCATCCTCCACTCACCTCTCTTACTTGCTCTCCCTCCCACCAACCTATTTCTCTCCTCCCTCCACTACACTTCTTCTCTCGTATGTTTTGGTTTCTGCCCATTGGTGCAGCTAATAAAATAATGGTTGATACAATGCTATAGTGGCCAGTGTGAAAGGTGATAGCTACATGTGCCCACAGTAAAACTCAGCAGACAATGAAAAACACAGTCTGGTTAAATAGGTAACAGGCAATACAAAACCTGGGGGGGGGGGGATATTGCTATAGAACATGTTTATTAGCCTCCATAATATTGTGAATATAGTCAGAAAATTTGTTCACTGAATTGTTTCGCTTCAGATTTTTGAGACAAATGGATTCTAAATGCAATTTCAGTCAAAAAAGTGTATTAAAACTTAATGTTTGAAATATAGTGTAGCACAACCTGTAAAATAAAATTTGGGGTACTACATATTATTTATTTATTTATTTATTTATATATATATATATATATTATATATATATATAATATATATATATATATATATATATATATATATATATATATAGTCAAGCCCGAAATTATTCATACCTCTGGCAAATTCTGACTTAAAGTTACTTTTATTCAACCAGCAAGGTTTTTTTTTTTTTTTTTTTTTTAACCAGAAATGACACAGGCAAAAATGACAAAAGATAATAAGACGATGTACACGAGGCATCATTGTGGAAAAAAATATTTCTCAGCTATTTACATTTGAACAAAAAGTGGGATGTCCAAAATTGTTCATACCCTTTGCAAACTGTCACAGTTTGGGAAATTCCAAAGTTCCATACTATTCCAAATAGTCCAAGCTGTTCTAAAGCATCCTAATTACCCTGATTCATTGGGAACAGCTGTTTTAATCAACTCAACAGGTGAAAAACAGAAGCTCTCTGCTGTTGGTTTGTGGACAGTCATGGCTAAGACAAAGGAGCTCACTGAGGACCTGCGGCTGCGCATTGTGGCTGCTCACAAGTCAGGAAAGAGCTATGATACCATACCTAATGTTTTGAAGTTCCAGTGGCTACAGTGCAAAGTATTATTAAAAAATACAAGATGTTCAGCACTGTGAAAAATCTCAGAGGATGTGGTCGGAAGCCAAAAGTGGCACCTGTGCTGGCCAGGAGGATAGTGAGAGAGGTAAAAAAAGATCCAAGGATCACCACCAAGGCCATCCTGATGAATCTGGGCTCTGATGGTGGCAACATCTCAAGGCAGACAGTCCAACAGACACTGCACACCGCTGGGTTCCACGGACGCAGACCAAGGAGGACACCACTTCTCCAGATAAGGCACACAGAAGCCCGCTAGGCCTTTGCAAATGCTCATCTGGATAAAGAAGAAGACTTCTGGTCTTCTGTTTTATGGTCAGATGAAACCAAAATTAAATTGTTTGGCCACAATGATGTAGCCTTCATCTGGCGAAAAAAAAAGGAGAAGCCTTCAACCCTAAGAACACCATCCCCACTGCCAAACATGGTGGTGGGAACCTAATGTTTTGGGGGTGTTTTTCAGCCAGTGGACCAGGGAACCTAATCATAGTAAACGGCACCATGAAAAAGGAGCAATACATCAAAATTCTCAACAACAACATCAGGCAGTCTGCAGAGAAACTTGGCCTTGGGCACCAGTGGACATTTCAGCACGACAACGACCCAAACACACAGAAAAAGTGGTGAAGAAATGGTTCGCAGACAAAAACATTAACGTTTTGCAGTGGCCCAGCCAGAGTCCTGACTTAAATCCAATTGAGAATCTGTGGAGGGAGCTAAAGATCAGGGTTATGGCAAGGAGACCCTCCAACCTGAAAGAGTTGGAGCTCATCGCTAAAGATCAATGGGCAAAAATACCAGTGGAGACATACAAAAAGCTGGTCAGCAATTATAGGAAGCGTTTGATTGCTGTAATAGCTAATAAAGGCTTTTCTATTGATTATTGAGAAGGGTATGAATAATTTTGGACATGCCACTTTTTGTTCAAATGTAAATAAAAGATATTTTTTTCCACAATGATGCCTCTTGTACATCACCTTATCTTCTGGAAGACGTCTTGGTCATTTCTAAAAAAAAAATTATAATATACTTGCTGGTTGAATAAAAGTAACTTTGCCAGGGGTATGAATAATCCGGGCTTGACTGTATATATATAAGTTTTGGGGTCAGTAAGCTTTCCTATTTTTTTTTTTTTTTTTTTTTTAAGAAATTAATACTTTTATTCAGCAAGGATGCATTCATTTGACCAAAAGTCAAAATAAAGACACATAATGTTACAAAAGATGAACTTTATATTCATAAAACAAAAAATGTATGACTGTTTCCACAAAAATATTAAGCAGCACAACTGCTTTCATCATTACTCCATGTGACTGGAGTAATGATGCTGAAAATTCAGCTTTGCATCACAGGAATAAATAAAATTTTAAAACATATTCAAATAAAAAAAATAGTTATTTTAAATTGTAATAATATTTCACAATTTTACTGTGTTTTAGATCAGTGTCGTCTTGGTAAGCATAAAAGACTTCTTTGAAAAACATTTAACATTTTTACCAACCCCAAACTTTTAAAGTCTTTACCGCACAATATAGTCAAATTTAATAAAAAAAAAAAAAAAAGTGTATTAAAACTTAAAGGAGAAGTTCACTTCCAGAGCAAAAATTTACATGTTTAATGTTCATGTCTTTCTTTCTTCAGTCGTAAAGAAATTATGTTTTTTGAGGAAAACATTTCAGGATTTCTTTCCATATAATGGATGTCTATGGTGCCCCCGAGTTTGAACTTCCAAAATGGAGTTTAAATGCTGCTTCAAAGGGCTCTAAACGATCCCAGCAGAGGAAGAAGTGTCTTTATCTAGTGAATTGATCGGTTATTAACTGTCTTGAACAGGAAAAAACAGAGTTCAGGCAGAGCAAGACGAGATGAACATTTGAAGTTAAAAAATATATGAATAGTATTTTTATTTTATTTTAAATAGTAATAATATTTCACAATTTTACTGTTTTTAGATAAAATCAGTGTAGTCTTAGTGAGCATAAGAGACTGCATTTTGTGAAAAAATAAATAATTACCAACAAACTTTTAGTTTAGTCTATACTAAAAAATATATCCCATCAGTATGTATTTCCAGCACATTTATATAGTGATGTGATTGGTTTTTAATGTCTTCTGTGTTTGTTTAGGTCTCCTACATGTTCGTCAGTTGCCCCGTCTGAACTGTTTGTCTTGTGAGGTACCTGATACGAAAGACTTGGCCTTCAAACTCAAGAGAAAGCAGTTCACAATTGAGGTGAGTTCACATTAATGATTTTTTTCTTATCAGCTTTGTTGGTTTTAACAATTACAGGTTGAGAACAGTGAGAGTAGGGCATTTTAGATGCTTAAACTACTCATTTTAATTGCTAATTTTATTTTCCTACCCCCGTGTCTCTCGAGCCACTGCACATATTAGGAGGTCATGATTATGAATTGATGTCTGCATTAGCTGTGCTTCACTAGTTCCTGTTTATCTTCCTGAGCTATTGAGTGTCAAATTGAATGGTTGAAATTATTGATTTTGGACTGGACTTGTTACACCTCTCTTCAGAATAACACCAAAAGCTTGAAAAAAAGTTCTTTCTGAACTCTTTCTGAATACACTATAGGAGTCTTTAATGTGTAACATAAAAAAGTCTCAGAGTCTTAGGTTTTACTGTGTGTGTTTTCACTGTATGTGTGTACATTTATATATATATATTAGGGCCGGGACTTTAACGCGTTAATTAAGATTAATTAATTCCACAAAAATAACGCGTTAAATTTTTTTAACGCATTTTAATCGCACTTAATTTTGCACCGCGGAACGTTTCTCACTGGATGAGTTTCAGCGGCGGACCGATTATACTGGAGCATCACCGCAGCACATCGAGCCTCAAGTATCACCTCAATGCTTTTACAGAAGGTCTACCTACCTATAGGGTACCTGAATTTCTGAAATGTAGGCTAGTATATTTCTAAATATCCCAGTGTTTCCCCTACCATTATCTTAGGGGGGCGCGTTTACAATGTCTCCTCCAAGAAAACACGGACTGGATCGCGGACTCCATTCATAAAAAACGAATTTACTATAGCGCGGAATACCACGTAAATTCGTCGATATTTTTATTGATAAATCAAAAGTTGGTCTGTCACTTAATTCAAATCGCGATATGGACTTGTGTCTGTGAAAACTGAAATGCAAAAAGACCGTTTTAATATGAATCCTGCATGTACGGTTTGCCTCTGTATGTTAGAATGGCAGTGACGCGTTTTTTTTTTTTTTAACTGCACGCGTGATGCTCCCGTTAATTTTTGGCATTTGCATCTCAAATGAACAGATAGACTCAATCTCCAAAGCTACTGTCAGTGTCACTTTTACCGTTTCATTTGAGAAAACTAGCATCATATCATACTTTACACACAGAAACTTCACGGCAACCTGTCAAAATAAAAGTACGGTTTAACTTGAAACAGAACAATATTCCTATTTAAATAATTAACAAAAAACAATATATATTATAAAAAAATAAATATAACAACAAGATTAACCACTTAATTGTAGAAAAAAAATACTACGATTATTATTTAAATGTTAAATTATTATTATTTATTGATTTTAACAGCAAACCTCTTGTTTGTTTGCCAAAAATTAAAAAGGTTTATTTTTCATTTGATTAAAAATAAATAAATGTTTATGCTTTCATTTGATTATTAGAAAATTAAAACACAAGAATTTCTTTAAAAAAAAAATAGCAAAAGATTGTAAAGCCCTATTGTTCAAAATGTTAAAATAGAGAGTTTTGGATTTATTTTTTCACTGAAATAAATGTTTTATGTTAAATAAACGTTATTACACAAAGTAGGGTAAAGTACCGAGAAAAAAAAGTATGGAAACCTAGGGGAAACACTGTATTCTATTGCTACACTTAATGGCAATATTGCACTGGTCTGTTGGACTTGGTTGAACAAAAATAAACAATATTTTGTTGCTTAAGTTTATGTATTCAGTCATTATTCAATGGTATACTAAAAATCCATATGAAAAAACTTACTTCTCACTGTTCTCAGGTCAAATATTTATATGCGATTAAAATGCGATTAATTTCTTTTAATTAATTTTTGATTAATTTTTTTAATCGAGTCCCGGCCCTAATATATATATATATATATATATAATTTTTTTTTTTTAATATATTTTTGTGCCTTTTATAAGTAATTTTAGCTGTTTTTTTTTTTGTTTGTTTGTTTTTTTTTTAGCTTTTTTCGTAAATATAACTGTGTGACTTGCAGCAAAAACTAAATGGTTCTGTTTTGGTAGCTTTACACAAGGTATTTGTTGCTGAAAATTATATTGAGTTAAAAACCTGGTTTCATTTTGAGCATTTGCTAACTAGATTTTAAGACACAGTACAATCTAGTTTATAATAAAAGAGCTTTTATCCTCTTTGAGAAAAAATAGTTCAAATTAACATAGCTTCTTGATTCTCGAGGTTAAACTTTATTTAGTGAATTATTTTGTTTATTTTCAATTTCTAGAAAAGTTTCAAATGTATGTTTTCTTTGGCGCTTAGTAAGTGTTCATTTTATGTTGTGTGTTTACTACCATTACAAACCCTTCAGTAGAAACACACACTCACACACACTCCACTTCCAGCCAATGAGTGCCTGTCCATCAAGTGGAGACAAATGAAAGGGCCCAGGCTCTTACTGAAGCCCCATCATTGGCCCCTAATTAAGTTATCAGTGGCGAAGCTGTTAATAGTTAATCAGGAAGTGTATTGTCTCAGAAGGACCAGCAGGCTTTGTCTTTAAACGCTCTCTAAGGCAGAGACCTCTCATCCACTCCTCGCTAGATTTATAGGGTCAATAAAAGTCAAGGTGGTTTCCCTCAATGGCTGTTTAATGAGCCAACTGCTTTCAGTTTGTGGAAGGGCTCGAATGTAGGTTTGTGTCGTAGCAGTGCTGAAGAATTTGTGTGTATCTTTCGGGCCACGTATTGAATGTTAATGGAGAAGTTCACTTCCAGAAAAATAATTTCCTGATAATTTACTCACTATGTCATCCAAGATGTCAATGTTTTTTTGTCTTCAGTCGCAAAGAATTTAGGTTTTAGAGGAAAACATTCCAGGATTTTTCTGCATATAATGGACTTCAATGGTGGCCAATGGGTTGAAGGTCCAAATTGCAGTTTCAATGCAGCTTCAAAGGACTCTACACAATCCCAGCCAGAGAATAAGGGTCATATCTAGATTTTGCTTAGACAAAATTGCTTCAGCAAAAAAATGGTTACTTATGAAAATGTTGAATTTAAAAAAATATATAGGGTTTTACCTATATGTGACAATGAAATTTCATAATTCATTTATTACATAGCACAAGGTAAAATAATTTGTGCTGTACCACAAAACCAGTCATAATGGTGAATTGTTTGATATTTATACATCTGAAAGCTGAATAAAAAAACTTTCCATTGATGTATGGTTTGTTATGATAGGACAATATTTGGCAGAGATACAACTATTTGAAAATCTGGAATCTGAGGGTGCAAAATAAGATCTAAATATTGAGAAAATCGCCTTTAAAGTTGTCCAAATGAAGTTCTTACTGATCAAAAATCAAAAATTTAGTTTTGATATATTTACTGTTGGAAATTTAGATTTAGATTTAAATTTAGGTATGTACAAAATATCTTCATGGAACATGATCATTACTTAATATCCTAATGATTTTTGGTATAAAAGAAAAATCGATAATTATGACCCATACAATGTATTTTGGGCTATTGCTACAAACATACCTGTGCTACTTAAGACTGGTTTTGTGCTCCAGGGTCACATATGTTTGTAAAAAATCTAACTTTTTTCCAGGATTCTTAATTGAATGTTAAATTCAAAAGAACAGCATTTATTACATTATTCTATAGTAATGTGTATCTATATATTTATTATGGAGAATTTTTAGCAATATACAGTCATGGCCAAAAGTTTGCTGCTAAACTGCTTTTAGATCTTTGTTTCAGTTGTTTCTGTGATGTACTGAAATATAATTACAAGCACTTCATACGTTTCAAAGGCTTTTATCGACAATTACATGACATTTATGCAAAGAGTCAGTATTTGCAGTGCACTCTTAAAAAGGATGTGTTAAAAACAACACAGCCTGTGTTGTTTCTTAACACACCTTTGTGTCTAGTTAAGGACAACACATTTTGTGTTAGTTTTAACTCAACTAGTGTGTTATTCCAGCTAACACAGAAAATGTGTTGATTTTTTCTACACACTATTGTGTTATAAATACACAATTTGTGTCAATTATGTGTTATTTTTTTACCAATTTTTTGTATGCAATAAAGACACTGCAAACTAATGTATAGTTTAAACACAATTTATTAAACCTGCTACTAACAATTATAACTCAAAAAGGTTAAAAAAAGAGAGGTAAACAATCAATTCAGTCATTTCAACATATAATTGTTCCTTGAGTGAAAAGTTGTTAAAGGTTTATAAAGTTTGTACTTTAAAAAAAATGTGGTATTTGACAACCTCTTAAGCATTAATCGTTTTATTTACATATCAGCATACAAGTGATGGTGAGGGTCGTGAGATGAAGTCTCTCCTTTGTCTCTGTCATGTCAGTAACTGCCACAAGCACTTCAGGGGTGTCTTCCAGTCAAAGCTGCAAGAGTAAAATAAAGATACTTTTGTTATTTATAGGCTACACATAGCGAATATTGTAAAATAGCGATAGCTAAAAAGGCAAGAAAAGCTTTAGCATTAGAGATTATGTTAGCGTTTTAGGGCAATTTGCACAATACATGTCACAACGAAGCTGTTCATTTTCAAAGAGAAAGACGCGACGAACGAATGCATTTTCTCATTAGCACTACAACGTGTCAATGATGAATTAAAAGCGATTCTGTTCACAATTAATCCAACAAAAGAAACTATAAAGCTTGTTAAAATAAGCTCCCACCGTCGTGATGTGCCGCAGACGCAGGCGCAGCTCGCGTCGGCATTCGTGAGGCAATTTTACCACGTATATATGTGCCAAATGCCCCTCGACTGTCTCCAAACGATCACAAAAGACATTTTAAAAACGTATAATGGCAAATACAAACATTTCTTACCTTCACACATCGAAGTTATGTCCTGACGATGAAAACTTGCAGCACGAGGAAATTAGCTTGTCTCTGTAGAATAACGGCTCATGAAGTGAGGCAAGCAGCAATGTGATTGGCTGATATTTAACACATATTGTGTTGGACACACTGTGTTGGATATTTTCTTTTTTCTTTTTCGTTTTTAACACTAATTTAACACAAAGTAACACAAAATGTGCTAAAATAGACATAACACAAACAATGTTTAAAAAATTGACACATCCTTTTTGAGAGTGTGTTGGCCCTTCTTTTTCAGGACCTCTGCAATTCGACTGGGCATGCTCTCAATCAACTTCTGGGCCAAATCCTGACTGATAGCAACCCATTCTTTCATAATCACTTCTTGGAGTTTGTCAGAATTAGTGGGTTTTTGTTTGTCCACCCGCCTCTTGAGGATTGACCACAAGTTTTAAGATCTGGGGAGTTTCCAGGCAAAATGTCAACGTTTTGGTCCCCGAGCCACTTAGTTATCACTTTTGCCTTATGGCACGGTGCTCCATCGTGCTGGTAAATGCATTGTTCTTCACCAAACTGTTGTTGGATTGTTGGAAGAAGTTGCTGTTGGAGGGTGTTTTGGTACCATTCTTTATTCATGGCTGTGTTTTTTTGGGCAAAATTGTGAGTGAGCCCACTCCCTTGGATGAGAAGCAACCCCACACATGAATGGTCTCAGGATGCTTTACTGTTGGCATGACACAGGACTGATGGTAGCGCTCACCTTTTCTTCTCAAGTCAAGCCTTTTTCCAGATGCCCCAAACAATCGGAAAGAGGCTTCATCGGAGAATATGACTTTGCCCCAGTCCTCAGCAGTCCATTCGCCATACTTTTTGCAGAAGATCAATCTGTCCCTGATGTTTTTTTTTGGAGAGAAGTGGCTTCTTTGCTGCCCTTCTTGACACCAGGCCATCTTCCAAAAGTCTTGGCCTCACTGTGCGTTCAGATGCGCTCACACCTGCCTGCTGCCATTCCTGAGCAAGCTCTGCACTGGTGGCACTCCGATCCCGCAGCTGAATCCTCTTTAGGAGACCATCCTGACGCTTGCTGGACTTTCTTGGACGCCCTGAAGCCTTCTTAACAATGCAGTGGAAAGTTTTTTTTGGGATTAAGTTCATTTTCATGGCAAAGAAGGACTATGCAATTCATCTGATAACTCTTCATAACATTCTGGAGTATATGCAAATTGCTGTTATAAAAACTTAAGCAGCAACTTTTCCAATTTCCAATATTTATGTAATTCTCAAAACTTTTGGCCACGACTGTATAATGTCTTTACAGTCACTTTTGAATTATTTAATATCTCCCTGCCAAATAAAAGTATTAATTTCTTCTTCTAAAGAAAACCTACTGACCTACATTTTTAAAAGGTAGCGCAGTTATTAATCCTAAATGTTATAGATCGGAATATGTAGTCTAAATGCAATTACAAATATATGAAGTACTGTCTGTGTTGATGATATGCATTGTATTCAAGATATTTGATCAATTTGGGCATTCACTTAGAATCGTACCCATAACATTGTTGCTGACACAAAAGCTATATTTTATTGCATAAAATGCAGTAATGCATATGTAAAATTTTTTAATGTTCAAAATTGAATTCAAATTAATTCAAATGATGAATGTGTTCTTAATTGGAACTCCCACTGTGTCAGATCTGATAACACAATGAGAATAAAAGAAAAAAGTGATGAAAAAATAACCAGGGAAAGGAAATAGTGACTTGCTTTCATGAGGTGTTTTCCCCATTCGATCTTACCATCCCAATCTAGCCAATAACCTACAGACAGGCCTTTGCTAAAAAGTGTTGCACCAACACCTTTGTCACGCACGCAAACAAATGTGCCGTGCGGAGTTTATAGTGGGTGAAAAGAAATTCATGTTAGTGAGTTTGCCCTGCGGCGCTGAAGGTAGCGTGCGCTCGCTTTAACCACATGCCTCGATCAAAATTCGGTCCTCGTTTTGTGATCATATTTGTAATGGGAAGATAATACAGAGAGCCGCCAAATGTTTATATGTTTACATTGTCTCCACAACAAGAATCAAGTACACTTTACTTAAAAAAAAGTTCATATCGTGAATAATCATCTCTTGATTTTTTTTTTTTTTTGAAATTGAGAACTTGATAGACTTTCAGCGCTCAGAACCTGACATGAATTTTGACTTTAACAAATAAAAGTGTGGAAAATGTATGATATGACCATTTTTTTCTCAGCATTGTTCTTTCTAGCCAGACTATCATTCCAACCTGCATTCACGCAAAGAAAAAATGTATCTTCGTCTTCCCTTTAAGATGAGTCAGTGTGAATCAGAGGTCTGATCTGTGTTCAGTGATTGTGTTTGAAAAGTGATTGGCAGGCCATGTGTGTGTCAGTCAGGTCGCTCAGAGTGCACACGTCAATCAGAGATCAGCCACGTCATGCTAACATGACCACAGAAAGATGAGTTTTCACACATAGAAACCATGCCTAACTTAGAACTAGCATAGAACTACTGTAGCTGTTCTTATACTGCTCATAAAATGTACAGTTCATTTATGATATTCAGGGATGCACTGATATAGAAACTTGGAGGTTTTATTATTTATTTTATTCTATTTTCCATACAGTGAAGGAAGGACAAGCTGGAATCTAATCAAGAAAAGCTAAAGTCTGTCTTTTATTTGTTTAACATTTTTATTTGTCAAACTTTTTGAGTGAATTTTGCATCCAAACTCCTGAATGGGATGCACTGATATAGAAACTTGGTGGTTATTTTAATATATTTTATTTTATATTTTATGTAATTATTTTATATTTTATTTTATTTTATTTTATTGTGTGTCAGTCAGGTCACTATTTTGAGTGCACACGTCAGAGATCAGTCATGTCATGCTAACATGACCACAGAAAGATGAGTTTTCACACATAGAAACCATACAGAAAAATGGTAAACTTGAAATTTTAGGTATTTTTATATATATATATATATATATATATATATATATATATATATATATATATACAGTATTTTTTATTTTATTGTATTATTTTGTGTGTTAGCCAGATCACTTAGAGTGCACACATCAAACAGAGATCAGCCACGTCATGCTAACATGACCACAGAAAGATGATTTTTCACACATAGAAACCATGCAGGACATGTGAAAATGGCAAAAATTTAAATTTTAGGTTAAATCAATCCTAACTTGCATGAAACTACTGTAGATGTTCTTGTATACTGCTCATAAAATGTACACTTCATTTATAATTAGGGATGCACTGATATACAAACTTTTATTTTATATATGTGACCCTGGACCACAAAACCAGTCATAAGGTTAAATTTTACAAAACTGAGTTGTATATATCATATGAAAGCCCAATAGATAAGCTTTCTATTGATATATGGTTTGTTAGGATAGGACAATGTTTGACCGAGATACATCTGTTTGAAAATCTGGAATCTGAGGGGGCAAAAAAATCAAAATACTGAGAAAATCACCTTTAAAGTTGTCCAAATTAAGTTCTTAACAATGCATATTACTAATCAAAAATGACATTTTGATATATTTATAGTAGGAATTTTACAAAAAATCTTCATGGAACATGATCTTTACTTAATTTCCTAATGATTTTTGGCATAAAAGAAAAATCAAAAATTTTGACCCATACAATGTATTTTTGGCTATTGCTACAAATATACCCCAGCGACTTAAGACTGGTTTTGTGGTCCAGGGTCACATATAGTTCTTTTATAGTTATGTTATTTATTTTATATTTTGTTATTTTATTTTATTTGATATTATATATTTTTTATTTTCCATACAGTGAAGGAAGGCCAAGCTGGAATTTAATCAACAGAAGAAGCTAAAGTCTGGCTTTTATTAGTTTAACATTTTCATTTGTTAGACTTTTTGAGTGAATCCTGCATTCTAACTCTGAATGGGATGCACTGATATAGAAACTTGGAGGTTATTTTATTGTATTTTTATTTTTTTATTTATTTTTATTTTTTGCCAGTCAGGCCACTCAGAGTGCACACGTCAATCAGAGATCAGTCACGTCATGCTAACATGACCACAGAAAAATTACTTTTCACACATAGAGGCCATGCAGAAAAACGGTACAATTAAAATTTTAGGAAATGCACTGATACAGTAACTTGGAAGTTATTTTATATATAGTTATTTTATAGTTGTTATTTATTTTATATGTCTTTTTTTTAATCTAATCAACAGAAGAAGCTAAAGCCGGTCTTTTATTTGTTTAACATTGCACTGATAGGTTATTTTATTTGTTTTATGTTTTTTTTTTCTCTCTTTATTTTATACATTTTTATTTTATTTTATTTTACATACAAGGAAGACAAGCTGGAATCTAATCAAGAGAAGAAGCTGACATCTCTCTTCTATTTGTTTAACATTTTAATTTGCAAACTTGTGAATCCTGCATCCCAACTCCCGAATACAAATACAGCCGAGCGTGAATTATGAGTATTCTGCTAATATTCTGCCTGTCTGTTGAAGCGAGTTGCTGTGCTGTAATGTAATTAATGCAGGCTGGGTCTACATGCTGTCACTCAGCTACCCAGAGGAGCATTTGGCTGCTTGTCTTTGACTGACTGGTAAAGTTCAGTTGGCGGTTGATGAGCAGTCAATTGCCCAGAATGCCCTGCGGTCAGAATTAACCTCTGTCCCTGTTCCGGCAGGTATAGAGAGAGAGGGGTTATGAGGAAAAGCGCGATTAGCAAACACTCACGCATACGCATACATGTCAGTTGAGCGCTCGACACCGAGTGAGGTGATCAACTGAGGATTGAAACAGGAATGTGAGAGGTATGTGATTAAACTATACTTACCCTAGCATGACCTCTGACCCAAACTTGAGCCAAAATCACCTTAAGGGAGTTGGGGATTCTGGAGGTGAGGTCAGATGATCTTCAACCCAGGATTTGGGTCAAATTAGCCGTGGCTTACAAAGGTGCGAATCTTGAAAGCTCAGCAGCACTAGGTTGGTGTTTTCATTGCAATACCTGCATTATTTTCTTTGGACTGGTTGAACCATCAAGGTTTTAAGTTTTTTATCAGTTGAGGGCATTTTTAAGGCTTGTGTGGGCATATTTTTGGTGATATGTCAGAACATTGGTTTTATAATTCTCATAACCACACAAGCATTCCTTTAGTAATTGTTTTTTTGTTGTCCCATCTTGGTTTGAAGGTTCTGCTCCTGCGGCAAGATTTTGATTGATTGGTTGTGTCTGGGCCAGCCTCATCTGTTTAGGTCTTGTTGGTTGGGCCTTGTTGCTGTGATCCAAATATTAACCTGCGGACAGTTCCTGCAGATGTGAAGTTGTTGAATGGTATGGTTAGTTTTAGCAGTTGACAAGTATGAGTTTTGAGGTGTTTATTCATATTTCTTTGGCGGTGAAGTATCTGTGGTTTTGTACAGTAATTAAAAAATATAGTAAAACGTAGCTAGACCACTTATAATAAGTGTTTGCATATGTAAATTAATGTTATTAATGCAATGTTAGATCATTTATTTATTGATTTGCAGTACTGTTCTAAAGTTTGGCATCAGTGATTTTTTTATTAGTACTTTAATACTTTTACATTGTTGTAGAATATACTGTTGGGGTCAAAAGTTTACATACACCTTGCAGAATCAGCAAAATATAAATTTTTCTAACCAAAGTAAGAGGGATCATACAAAATGCATGTTATTTTTATATTTAGTACTGACCTGAATAAGATATTTCACATAAAATACGTTTACATATAGTCCACAGGAGAAAATAATAGTTTAATTTATAAAAATGGCCATGTTCAAAAGTTTACATACACTTGATTCTTAATACTGTGTAGTTACCTGAATGATCCACAGTTGTTTTTTTAGTCCCCTGTTCTTCGAAAAAATCTTTCAGGTTCCACAAATTCTTTGGTTTTTCAGCATTTTTGTGTATTTGAACTCTTTCCAACAATGACTTTATGATTTTGAGATCCATATTTTCACACTGAGGACAACTGAGGGACTAATATTCAATAAAAAATACAAAAAAATATGCTATTTAGGCAATGAATAATCATTCTGTTCAAAAGTTTACACCCCCGGTTCTCAGTTTTTTATTTTTATTTTTTTTTTCTTCTGGAGCATCAGTGAGCATTTAAACCTTCTTTAATTCTGTTATTGGTCCATGACAAGTTATTTTGCAAATGTGATGTTTCAAATTGCAGCACAGTTCATACAGTATTTAAATGCTCTTTATCCTGAATCCCAGACTTTTAACTCCAAAGTGTTCCTACTAAATAGGAAATAGAGTTAAAATATGTCACATTTGAGTTGTTGAGTGTGAATTGTGAATCATGCTTTATTATTGTTTCTGTACATGCATTTCTGTGCAGCTAGATCAATATCTATAATTCATTTGACTGTATCTACAGTGGCCCACACAGTAAGCGTTGGCCCTTGACGTTCAACCAGACACTCATGCCTAGTGTACAATCTAATATTTAAGGAGTTCACTTCCAGAACAAGCATTTACAGATAATTTACTCACCCCCTTGTCATCCAAGGTGTTCATGTCTTTCTTTCTTCAGTCAATAAGAAATTATGTTTCTTGAGGAAAACATTTCAGGAATTATCTCCATATAGTGGACTTCAATGATGCCCCCGAGTTTGAACTTCCAAAATGCAGTTTAAATGCAGCTTCAAAGGGTAGGGCATGTCAAAAAACTCCCATCTCGTTTTCTTCCCCAACTTCAAAATCATCGTACATCGCTGCAGACGTACCGACCTGTTTAACACTGTTTACAAAGTGAACATACAAAGAAGATCAAACACCCTTTACAAAAAAAAAAGGTAAAACAGCGATGTAGGACAATTTTAAAGTTGAAGAAGAAAACGAGATGGGATTTTTTTCGACATCCTAACTGTCTTGACCCGGATTACACATGCATGCGCATCGCAGAGACGAGACAAGATGAACGTTTGAGGTTAAAAATTATATAAAATCTCAATTTGTGTGGAAAATAACCAATTGTTTCGCTAGATAAAACCCTTCTTCCTCGGCTGGGATCGTTTAGAGCCCTTTGAAGCTGCATTTAAACTGCATGTTGGAAGTTCAAACTCGGGGTCACCATAGAAGTCCACTATATGGAGAGAAATCCTAAAATGTTTTCCTCAAAAAACATTATTTCTTTACAACTGAAGAAAGAAAGTCGTGAACATCTTGGATGACAAAGGGCTAAAGTACATTATCTGTAATTTTTTGTTCTGGAAGTGAACTAATTCTTTAATGCACTTCCTCAGCCCAAACATGCTAAACGATTTCAAAGAGACGCCAAGTTCACCTGAATCTAACGAAAACTATTGCATAGTGGCACCTATTTCAGTGTTGTGCTTTACCCTAAATGCCAAAGGGTTAAGAGAGAGGTGAAAAACTTCTGCATTTCTTAGTCATGTATCTTTTGGTATTGTGTAAAACTTCAGTTGTGTTGCAGTTATTGTATCAAAATAAAGTAGAAATAACCTCTTTTACAGAAGCACTGCTTACTTTAAATAGCAGCAACACCGTTTGAGCTAAACTTGCCAACATCAGCAAAGCTGGCCTCAGTCCCACCTGGTCCACTGTCGGCCGGTTCAAAGGTGGAATTTTGATCCGGAGCAGAAGATGGCCGAGTAGAAGTCTTTGTCGGTTCTGGCACGGCTGCTAAAAATAACTTTCCCACACTCTTAAAAATGCTCCAAGGGCTTTTGCAGTACTTTCTTTCAACTGACAGCCAGTTTCTGAACTCTGAGTAAAAATGGCTCTGTGCACCATAAAGGTTAAAGGAGATTTTTCAGGTGAGGGTTTTTGAGAATTGAGGTTGATTTTAGTAACAGTCAGCTTCTGGTTAAGTGCAAAAAATTCTCTGTAACCATATACTTAACCCTTGATGATGATGCTGTGTTTTATGCAGTGATTTGGATGTTGAAAAGAGGAGTTATTGGGCTGCTTTGACCTCCCTGCTTTTGAATATGTATAGGAGGGGTTCTTTTAAAGGTTGCATAAAACCTTTAAACAGCCGTCATTGAGTAACTGGCCATAAAAACTTGATGAATTTTATGACCATCTTTATCCCGACACCTACAGCTGGCTGCTTTTCAATGGAACCAAAACAGATGACCGAGGTCACTGGAAATGCATATTAATGAGTTCTCAAATGCACTTTAATGTAGATTAATAGATTATTCATGAGTCAAAGTGGGAGGGTCCTGATCCATATTAAAGAATGTTTTTGAGACCAAAAGCCCAGCCGTGTTTTGGCAGAGTTTTGTGACCCCAACTTTGTGAACTGAGAGTCGAGCTATTTCTGCTTTAGACAAACTTTCCCATCGTAGCAAATGTGGAGGAGTAATGCTGAGTGACAGCGGTATTGGGACAGAATGGGGGGCGGGGCTACAGGATTTCAGAGCCAATCACGTTTGAACTGAGAAATTACATTCAAGCTTTGCTAAAGCCCACAACTTCAGAAACACAGGTTTGACTGTAAAATGTAGATAATTGGCATATGATTTTTTTTTTTTTTTTTCAATTATTTGCTCATTTCCCATCATAAATGCTTTTTGTTGTTGTATTTTTTTTTTTTTAGACCTACGCTACAAGCTTTTGGGCTTTTTAAAGTTTTTTACTTAAAGTCTCTTCTGCTCATCAAGCTTTCATTTATATGATTCAAAGTACAGCAAAAACAGTAAAAATGTGAAATATTTTTTTACTATTTAATATAACTAATTTCTATTTGAATATATGTTTAAAAAGCAATCTATTCCTGTGATTTTAAACCTGAATTTTTAGCATCATTACTCCAGTCACATGATCCTTTAGAAATCATTCTAATATTCTGATTTGCTGCCCAAAAAACATTTATTATTATTATGTTGAAAACAGCTGAGTAGATTTTTTCCGGTTTCTTTGATGAATAGAAAGTTCGGAAGAACAGCATTTATCTGAAATAGAAATCTTTTGTAACACTATAAATGTCTTTATCATCACTTTTGATCAGTTTAAAGCATCCTTGATAAATAAAAGTATTAATTTCTGTTATTTCTTTCCTAAAAACTTTAGGGAAGTTTACTGACTCCAAGGTTTTGAATGGTATAGTGTATAATGTTACAAAAGCTCTTTATTTCAAATAAATGCTGATCTTTGGATTTTTCTACTCATCAAAGAATCCTAAACTACGGTTTTAAAACTGTTTTAAATATTGATAATAATAATGATAAAAACAAATGTTTCTTGAACAGCAAATCAGCATATTAGAATGATTTCTGAAGGATCATGTGACACTCACTGAAGACTGGAGTAATGATGCTGAAAAATAACAGGAATAAATTATATTTTAAAATATATTCAAATAGAAAGCAGTTATTTTAAATAGAAAAATATTTCACAATATTACTGCTTTTGCTGTATTTTCGATCAAATATATGCAAGATTTGACAAAACTAACAATCTTACTGTTCAAAAACTTTTGACTGGTAGTGGATGGATAAATAGAAATATTTGACAAATAATTTTGACATATAGTCTTTATTGCATCCATTTAACCATATACGGTTAAGCTTTTGTAATTTACTAAATTAAAGCAAATCAGTCGATTTTCCTCCCTCAGTCACTCTGAATACCTCAACAGCGAATTCATTTGTGCATTTCTGTCTTGATGTGCATTCCCTTTGGCAACAGCTATTGAGATATAAGGTGTTTGCGTGCCAGGCTTTCCCATGAGGCAACTGCCATGTGGCAATTCAGAAGGGTAGGAGAGCAAGTTTTCCATCACACTTACATTTTATGGCCAAAAAATCTCCGCCCACTTCCCCCAGCCTCCCCTGCTTCCTTGTATCGCGGCAGTGATGATGTTAATGACCAGTGACAGCTCACCTATCCCTGGCGTGCCTCCAGTATATCCCATCCCCCCTCACATGCGCACTGCTGCAATCACACACATTTGCTGTGAATTCTGCTTTGTTGAACCATTGTGAAAATCCAGCGTTTGTGTTTATGCACACGTACATATTTATACTTGTGTACTGGGATGATTAATTCTCTGTCATTTGTATATAATTGAAGATAACCCACCTAACAGGTGTATATGACATAATTGATTATGCCAAACATGAACATCTTATTGAGGACGTGGTCCAACGTGCATATTTAGTTTTTAATATTTCATTTCAGTTTAATTGGGAGTCTTTATTGAAGCATTGGATTGAAAATAAGAGTTTTGATAGAGTTTTCATAGTTTGGTATTTGATTAGGGTCAGACGTTGAGACTGAGTGCTAAGAGTATGTAAATGTTTCATACATTTCATAATTACATGCATTTTCAATTTCCCTGATTTCTTTGTTGTGTGAACTATTATTTTTGTTGTATTGCCTGCTGTTCTCAAACATTGACAACCATTTAGCTTTGTTGGCTTTTAGTGTCTGAAATATAAAGTGGCTGAGATGTATTGGATGTCAAAGTATTTGCAGTGTGTCTTCTGGCTGTTCAAAGTGCTGGGGCATTTTCGTAGTTTTTACTGTGGGTGAGTATGTGTGTGTTTGTGTGTTGTGAAATGGAGGGTTGCGTGCTGGGCCAGTGTGAAACAGAGCACAAATGCGTGAGTCGGCATGAATATAAAAACAGCATTTGAGTCATATCTGAGACAAGTTGTACTCTTTCTGTTTTTGGCAAGGGGTTTCCTCCCTGCTTCTACAAACTCATTTCTTTTCTCTGCCCCTCAACACATTCTGGTTGTACAAACTGTGTTTTCAGGGGTCTTTTTAATTAATAATTTACCGAATTTTATTATTTATTAAAAGTGATGTAATAATTATAAATACCAATTGTTATTTATATAACAAATGTTATTTATAATACTATATATATAATATTTATATATATATTTACACTACTGGTCAAAAGTTTGGGGTCAGTAAATTTTTCTTCTTCTTCATTTTTTTTCTGAAAGAAATTAATACTTTTATTCACCAAGGGTGTGTTAAATTGATAAAAAGTGATAGCAAATACTTACATTGTTAGAAAAAATTTATATTTTAAATAAATGCTGTTCTTTTGAGCTTTTTTTCATCAAAGAATCCTGAAAGGGCAACTGTTGCAATATATAGATCCAATATAGATCATTCTAATAATAAATCAGTATATTAGAATGATTTCTGAAGGATCATGTGACACTTAAGACTGAAGTAATGGCTGATGAAAATTCAGCTTTGCATCACAGGAATAAATTAAATTTTAAAGTATTTTACAATAGAAACCATTATTTTATATTATAATAACGTTTCGCAATATTACAGTTTTTTTCTATATTTTTGATTAAATAAATGCAGCACTGATGAGCATAAGAGACTTTCTTTAAAAACATTACAACTCTTACTGACCCCAAAGTTTTGACTGGTAGTGTATATATTATATATATATAAAATATTTATATATTTTATAACTCTTTAAATATTTTTCTCTTTTTTTAAAACAACTTTTGAATGTATTTATTTATTATTTTAAAAAAAAATCATGGGCTGAGATTTACACTTAAGTGGTTTACTTCCAGAACAAAAATTTACAGATAATTTTCTCACCCCCTTGTCATCCAAGATGTTCATGTCTTTCTTTCTTCAGTCGATAAGAAATTGTTTCTTGAGGAAAACATTTCAGGAATTATCTCCATAAAGTGGACTTCTATGGTGCCCCCAAAATGCAGTTCAAATGCAACTTCAAAGGGCTCTAAATGATCCAAGCTGAGAAAGAAGGGTCTTATCTAGCAAAACGATTGGTCGTTTTCGAAAATAAACTGACAATTTATATACTTTTTAACCTCAAACGCTTGTCTATGTCCCTGTGAACTATTTTTTTCCGGTTCAAGTCAGTTAGGGTATGTCAAAAAAACTCCCATCTCATTTTCTTCCCCAACTTCAAAATCATCCTACATCGCTGCAGAAGTACCCACCCAGTGTTTACAAAGTGAACATACAAAAAAAAGGTAAAACGGCGATGTAGGATAAATATTTAGGTTATATCTTAAGTAGTGCTGGGCAAAGATTAATCGTGATTAATCGCATCCAAAATAAGTTTTTTTAATATATATATTAGGGCCGGGACTTTAACGCGTTCATTTAGATTAATTAATTACACAAAAATAACGCGTTAAAATTTTTTAACGCATTTTAATTGCACTTAGTTTTGCACCGCGGAACGTTTCTTACTGGATGAGATTCCGCGGACCGATTATACTGGAGCACCAACTAGCGTTTAGACAAGCTGCGTCCGTCCTAAATAGTATTGTAGGTCCCAAATCGTAGTATGTTTAAAAAATTATTCCAAAGATTCCCGGATGGTCTACTACTTAACGATCAATGCACACTCTTAACAGCTAATATTGCCCGCAACACACTGCGCCGTGAACGAGGATTCGATTAGAACTACAAACACGCATAAAAAGTGTTAAAAAACTACAAACATGGAGGATATACGCGACCAACGGACAGGTAGAGAAAGGGGTTTACGTGATAAATAATCAGTGTGTAACCTGATAAAAAATATTTTTTAAATGTTATCGGCGTTATATTCCATGTGCAGCAACATTTATAATGATAGGTTTGGTCATTAACGTTTAAATGCATAATTAAGCAAACACAAGAGCAGAGTTCTCGGCATGAAAGACTTGTTAAAGAACGTGCCTCTTGCTACACTTAATGGCAATATTGCATTGGTCTGTTGGACTTGGTTGAACAAAAATAAACAATATTTTGTTGCTTAAGCTTATGTATTCAGTCATTATTCAATGGTATACTAAAAATCCATGTAAAAATCTTAATTCTCACTGTTCTCAGGTCAAATATTTATATGCGATTAAAATGCGATTAATTTCGATTAATTAATTACAAAGCCTCTAATTAATTAGATTAAATTTTTTAATCGAGTCCCGGCCCTAATATATATATAATATATGTGTGTGTACTGTGTATATTTATTATGTATATGTAAATACACACACATGCATGTATATATCTAAGAAAAATATGTTTATATATTAAATATGTTTAGATATAATATAAATTATATGAATATACATATATACATGTTAATATTTTAAAAATAATATATACTGTATGTGTGTGTCTTTATATGTACATAATAAATATAGACAGTACACACACACACATTATATAAACAAAAACGTTTATTTTGGATACGAATAATCGTTGCCCAGCACTAATACGTTTGCAAAAACTTAAAAAGGCCACAAAAAATAGTCCTAAACTTATTATTGTTTTATATTGCTTTATTTATTTATGAAAAACTGTTAAAACACATTGTAAGGGTTTTTCCTTAAGATAAATAAATTAATAATTGCTTTTTTTTATTTAATTCAATTATGAATGCTTTAGTTATGAAAGTCTCCTTTTGCTAATCATCTGGGTTTTCTGGGATTTTTTTTTTTTTTTTTACTTTTTCTTTTAGCTGGCATTTTTATTACTATTATTTGAGTAATATGCTGGTAATGGCCATCAGTGAAGCAAGACTAACTCAGATACATTCATTGACCTTTATGTTTTACTGTTGGTTTAGGGAAGGCAATAGAAAGATGTCACAAGGACACACTCCATTTACTTCGTGCAGAGTAGGGTTGGCTAGAGAGAGTATGCTTAATTTAGAAATTAATGAGAATAGTTTGAGCTTTAATATAATGTCCATAGATGTAAAGTGAAAATTACTGGCCAGTTTTCATAATTGACCAAGTGAACGAAGAGCTGTTAAGTTTCAAAATGACTAGAAAAGCACTATAAAACTCATCCATAAGACTCATCTGAAACCATATAATAGCTGTATGTAATGAGCAGACTGACATTTAAGCAGCATTGTCACAATATTTAAATATTATGACTGTTATAACCTTTTTATTATTTATTTTTTATTTGAGCCACAATTTTAGAGGCATTAATTAAAAGTATTATCAGATCACGGCAGAGCGGCTGGCATCTCAGTTTCCGGCTGATGTGGCACAGTGGCCTTGGCGCTATTACGTCCACTGCTAACGCTAACGGGGCACTGAGCACAAATACCTGATTAAGATGTAAATTTCCCCGTAATTGGAATGTAAATTCTTACATTTAGATGAAGACATCAACTGTCACATTGCCATGTCATTATATCTCTTTTTCCACCCTTTTGTGGAACGTAAGTACAGATCATAATTTCTTTTTGACATTTTCCTTCATTTTTGTTTCAATGAAGCTGCAACCCAGCTATTCTATTATAATATTCTCAGTGTACCTTTTGTTTGGTTTTGTATTTTTATTTCACCCGCGTTTGATACGTTTGCTCCTCTGGGACTCGGGAGAATTTCGTCTGAAAATTGCGTTCATTTGGTGCCAGTATTTTGATTGTGCATCCATTACTTCTGCTGAATATTCCTCAATGCAAATAAGCCCAGACCCACCGAAGAGCTACATGTATCTGAGATAATTAATTTCCCTTTGAAAGCCAACAGAAAGCGAGAAACCCTGCCAGGAACAAGCAAAAAAATTAGTGTTCATTTAGGGGTTTTTTTGGCAGTGGACAAATTAATAGTTTTTGCCCCAAACAATATGGCCACCTAGGGATATCTGCTTTATTCCTTGCTTCGAGTGGTTTTGGCCCGGGTGGACTGGTAATCAATTAAGCATGCCGACTGGCATTAGCATGCTAATGCTCCTGTAAGCGAGGGTCAGACTGGCTAGACTAACGCCATAGAGCTTTTTGCATGCATTTATGTCTTGATTTGTAGGGTGGGGTCTGCTGTTGAGATTTTGTTGATCATGTGAAAATCGACAGACGTTTTTTCTTTGATATGTCTTTCAGCTCTGGTACTTGGGTAAGTTTCACAAAGAAATGTCTAGATCACATTTTCCTCCATATAAGAAAATAGGAAATGACATTTTGCACAAAGAATATAATGGATTTCTTTTTAATTAAAATTTTGATTATGTTTTGCATTATTTTAATGGTTATTTTTCCTAATGTGATCAAATTGTTTTCTGATTTCTTGGGGGGAAAATATTGCTTTACTGTGTTATGGTTATGATAATTATCTTTAAAAATAATGGAAATGGTAAAAGTATGAATAATATACAGTCATGGCCAAAAGTTTTGAGCATGACACAAATATTAGTTTTCACAAAGTTTGCTGCTTTTAGATCTTTGTTTCAGTTGTTTCTGTGATGTACTGAAATATAATTACAAGCACTTCATACATTTCAAAGGCTTTTATCATATTTGCAGTGTTGGCCCTTCTTTTTCAGGACCTCTGCAATTCGACTGGGCATGCTCTCAATCAACTTCTGGGCCAAATCCTGACTGATAGCAATCCATTCTTTCATAATCACTTCTTGGAGTTTGTCAGAATTAGTGGGTTTTTGTTTGTCCACCCGCCTCTTGAGGATTGACCACAAGTTTTAAGATCTGGGGAGTTTCCAGGCCATGGACCCAAAATGTCAACGTTTTGGTCCCCGAGCCACTTAGTTATCACTTTTGCCTTATGGCACGGTGCTCCATAGTGCTGGAAAATGCATTGTTCTTCACCAAACTGTTGTTGGATTGTTGGAAGAAGTTGCTGTTGGAGGGTGTTTTGGTACCATTCTTTATTCATGGCTGTGTTTTTTGGGCAAAATTGTGAGTGAGCCCACTCCCTTGGATGAGAAGCAACCCCACACATGAATGGTCTCAGGATGCTTTACTGTTGGCATGACACAGGACTGATGGTAGCGCTCACCTTTTCTTCTCCAGACAAGCCTTTTTCCAGATGCCCCAAACAATCGGAAAGAGGCTTCACCGGAGAATATGACTTTGCCCCAGTCCTCAGCAGTCCATTCGCCATACTTTTTGCAGAAGATCAATCTGTCCCTGATGTTTTTTTTTTTGGAGAGAAGTGGCTTCTTTGCTGCCCTTCTTGACACCAGGCCATCTTCCAAAAGTCTTGGCCTCACTGTGCGTCAGATGCGCTCCCACCTGTCTGCTGTCATTCCTGAGCAAGCTCTGCACTGGTGGTACTCCGATCCCGCAGCTGAATCCTCTTTAGGAGATGATCCTGACGCTTGCTGGACTTTCTTGGACGCCCTGAAGCCTTCTTAACAATGCAGTGGAAAGTTTTTTTCGGGATTAAGTTCATTTTCATGGCAAAGAAGGACTATGCAATTCATCTGATCACTCTTCATATCATTCTGGAGTATATGCAAATTGCTATTATAAAAACTTAAGCAGCAACTTTTCCAATTTCCAATATTTATGTAATTCTCAAAACTTTTGGCCACGACTGTACACTACTGCTCAAAAGGTCAGGGTTGGTATGATTTTTTTACTTATTTTGAATGCTGACCAAGTCTACATTTATTTGTTAAAAATATTAAATATTAATACAAATTAAAATAACTGTTTTCTATGTGAATGTCTTGTAAATTATAATTTATTCCTCAGTGTCACTTGAACCTTCAGAAATCATTTTAATATGCTGATTTGATCAATAAGCATTTCTTATTATCCTCAGTGTTGAAAACTGTTATGCTAATTATTATGTTTTTGGAAACCATCATATGCATTTATCTAATTAGTCAATTTAATGCAACCTTGCTAAATGAAATTCTTTTCAAATCAAATTATATAGATCCCAAACCTTAAACAATAGTGTATACAGTTGAAGTCAAAAGCTTACAAACACCATGCAGAATATGCAAAATGTTAATTATTTGACCAAAATAAGAGGGAAAATACAAAATGCATGTTATTTTTTTATTTAGTACTGACCTGAATAATATATTTCACAAAAGACATTTACATATAGTCCACAAGAGAAAATAATAGTTGAATTTATTCAAATGTTTATCAGAAGTTACACTTGATTTTTTTTATACTGTTTTGTTACCTGAATGATCCACAGCTGTGTTTTTTTTTTTTTTTTTTTTTTTTTTTTTTTTAGTGATGGTTGTTCATGAGTCCCTTGTTTGTCCTGAACAGTTAAACTGCCCGCTGTTCTTCAGAAAAATCCTAAAAGTCCCACAAATTCTTTGGTTTTCCAGCATTTTTGTGTGTTTGAACCATTTTCCACAATGACCGTATGTTTTTGAGATCCATCTTTTTACACTTAGGACAACTGAGAGACTTATATACAACTATTACAGAAGGTTCAAATGTTCACTGATGCTCCAGAAAGGAAAACGATGCATTAAGAGCCGGGGGTGAAAACTTTTAAACAGAATGGAGATGTGTACATTTTTCTTATTTTGCCTAAATATCATATTTTTATCACTTAGTACTGCCTTTCAGAGGCTACAGAAGCTAGTTACATGTTTCCCAGAAGACAAAGTAAGTTAAATTTACCCTGAGCTTCAAATTCAAAAAGTTTTCACCCCCGGCTCTTAATGCATTGTTTTTCCCTCTGGAGCATCAGTGAGCATTTGAGCCTTCTGTAATAGTTGCATATGAGTCCCTCAGTTGTCCTCAGTGTGAAAAAATGGATCCCAAAATCATACAGTCATTGTTGGAAAGGGTTCAAATACACGAAAAAGCTGGAAAACCAAAGAATTTGTGGGACTTGAAGGATTTTTCTGAAGAACAGCAGACAGTTTAACTGTTCAGGTCAAACATGGGACTCATTAACAACTATCACTAAACAAAACAAACAGCTGTGGATCATTCAGGTAAGAACACAGTATTAAGAATCAAGAGGATGTAAACTTTTGAACGGGGTCATTTTTATAAATGGGGGTTTATAAACGAGGGTGTAAACTTTTGAAGTCAACTGTAAATGAATTTATCTGTCTTTGAGAGAAATGTCCTGTGTTTAGGCCCTGGTTATGTTTTGTACAGCAGATTTAAGTATTTGTTTCTGTCATCCTGTCACATTGCCTCTATTAATAAAGCTCATCTATTCATGCGTTGATGATAATCGTTAATGTCACTAATTGCATGTACTGATCTTGTGAATGTTTACACCCAATCCTGTCTTGAGCAACAGGTAAAGGAGTTCATAGCTGCCATTCTTGATTTAGGTGTCCTGTTCTTTCTCTAAGGAACCCAGTTTCACTTTGTTCCTTGTTCCTTAAGCTGGTGAAAATATGTGTCTCCCTCCCTCCACCGTGGGAACGTCAGATCGAATGGCATGACAAATACTAACTGTATGCCCAGAGCCAAGGTGGTGCTTGTGTACAGGTGTTTGGGGATTCTTTTGAGAGGTGTTTCTTCTAGCATGGCAGAATGCTGACAATGCAATGGATGCACGTTAAAACCCCCACCGCTCATGTAATACCTGTGCTGGTTTCCAATTAGTTCCCAACCGTACAGGAATTTTGATGAGCCCGTTTCATTTTTGGTGTCAGTTCACATCTGTCAGCGTCACTCAGCTGCACAGGATGCGTTTTCAACTGCGTTTCTCGTCAAAATCATTAGCTTGGCCACGAGCGAACGCACGCCTCCTGCTTTGTGAATGGCCGTGTTCATTCATGCTCCCGTGAGTGTGATTGGTCTCTTGCTGAGCAGGACTTAAAAACTGGTGATGTGGGAACAGCCTTTTGGCAGGTGCACAGACTGCTCGTGTGCTCCGGCCTTATGATGATTATGATTTAGATCATATAATCGCCCTAGATATGTCTATCTATATATCTGTCTATAAATCTATTAGTCTGTTGACTATCTGTCTGTCTGCAAATCTATCTCTGTGTGTGTGTGTGTGTGTGTGTGTGTGTGTGTGTGTGTGTGTGTGTGTGTGTGTGTGTGTGTGTGTGTGTGTGTGTGTCTGTGTCTGTGTCTGTGTCTGTGTCTGTGTCTGTCTGTCTGTCTGTCTGTCTGTCTGTCTGTCTGTCTGTCTGTCTGTCTGTCTGCAAATCTCTCTATCTGTCTGTCTGTATGTGTCTGTCTGTAAATCTGCCTATCTGCAAATCTCTCTGTCTGTATATGTGCTGTCTGTCTGCAAATCTATTTGTCTGTCTGTCTGTCTGTCTGTCTGTCTGTCTGTCTGTCTGTCTGTCTGTCTGTGTGTGTGTGTGTGTGTGTGTGTGTGTGTGTGTGTGTGTGTGTGTGTCTGTGTCTGTGTCTGTGTCTGTGTCTGTGTCTGTGTGTGTGTGTCTGTCTCTGTGTGTGTGTGTGTGTGTGTGTGTGTGTGTGTGTGTGTGTGTGTGTGTGTGTGTGTGTGTGTGTGTGTGTGTGTGTGTGTCTGTCTGTCTGTCTGTCTGTCTGTCTGTCTGTGTGTGTGTGTGTGTGTGTGTGTGTGTGTGTGTGTGTGTGTGTGTGTGTGTGTGTGTGTGTGTGTGTGTGTGTGTGTGTGTGTGTGTGTGTGTGTGTGTGTCTGTGTGTCTGTGTCTGTCTGTGTCTGTCTGTCTGTCTGTGTGTGTGTGTGTGTGTGTGTGTGTGTGTGTGTGTGTGTGTGTGTGTGTGTGTGTGTGTGTGTGTGTGTGTCTGTCTGTCTGTCTGTCTGTGTGTGTGTCTGTCTGTCTGTGTGTCTGTGTGTGTGTGTGTGTGTGTGTGTGTGTGTGTGTGTGTGTGTGTGTGTGTGTGTGTGTGTGTGTGTGTGTGTGTGTGTCTGTCTGTCTGTCTGTCTGTCTGTCTGTCTGTCTGTCTGTCTGTCTGTCTGTCTGTCTGTCTGTCTGTCTGTCTGTCTGTCTGTCTGTAAATCTGCCTATCTGCAAATCTCTCTGTCTGTATATGTGCTGTCTGTCTGCAAATCTGTCTGTCTGTCTGTCTGTCTGTCTGTGTCTGCAAATCTCTTCTGTCTGAAAATGTATCTATCAATCAATTAGTCAGTCAGTTTGTCTGTAAATCTGTCTGTCTGTATGTGTTTGTCTGTCTGTCACACACTGTCATCTTTCTGTCTCTCTGTCTTTCTTTGTGTCTCTAAGTCTGTCCGTCCCTAAATCCAATCCTCTTTATCTTTAAAATATGTAGATCCTTCAGCTCTGATATTATTTCTATGTGCGTATCTCCCTTTGTCCCTGGTCATTATCCAGCAACACTCATATATGCATACGAATTGCGTTGGATACGCTGTCCTTTCATTCTCCTTTCGGGCTATATGTCATTGTTGTTGCCAGTAGGCTGTGTGTATTTATTTAGGGGTAATTGGAGGGAGAATCTAGGGGGTAATGAAGTGTATCCACTCATGGCTGCTCCCCTCCGTGCAGGACTCAGCAGCACAGCAAGCCAGCATCACATCGCCAGAATGCTTATTTTATACCCAGGTGGACAAACACAATTACAGGCCTCGTCCTCATTGTGGTGGCCCAGAGTCTGAAGCAATCGTTTGTGTGTGTGTGTGTGTGTGTGCGCGCCAGATTGGCTGTTCAGTGGAGCTCGAGGAAGACCTTTCAGTGTCTCGGAGCCCTCTGCACCCCTGCTGTTCTCTTGCCTGGCCCTTCGGAGCGGCCGTATGATTTCTCTAACACCTCCGGTATTTAACTCTGTCGTGGAAAAGCAAGCCGGACGCTGTTCATGATTTACATGTCATTTGCTGCCTCATATTGTGTGAAATTCAATTGCACAGCACAAACTGTAGCCAAGCACCCGCGCCGTCACTCTCTCTGCCTCTTTCTCTCATTCTCACTCTCTCTTCCTTTCCCTGCTGCTTCTTCATCAGTGAAAGTTTGCTGTGTGAAAAAGTGGCCAGTTGCTTACCAATCCTCTCTGAAGTTGTTGGAATTTTGATGTGTTTTTTGTAACAGAACTGCACACAAGCATCCTTATGCTTTTTCTAGTATAACCAAACTGAATTCTCAATCAAGGGCTGGTTGAGCAGTTACAACAAAAATGAGTGATTTCACAATCAGGAATTTCAGCTACATGGGGTTATTTAAAGTTATAGTTAAATTATTTTCTGAGTGTCTCCCTCATACCTTTTTACAAAAATTTCTAGTTAACATAGTAATAAATACACTTGTTTAAGGGAGTTTTGTTGTTTTACTGGAAACATGTTGAAATTGACAGTGCATCAAAAAAAAATAGTTTCTGTTTTTCAACAGATTCTAGAGGTGGATTTTCAATTGTTTCTTTTAGAGTTGACTTTCTCTTCCAGCAGATGTGAATGGTGTGTACGTAGTGTAACAGATACAGTGCTGTTGTTTCTGTGGTATAATGTCTGCTGGGCTAAACCTGTTGTGACAGGACAGGAGTCGCTGGGGTGTTGTTGTCTCTCCCCTCTGTGTCCTTCAGTGACCTTCAAATCTCTTGCAATTACAAACCTACATTGTCCACATGAGCCACAACTGTATCTATCTATCATTCTAGAATAACAACTTTTGTCATGAATGGATAGATGGATATATAAGTTTAAGTTTAAGGATATGTAAGTTTTTTGTAAATAAATTTAAACTTTCTTTCAGTAAGGATGCATTTAATTGATCAAAACTGATCAAAACATTCATTGACATTGTTGTTTTAAATAAATGCTGTTGTTTTGATCTTTCTAGAATACTGAAAAACTGTCAAAGGGTTTGCACAAAAATATTAATTACATTTTAAAATGGAAAACATAAGAGACTGTAAATTTCACTATTATTTTTTAACAAAATCTGCATTAAACAAAAAAAAATTTGTTATAAGATAATAAAAACACTTTTTGTGCACCAAAACCACTTTCTGTCTGGAAAGTCAACAAATTTGTGACCGCTGAATGTAACATTTTTTCAACCTGATCTCATGACGAAAACGTACCAGTGGGAACTTTTCCGCAAGATGCGAAATACGTACCGCCATTGTACGTTTCATAACAAATTCGCTCGTTTTTTTTTTTTTGTTTTTTTTTGCCAGAACAGATGAACGTGCGTTTTACATGGTAAATTTTATGTGATGTTGGTTTTGTACATTTTACTGCAGTTCTGATTTGAAATGTCCGTTGAGTGGCGCTATAATTCGTTCAGATTTAACGTTTTAAAATAACATACCATCTGCACTACACCTAAACCTACCGGATAGTATGAACAAAAGCGAATGTGACGTAAAAACGCAATCACAAGCATGCCGCTTTAGCTTCTTTTTCGATCTCTCATCATTCAGTTCTTTCATCATGCGTCATGTTTTGCACAGAATTCGTACCCAAGGATTCTGCATCCTAAGTCCAATTCTGTGCCAGCTGAGCTACTGATCAAGCTTGTAACGTTCGGAAAGTGAAACATATGGAGCTGTAATCATAACTGTGTATGAAAACTACTACAAGTGCTTACTGTTTTACAACCTCTAGTGTTCATTTTTGTTGAAAACGGCAGTGATATGTACTTATGTATGTATTTCGCATCTTGCGAAAAAGTTCCCACAGTTTTCGTCATGAGATCAGGTAGCATTTTTGACAAGTGTCTATGTCTGTCTCTGAGTAACATATAATTTATTAAGCCACAAAATAAACTTCATTATGTGACAAGGACAAAAGATAACGTACCTAATATCTAACGCATGTGAGTGTAAATTTGTTCTTCACTCGCTGAAATTAGTAATTGAGAAACTTAAGAAACACTTCAGACAGGAGAAATGAATCTACATATAAAATATTGGTCACTTTCTAAATAATAAAAGTATAGCGCATCTACTAATAATTACACTACCAGTCAAAAGTTTTTGAACGGTAGCTTAATGTTTTTTAAAGAAGTCTCTTCTGCTCACCAAGCCTGAATTTATTTGGTTCCAAAGTACAGCAAAAACAGTCAAATTTCGAAGTATTTTTACTATTTAAAATAACTGTTTTCTATTTGAATATATTTTAAAGTGTAATTTATTCCTGTGATTTCAAAGCTGAATTTTAGCATCATTACTCCAGTGACATGATCATTCAGAAATCATTTTAATGTTCTGATTAGCCACTCAAAAAACATTATGATTATGTTGAATAGAAAGTTAATTATGAATGTTTTTAATCACTTTTAATCAATTTAAAGCATCCTTGCTAAATAAAAGTATTCATTTCTGTAAAAAAAAAAAAAAAATTATACTGACTCCAAGCTTTTGAATGGTATAGTGAATAATGTTACAAAATCTTCTTATATTAAGATAAGTGCTGATCTTTGGATCTTTCTATTCATCAAAGAATCCTGTAAATGTACCCAACTAGTAAAAATGTTTCTTGAACAGCAAATCAGCATATTAGAATGATTTGTGACCCTGGACCACAAAACCAGTCTTAAGTCGCTGGGGTATATTTGTAGCAATAGCCAAAAATACATTGTATGGGTCAACATTTTTGATTTTTGTTTTATGCCAAAAATCATTAAGAAATTAAGTAAAGTTCATGTTCCATGAAGATTTTTTGTAAAATTCCTACTGTAAATATATCAAAATGTAATTTTTGATTTGTAATATGCATTGTTAAGAACCTAATTTGGACAACTTTAAAGGTGATTTTCTCAGTATTTTTGATTTTTTTGCATCCTCAGATTTCTGATTTCAAATAGATGTATCTAGGCCAAATATTGTCCTATCCTAACAAACCATACATCAATAGAAAGCTTATTTATTGAGCTTTCATGTGATGTATAAATCTCAGTTTTGTCAAATTTAACCTTATGACTGGTTTTGTGGTCCAGGGTCACATTTCTGAAGAATCATGTGACACTGAAGACTGGAGTAATGATGCTAAAATTTTCCTTCGATCACAGGAATAAATTTCATTTGAATATATATTCAAATAAAAAGCTGTTATTTTAAATAGTATTACAATATTGCAGCTTTTGCTGTACTTTGTATCAAATAAATGCAGGCTTGGTGAGCAAAAGAGAATAAAAAAACATTGATCTTACTGTTTAAAAACTGGTGATGTATATGCAATTAAATAGTTTTTTATCTATGAAAATATGTTAGAAACGATGCATTGTTGTACAAATGCCAACTTGCAATCTGATGCACACTTTTTTTAATCGATACATCCCATCATTAACTTTTTTTATCCTGATGCATCCCTAGTCACTTTAGTCATTCAATTTGACTCTCAGCTATTCATAGATTTGGAAACTTGAGATGTGGTTTTTATAAAATGTGGTTTGAATTCCATCTTCTCGGTTGTGTATAAGATTAAGGCAGTTATCAAAGTTTGATCAAATGTTTTCTTGCATTTCTTTCTTATTTGCTAGAGTTTAGAGAATGGTAATAAAATGTGACAAGAACTCATGAGTTAAACTGTGTCTGAACAAATTCATCTTGATAATGTCAGATAACTTTGCCAGAACGGTATGTAACAAAACATGGTCAGGTCTTTTTTGTCCCAAATTTTGATCAATTTTACTGGTAGTCCACTGTATGAAGAATTCTTGGGTAATAAATGAGCTAGTGTCCTGCAGCCACTAGTAAAAAAGAAGATCTGGTGTCTAAATCATTTTTGGTTTGACTGTATATATGTTTGTGCACAAAAAGATAATTTTGGCCTGAAGTTGTCATTCTAGTCAGCTCAGTGTTGTTGGTCAGACTTGTGACTGTTAAAGTGCAGGTTATGGTTCAATGGGATGGGGTTACTAACAGCAACACCTTTTCAGCGCTGCAGTATGAAGTCCACACTATGCCGGCCTTTGTCCCCGCAAGTGCTGTCCTTTAGTTAAAGGGACTCTTTCTTGTGAAGAGTTACAACCTGTGATGGATTACACCCCAATTCATTAACACTCTGAGAAGCACTTAAACACACACTTAGACTCTCTTTCGCCCGCTTTCTCCCTCTCTCTGTCTCCCAAGTTCCTCTCACACACCCGGTTCTCCTTTTGTCTCGGTTTGATCTGCAGCCTCGCGAAAGGCAAGTCGCCCATACAAAACCCCGTCTTTATCTGCCATTATCCTTTTCCTCTCTCTCCCCACCTTCTCTTTTTCCTTCTCTCGCTAGCGTTTCTCCTCCCATGTCGTCTTGATAGCTGAAAATACCTGCTGGCTCATTAGCTCCTTCCTCACGGTGCTGCACACGCATAAAGAGCAGCGATGGCTAACAGCAGAAGCCTTTAGCTCGCTGTCACACACACAAATGCACACACTCTCACGCACACTTCCCTTAAGCTTGTGGGTTGCTCTTATTGGGCTGAAGGATTGAGTCCCACACCTCCATTTGTAGTTGCATCAGACGGAGTTTCTTTTTTTGTGTTCTGCTAGACGTTGAGGAGGGAAAACTCTAGCACGCAGCAGTGGAGTGTGAGCCACTCAACCGACCGGTCAGGTCCACAGAGGGAGCGGCACAGTAACCCGTGGCCGACCTCCCCGCTGCTGCGCGTAATGTGTTTAAACTGTGTTTGAACCCCACTTTTGGTTTGGGGGGAGGTGGGCAGGAGGAGATCAGGGACTGGGTTTTGTTGGGCAAGTGGGGGAACGGACTAGAAGGACATTGTGTTTGTTTGTGGTCCCTTTTGGGGAGTTTATCACTGGTTGCTCAAAGCGCCTCCAGTCTTTAATGAGCAGGAAAGGTCAGAAGGGTCAACAAAGTAATACAGGTCCTTTCATGTTGCTCTTTTCAGTGTAAAATTGCAGAGGAAACAATAAGGTGATGGTTTGGATTGTATTACCTGTCTTTAGCACTGGCTTTTAACACTGACTTTTTCTAACCTGATTTTAGTATTTCTGTGGCTGTCAAGTCTAGTCTGCATATAGCTGAGTTGTCAAATTTCATGTATAAAGTGCAATTTCTTACGATCAGACTATGATTCCAATACTATCAGTTTGATATTTGTGACCATGGATCACGAAACCAGTCTTAAGTAGCATTTTGTAGCAGTAGCCAAAAACACATTGTATGGGTCAAAATTATAGATTTTTCTTATATGCCAAAAATCATTAGGATATTAAGATCATGTTCCATGAAAATATTTTGTAAATTTCCTACCATAAATATTTCAAAACTTTTGATTAGTAATATGCATTGCTAAGAACTTAATTTGGACAACTTTAAATGGTGTTCTCAGTATTTTTATTTTATTTTATTTTTATTTTTTATCTTTTTTGCACCCTCAGATTCCAGATATTCAAATAGTTGTATCTCAGCCATTATTGTCATGTCCTAACAAATAAATGGAAAGCTTTTTTATTCACAATTTCAAAAATGGACCCTTATGAGTGTTTTTGTGGTCCAGGGTCACATATTAGAGTAGACCATGGCAGGTAATATGGTAGTTTATGATAAATAATGACTCAAATCTGAATCTTAAAGGAGAAGTGCGGTGTGATATTGACCTAAAGTGTATTGAATCATGATACAGAGTGTGAACGTACCTTGCATATCTCATCTCGTCTTGTCCACTGCAGTCCGAAATCTGGGGTCAGTTAGCCGATGCTCACAACAGGTTGTCAATGAGAGTGAATCGGGCATCGAAGTAGCCATGTAAATAAATCACTGTTTTATGCCATTTACGAGGCACAAAGTAGCTTCACACTTCATTGGTAGACTTCCAAGGGCCCTGACATTTAAAACGAGACATTGAGAACTCAGAAAAAGCACCGGTAGTTTATTTACAAGAAGATTTATACAGACAGTACCTGCAAGAAAAAATCCGTTCGCCGCCATCTTGAACTTAGGCACGATAAGTCGAGTGTCGAGCACGAAGGAAACTATAACCTGATAAGTTCCTTCCTGCTCGTCACTCGACAGAAAACAGATTTTACATAGTAAAACTATTTCAAAATTTGGCTGTTTTTGCTGTACTTTGTATCAAATAAATGCAGGCTTGGTTAGCGGAGAAGACTTCTTTAAAAAAAAACATAAAAAAACTGTTACTGTTAAAAACTTTTGACTGGTAGTGAATATGTTGCCAGGGTTGGTAGCAATCTTAAAGTAGGTCATCAATTTATTATTATTGTTATTATTATTATTACTTTTTTATTAATAATATCTATGTATTTATTTTTTTAGAAAATACTTTCTAGGGATGATGCAAATTAGCATAAATTATACTCTCTATATACAATGCATATTTTTCTGCTTCCGTCCCTAAATAAACCAATAAGTAAATAATACAAATTGGGGTCAGTATGTTTTTTAAGAAATGTAATATTTTTATTCAGCAAGCATAAATTAAATTGACTAAAAGTGACAGTGAAGACAATTATATTGGATAGATTTTGATTTAAAATAAATACTATTCTTTTAAATTTTGACAGAACACTGAAAAAATTATGTTTCCACCAAAAATATGATTTTATTTATAATTTTATTTATAATAATTTTATTAAAAGAAATGTTTCTTGAGCAACAAATCAACATATTACAATGATTTTTGAAGGATCATGTGACACTGAAAACTGAAAAGCTTTGCATTTGCATAAATTACATTTTAAAATATATTAGAATAGACAACTATTATTTTAAAATTAAAATAATTTGTCACACTGTTTTTACTGTATTTCTAATCAAATAAATGCAAGCAAGCAAAATGCAAGCCTTAGTAATCATAAGTTACTTCTTTTAAAAACATTATAAAAACTTTCTGATTCCAAACTTTTGAACAGTAGTGTATGTTGATTCTCAGTAAGAAGCCATTTACCTTTATATAAACCCAAAAAATATACAATCATTGTGTAAAATAGTCACTTTCTGCTATATATTCTATTGTATTAAAGGACACATTCAGATTCATGTAGGACAGTGCCATTTCTTCAGTGCCAATACACACATTACTGCCTCTGTTAATGTAACACAAGGGTTAAAACAAGCATTTTGAGAAGCTAGCAGAAGCAGAGGTGGTATTTCTCATGATACACTGTCATATCATATCCTGCCTTCATTTCTCAGCTCAGCCAATCGGATATGAAAGCAGCACTTACACGTGTTTGTCCTCTGTGCCTTTTGCACCCCAGAGTAGCTCGAGGGCACCCGCCTCTGCATTCATATTCCGGCCAGCCAGCCCGCAAGCGCCTTAAGCCCCCAACATACACCCAACACCCATCCGACAGCACTCAGGGTCCATTCGCATGGCACCTCTCCAAATCCAAACGAGCAGAGAGGAGCGAAAACTCCCCCTAGACTCCTGACCTCTGCAGTCAGCGGCCTAAAGACTCACAGCACAATGGACACAGCTGACCAGAGGGTGGGATGCAATGAGAACGATACTGATTGTGCTGCACAGTTGGGTTTTTTATTCTCTCGGTTACTTTTGCGTGTCCCCGGGTGCTTGTCACTTGGATTGGGTTTTGAATAACGTGCAGAAAGAAGCAAATGAAAAAGAAAATCGTGATAATTATAGGGCTGACGCCAGAAGTTATTACTTCACATTATTTCATGTCCGATGGTTCTGATATTATGTAGTCCCCCAAATTGCATATTGTGAAACAGAGCTGTGTTTAAGAGCACTAAGTCATGGTACTTGTTTAAACATGGTTAATTAAAAAACCCGCCATGCAGAAATCACAAGTGGAAGATGTTGACAGATATATACACATTTGTTAATGCTGATATATTATAGTATATTATATGGATATATACATATGTATAAATGTACTTACTAATGCTAGTAACTAATACTTACTAATTTTGGTCCTGATTTCAAAATGAATGCTTGTTTTTTTGTTTTTTTTAGCACATCATACTTTCTGACAAAATGTAATGCATTTCATAGCATTTTTGCTTTTGTAATGTGAAGAAGTCTTGTATTATTCATTAATCACCAAAAAACTGCAACAAAGGCATGATTTGTAGCTTTCTCTGAAGCAGATTACAACTATTTGCTCAAAAAAGCAATTTTAGTACATTTATTGTATGCCTTATCCTGATTCCGCTAACCAAGCCTGCATTTATTTGATCCAAAGTACAGGAAAAACAAGAAAATGTAAAAATATTTTTACTATTTAAAATAGTAACCGTTTTTGGCATTTGTATTTGTTTTTTGTATTTAAATATATTTTGCAATGTAATTTGTTCCTGTGTTTTCGAATCTGAATTTTTAGCATCATTATTCCAGTCACATAATCCTTCAGAAATTATATTAATATTCTGTTTTGCTGTTTAAAACTATTATTATTATTATTATTATTATTATTATGCTGCCAAAATGCTTTTCTTTCTTAAATTTGTTGTCTTGTTTCTAGCCAAAATATCAAAAAATTGGAAAATCAAGAAGGAATTTTTAGACTAAAAATTATTTTCGTGTTTTCAGAAAAAACAAGTCAAAATTAAGTACGTTTTTGCTTAGAATAAGCTAAATAATAGGGTAAGTACATTTTTTTTTTTAAAACAGAAAACAAGATTATTTTTCTTACCCCATTGGCAGATTAATTTTTTTACTTTCTTTTTGTCTGAAAACAAGAATAATTTTTACTTTTGCTGGAAACAAGTAAGAAAAGCATTTTTGCAGTGTATTAATATTATTATTGCTTTGTTGAAAACAGAGAAGAATGTTTTCAGATTTTCTTTTATGAATAGAAAGTTATCTGAAATGGAAATCTTTTGTAACATTGTAAACGCCTTTATAATCACTTTTGATCAATTTAAAGCATCCTTGCTAAAAAGATTATGCTGAAAATTTAGCTTTGATCACAGGAATAAATTACATTTTTAAATATTTTCAAATAGAAAGCAGTTGTTTTACTATTAAACTATTTTAAAATTTTACTGTTTTGCTGTACTTTGGATCAAATAAATGCAGGCTTGGTAAGCAGAAGAAACTTGAGATGTGATGAAACTAAATAAATATTACTGTTCAAAAACATTTGACTGGTAGTGTAATTTAAAAAATCTTATTTTGTGTAAAAACTGAATTTTTATTTATATTTTTGAGTTCAGAATCCTCAAATGAGGTCTGTAGGGCTGTTATAAAATATATATAAAATAATAATTAAATAGTTACATAAATTATATACTATAATTTTACATAGGTCACCACACCAGAATCTCCATAAACATAGAAGTCAGACATGAGATTAAGCATTTTGACCTGTTCTTGAGCCATTGTCATTGTATTTGATTGTTTGGGACTGTAAATACTCAACAAGAACATTGTTAAATTTTAAAAAAAGCCACTTGTAATCCTTAGTTTCCCTGAAGCCGCCTTTTTATATTAAGAACAGTGTTCTTTTTTAGTTTCTTGGGGTTATAATTCTCTTAATCTATTAAAAGTACATAATGCAGGAATTTCAGGAGATGATTGAAACACCAGATAGTGGGGTGATGGTCTATGCATAGAATCGTATTACTGGTCATTGTGATCAGTGTAAAAGAGGAAAATGACAGGTAATAATGGTTCCAGTTACACTAAGCTGGTCTTCAGTAACTTCTCGTGTTGCCCTTAAACATAGATGTGCTTCTGAAGAAGTTTATCAGCATTTCCAGTGTATTACTCTGGAAAAAAAACATTCTGGTTTGTCAAACAAAAATGTTTCTAGACATGTACAGTGTTATTGCATGGGATTTTGAACAAGTTTAAACTACGGTTTGTGCTTCTATGCTTCATTTAACATTTTGGTTATTAAATGCAAAGCTCGGTAAGAAATGATGACATGCTGCCACAGAAAAACCACAAGCTTGAAGGTTAGCATTGGGAATCAAGAGTCTAAGCGTCTTCTTTTAAAAATACCAGAAGCAAACCATTTGAATGATGTTCAGTTACGTTAACAGATTAGACCACACTGGCAAAAAAACCTGTTGTTTTGTTTTCAAGAATTATGTATTATTTCATAATATACAGTTGAATCAAAAGTTTACATACACCTTGTAGAATCTGCAAAATGTTAATTATTTCACCAAAACAAGAGGGGTCATGCATTTATTTAGTACCAACCTGAGTAAGTTATTTTACATAAAATATGTTACATATAGTCCACAAGAGAAAATAATAGTTGAATTTATAAAAATGACCCTGTTTAAAACATACATATGCTTGATTCTTAATACTGTGTTGTTACCTGAATGATCCACGGCTGTGTTTTTCTGTTTAGTGATGGTTGTTCAGGAGTCTCGTGTTTGTCCTGAACAGTTAAACTTCCTGCCATTCTTCTGAAAAATCCTTCAGGTCACACATATTCTGTTTTCCAGCATTTTTGTGAACCCTTTGAACCTTTTCCATCAATTACTGTATGATTTATCTTTTCACACTGAGGACAATTGAGGAACTCATATGCAACTATTACAGAAGGTTCAAACACTCACTGATGCTTCTGAAGGAAAAACCATGCATTAAGAGTCGGGGGGTGAAAACTTTTGTACAGAATGAAGATGTGTAGGCTACATTTTTCTTATTATACCTAAATATCATATTTCTTTCCATTTAGTGCTGCCCTTCAGAAGCTACAAAAGATGTTTCCCAGAAGACAAAATAAGTAAAATTTACCCTGATCTTCAAATTCAAAAGGTTTTCACCCCCCCAGATCTTAATGCATAATTTTTCCTTCTGGAGCATCAGTGAGCGTTTGAACCTTCTGTAATAGTTGCATATGAGTCCCTCAGTTGTTCTCAGTGTGAAAAGATGTATCTCAAAATCATACAGTCATTGTTGGAAAGGGTTCAAATAAACAAAATGCTGAAAAACCAAAGAATTTGTGGGACCTGAAGGATTTTTCTGAAGATCAGCGGGCAGTTTAACCGTTCAGGACAAACAAGGGACTCATGAACAACTATCACTAAACAAAAAAACACACCTGTGGATCATTCAGGTAACAACACAGTATTAAAAATCAAGTGTAACTTTTGATAAACATTTGAATAAATTCAAGTATTTTCTCTTGTGGACTATATGTAAATGTCTTTTATGTGAAATATCATGCATTTGTATGATCCTTCTTATTTTGATAAAATAATTAACATTTTGCAGATTCTGCAAGGTGTATGTAAACTTTTGACTTCAACTGTAAATAATATTATTGTCTTTATAAGAGGCCGCAATGTGAAAATATTAGAGTAAACAAATGCGATTTTATCCTTTTTGAGCTAGGGCAAGTTAGGGTGAATTCAGGTAAGATGGGCTACTTTTGCGTTTCATCTTTCCTAATTTACCTGCGTTCACTGTCTGTTACTTCAATCCAAACTCCTCTGATCCCAAAGCACATTACGTTAAGTGTCTCGAAACGCAATCTCCTGTGAGATTTGCGGTGATTCTTCACAAGTGCCGGTGCGACCAACAAGAAGTAGCTGGAGGGCTTTGAAGCTATTATCAGTGTGAGGTTTTGTTCAGCGTGGAGTGTTATTTGTAACCCTCTTAAGGAAAGCCACTCTTAATGTTCCTCTCGAGAGCCTCTTGTAAATCACTTCAAGTGTTTTAAACTGATTTTGTTCAAGTGAGTCGCTGGCAGAAATTCTTGTTGCTGTTTGCATAAAGCACTTAATGACAACGATTGCCTCTTAATAATCCACTCCTCCCTTTCTGTGGACTCAGTTTGTTGTCTTTTCTATTGATACAAGTGTGCCATTTTACTCCATCCCAGCTTCATATGCAACTATAATGAAGCTGTTCTGGTTTTAATTGTATAAACGTCTGAAAATTGCAGCTGTTTGCCCAAAGAGTGACAGACAGCTTGGAAAATGTGTTTGAAAACAGTCTTTATTATTTTTGCAATTCCATTTTGTGTTGTTAGTGATGCAGAAGTTAACAGCTAATTACTAAGACCTATAGCAAATGCATTATGAGAACGCAGTTTGTGTATTTTCACACACAGTAGGACATTGTGTGATCAAGTATGCGTCATGTTCAAGTCTTCTTAGTCACGCTATCTTGTATAGATTGATCTGGCCTGCCTTGAGGCTGAAAGTAGCATGTGAAGGAATGATGATGATATTGCAAATTGTGTGCAATAATGGCCTTTGAGGAGCCAAGTCAATTTGGTATGTTTTCGTTTTTTTAATTACACTTCAATGACTTCAAGATGAGCGAATGTTGCATGCAGATCTTTAGGAGCTTGTGTGTTTAGCAAAGTAGTGATTTCGGCCAATTTTTTCTTGGAAGCAATCGAAAAAATAAATATTTAGCCATTTTAAAAATATTATTATATGTGACCCTGGACCACAAAACCAGTCTTAATTCGCTGGGGTTTATTTGTAGCAATAGCCAAAAATACATAGTATGGGTCAAAATTATTGATTTTTCTTTTATGCCAAAAATAATTAGGAAATTAAGTAAAGATCATGTTCCATGAAGATTTTTTTGTAAAATTCCTACTATAAATATATCAAAATCTAATTTTTGATTAGTAATATGCATTGTTAAGAACTTAATTTGGAGAACTTTAAAGGTGATTTTCCCAGTATTTTGATTTTTTTGCACCCTCAGATTCCAGATTTCAAATAGATGTATCTCGACCAAATATCGTCCTATCCTAACAAACCATATAACAATATAAAGCTTATTTATTGAGCTTTCATATGATCTATACATCTCAGTTTTGTAAAATTTTACCTTATGACTGGTTTTGTGGTCCAGGGTCACATATTATATTTATTATATTATATTATATTATATTATATTATATTATATTATATTATATTATATTATATTATATTATATTATATTATATTATATTATATTATATTATATTAATTATAATATATTACCATTATTAAATGTTTTCTCTTGTAGAAAAGGAAAATGTTGCATGTGGATCTTTAGGAGCTTGTATGCTTACCAAAATATTTTTTGTGTCTTGCCTTATTTTCTTTGAATTAGTTGAGGAATAAATATTTACCCATTTTTATTTATTTTATTTTGTTTCATTTTATTTCATTTCATTTCATTTTAATTAGTTTCATTTTATTTTATTTTATTTTGTCATTTTATTTTATTTTATTTTATTTTATTTTATTTTATTATTCTATTTCGTTTTATTTATTTTTTTATTTTTTTTATTTTTATTTAAATTAATTTCATTTGAATTTGTTCCATTTTATTTTATGTTGTCATTTTATTTTAATTAGTTTTATTTTATTTTATATTTTATTTTGTTTCATTTTATTTAATTTCATTTTGTTTTATTTCATTTCATTTTAATTAGTTTCATTTTATTTTATTTTGTCATTTGATTTCGTTTAATTTTTTATTGTTACATTTTTTTATTAGTTTTATTTAAAGTTATTTTATTTTATGTTGTCATTTTATTTCAATTAGTTTTATTTTATTTTATTTTGTAATTTTATTTTGTTTTGTTTTGTTTTATTTCATTTTTTATTTTGTTTTATTTTTATTTCAATTTATTTTATTTTTATTCATTTCATTTTATTTTATTTCATCATGTTATTTCATTTTATTTTATGTAATTTCAATTTCATTATTCACTCTTTTATTTTGTCATTTTATTTCATTTTGTTTTATTTTATTTCATTTTATTTTATTTTGTCATTTTATTACATTTTGTTTTATTTCATTTTATTTAATTCAGTTCTATTTTATGCCATTTCATTCATTTTATTTTACACTGGTGGTCTTTTTTTTTTGTTCTTTTTTTTTTACTTGCCAGCTCAATCTTTTAAAGAAATGATTATGAAAAAATTTAAATAATATACTCATCCTCATGTTGTTACAAAGTACCCTTATGCTGTTATTTCTTCTCAGTGGAACACAAAAATAATTTTTTTAATCTTTTTTCGGGGCGTGACTTATTCTAGTTCTGGCATTTTCCAATCTATAAATCCCTTCTCATGTTCTTCAAGATTTCTCCTGATAAGCTTAACATTTTGATCCTGGGTGTCTCCAGGTTGAGATACACGGTAGCCTTGAGGCTTTCAGCGGAAAAGGATCTGAAGCTCTTAAAGGCGTGTGGAAGAGGCTCAGGGAAATTACGGATTGTCCTGGGCTTCCTCTGGCCTACTCTTTTAGGAACATGACTTACCTGCTGTTCACCAAATAATAGGAGCTTTAGAAGCCCATTGTTCAGCAGGAGATAAACATCAGCCTGTAGAAAGAGGTCACCTGAATCAAGGCAGGTATGTTTAGCTTGTGGCGACTGACTTGCCGTACAGAAGTGTATTTAATCACACACTTGACTACTCTCAACACCGTGTGTGTGTGTGTGTGTATATGTGTGTATGTGAGTATACCTTGCGCTGAGCTCCCTCATTAGCCTCTTTAGCACAAGCTTTTGGCATAGCTCATTGCCTTGTTAGAGATTAGTGCCCATGTGGGGCCAAGTTACCGTAATAAAACGCTTGATTCTAATGACTCTCCTCTAAGCCGTAGCTCGACGCACAAACCTTTCTCCCGAACTGCCAAAAAGCTCGAGCCTCCCTCAAGGGTTTTTAGCGGCACACTAACAGTTACACTTCTCTGACCATTTAAGGTGCATGGCCAAGCGTCTAACGCGATTTGTGTTCACACACTCTGTTTCGTCTGTCTGCAAACACGGGCTAGGATGTTTTCTCGCCTGTCTTAAGTCTGCAGGTCTTCACTGTGCAGGATAGAAGCTGAAACAGGCATCTCTGGCTGAAAGTGTACATGGGCACTTATTTGTTTATGCTTATTCATTT